>NC_088298.1:7163779-7504694 GCF_032854445.1 Liolophura sinensis | reverse complement strand
TACCTGCCAACGAGTGTTATACTCATTGTAAAATATGAGAAACTTAGAATGAAGGCGTTTGATGAAGTATCCTTGACAAACTAGTTTTTGAACTAGCAACTTGTGACGCAGATTGAAAGCCTTTGGCATGACCCAACCCACGATCAAACCCCCTTCCTCAAAGCGGACGATCTACAACTGGGCAACCCTGGTAGTCCAATTAATTCTGGGACAAAGTAAAACAGAACAAAAAAAAAACAAAAAAAAACGACATATTCATTACAATTATAAAATAAAACTTTATTAATAATAAACAATAATGATGACATACAAAAAAAACTTACTCTTTAATCAATGTCACCGTTTCCATACTGCATGCTCCACAAAACAGCACTAAACAAAATTGGCAGGTTGCTGAAAAATTCTAAAATAACCCGGTTTCAACTGAAAGTCTGGATATTCTCAAGGGTCACATTATGTTCAAGTGTTCTTTTGCATTGCCCAAAGCCAGAAATTTCTCCTTTGACCAAAATATAACCAGCTGACCAAAATATAACCAGCTGCCTCAAGATCCTTAGTGGCTTTTTCCTCCACAAAGACAAGTACAAGTTATTTTGCCTTGGATTTTCAGGATTTACTTCTCTTTAAGCAAAACAATGAATGAATGAATGAATGATTATGGCTTAACGCCACATCGGCAATATTTCAGCCATATCGTGGCGAGAACAAGGTAAAAACGCGAGACGGTAAAGGTTTTCGATATGATAATATGAACATCAAAAGTAAAAAAAAAGTACAGACATGTTTTAAAATCGTATAAAAAGAAAAATAAGAGTTAAAACTCGAAAACCAGGGTTATAGTACATGTATACATCTATATGTATATAACTGTTTATCTATAGATATTCATGACAATTAAAATTTATATTATAAATTATGATATAGGCCAATGGCCTTCAAATAATTTATGACAACATCGCCAGCGATGCTGTCAAATAAATCATATATAGAGTTGACCGTGTAGAACCTTTGCCGAACATGGGCAAGTCCACACAGTCAACCAAAATATGTTTGATGCCGTATTCAGCATCACATCCAACACACTCGGGAACACTGCTCCCATCTAAGATGAAATTGTGTGTCAGATGAGAATGCCCAATACGACACCTAGTTAAAACTACTTGGTCTCTGCGAGACATTAGACATGTATAGGCATTTAGCCAATGACAGGATGAATGGCATACAGTTTAGTATGGATCTGCAAGTCCCATTCACCCTGCCAAAGCCGACGAATATATTTAAGAATATTTAATTTCATGTCAGTATAAAAGGATTTTAACCAGAGATACAGGTTTATACAGGGCAACCTTCGCTTCCCTGTCTGCGACTGTGTTTCCATGGATACCAGTGTGACTTGGTATCCAACAGAATATAATATTTTTACCTCTTTTAATTAGTTTTCGGTGTTTGGCTATTATCTCAAGTAACAATGGATTTTTAAATTTATTATTCTGAATCGCCAAAAGACAAGACAGCGAGTCTCTACATATCACTGCCCTCTGGGCATGCCCAGAGGAAACATATAATAAGGCCAGGAGAATAGCCCTGGCCTCTGCAGAAAAGATAGAAGCTGAAGGTGGAAGACGAACAGAAGTGACCCGCTGCTCTAAGACAGCCGCAGCCCTGTCCCCATCCCTTGACCCGTCAGTATATATAAATTTATAATCCATATAATCAGCCTTGATTTCAGCTAAACTTTGCTGAATTATAAGATGATTTGTATTTGATTTATTATATTTACGTAGATCAAATATTAGTTTAGTTTGTGGAAGAAGCCATGGAGGAGACTCCGGAAAAGACACCGGAGCTATATCTTCCAGCTTGATGTTAGCTCCCACAATATGGTCCCGTATGCGAAGACCGAACGAAGGCATCTTGTTAGGACATTTAATATATTTGTCTACATATAATAGATTGAAAACACAGTCGTAGGCACAGTCGTTGGATGAGCTTTAAGCTTTGTGGCATATTGAAGGCTAAGTTTAATACGTCGGTTATATAAGAAGGTTCATTAGCCTCCACGTATAAACTTTCTACTGGGGAGGTTCTAAAAGCACCAAGGCTGAGCCTCAAACCTTGATGATGGACAGGATCCAACATTTCAATATACGACTTCCTAGCGGAACCGTAAATGATGGATCCATAGTCCAATTTAGACCTCACCAGAGAACGATATAGATTAAGTAAAACTGATCGGTCAGCACCCCAGTCGGTGCTAGACACGACCTTAATTATATCGAGAGCCTTTGTACATTTAGTTTTAAGCATTTTTATATGAGGTATAAAAGATTGCTTACTATCAAATATTATACCTAAAAATTTGGTTTCTCCAACAATTTTAACCTGTTCACCACAAAAATTAAGCTCGGGATCAAGATGAAATTTCCGTTTGTTACAAAAATGCATACCGACGGTTTTAGACGTTGAAAATCTAAAACCGTTTTCAGTTGCCCATTTCTCGATCTTATTGAGACAAAGCTGCAACTGACGTTCGATATTATTCATATTCTTAGCTCGGTAGCATATAAGGAAATCATCCACGTATAAAGAACCCTCTGTGCCCGATGTTAATGTTTTTGCTAGGCTATTTATTTTTATGCTAAACAGAGTTGGTGATAGAATGCTGCCCCGGGGTACACCCATTTCCTGCTCATAAGAGTCAGAAAGAGTGGACCCAACCCGTACCTTAAACTGACGATCAGATAAAAATTGTGATATAAATATAGATAATCGACCTTTAAGACCCATATCCGCGAGATCTTTTAAAATACCATATTTCCATGTGGTGTCGTAGGCCTTTTCAAGGTCGAAAAATATGGACACCACATGTTCGTTATTCATGAAGCCTTTGCGAATAAAGGTTTCGAATCGAACAAGGTGATCTAAAGTAGATCGACCTTGACGAAAACCGCACTGAATATTAGAAAGTAACTTGTTGGTTTCCAGAAACCAAACAAGTCTATCATTAATCATCCGTTCCATAGTCTTACAGACACAGCTGGTAAGAGCTATGGGACGGTAATTATTTGGATCAGTATGATCAATACCCGGTTTAGGGACCGGGATAATACACGCCTCCCTCCATGACGGTGGAAAATTACCAGTTATCCAAATATCATTAAGCAAGTCCAAGAGAGTCTCCAGTGGCTCAGGTGGTAAATGGTTTAGAAACTTATAATATACGTTATCGGGACCACAGGCAGTATCGTGGGCCTTTTTTAATGCAGTTTTAAGTTCCTCGATATTAAAAGGACAATTATAATCTTCTAAATTTTTAGAAGAAAAGGCCAATTTAGTTTTCTCCTTCTGGTTTTTAATATGTTGGAAATTTTTAGTATAGTTCTTAAAAGAAGATTTCTTGGAAATTGTTTCAGCTAATTTATTTGCTATATCGGATGGAGAGGTTAATATATTATCTCCGTCTTTCAAATGCTGGACTTTGGCTTTATTATTTTTGCCCTTAAGTTTCTGAACCATGTTCCAGACCTTACGCATGGGTGTTTTTGACGTAATGCCCGAAACAAAGTTCCGCAACAAGATCGTCTCTTGGACTTGAGTAATCGACGAGCCTTAGCTCTAAAATTACGAACCTGGTTTAAATTATTATCAGTAGGACAATGATTAAATCTGCGTTCAGCCTTTTTACGGTCCTTTATGGCTTTACGACAGTCATTATCGTACCAGGGTTTACTTTTGGATTTTGGATTTGTCGAGGTCTTAGATATAGTTCTATCGGCAGCTCGTAATACAAGCTCGTTAAATTTTAACATAGGATCATTTGCTGCTTTGAGAGTCTCTGAGGTGATATCAGCCTCACAAAACATCTCAAATGCGATCCAATCCGCTTTATCGAATTTCCATCTAGCTACACGTTCTAAAGAATTAGAAGTGATATGCTCTAGGATAATAGGAAAATGGTGACTACCACAAAGATCGTCATGCACCTTCCAAGAAAAATCAAGGAAAAGTGATGGATCTGTGATAGTGAGATCGATAGCAGAATAAATGCCATTACCCGGATGTAAATAGGTATTAGAACCATCATTGAAATAACAGTTCCTCCTTCGATAAGAAGTCTTCAACTATCTTGCCCTTATTATTTAGGTTATTACTGCCCCAAAGGGGGTTATGGGAATTAAAATCTCCCATTATTATAAAAGGTTTTGGCAATTGTTCTTTTAAATTATGTAACTGGAAAGCCGACAAAGAAACGCTAGGAGGAACATACACTGAACATAATGTGATTGTTTCACATAGTGAAACACGAACGGCCACAGCCTGAAGCTCTGTATCCAGAGCAACAGGGCTGTGAATAATATTGTTATTGATAAAGATCGAGAAGCCGCCTGCAGCTCGCTCTTCTTCATTTGAATAAGTGCTACATAAAGAATAATTTTTAAGATTTATTTTATCTTTGTCAGATGTCTTCAGGTGAGTTTCCTGAAGACAAAGGGCAATAGGATTCAGTAATTGAACTAGCTGTGTTATTTCAATAAAATTTACCTTAAGACCTCGACAATTCCACTGTATAATTTTGTCTAAAGAAGACATTATGGAGGGAGGCGTATGGGGGATTTATCTTAATGTTTGGACCGCGGACGACCCTTCCGTGGAGATCGGCTGTTAGATCTCCCTGGTGCGGGTGATGTATCCATCAACTCCGCATCCGAGGCTGAAGGACCAACGCCCTCCAACAATCCAAACTTGTTAAAAGTTTGGACAGGGTCCCTAGTGGCCTTAGAGGGACGCTCTGTGGGGCCACTAGGTTTATTAGTTTTATTGTTATTACTGTGAGGTTTGTTTTTTGATTTGATGCTGTCATTAGGTTCAGGTTTACCAGATTTTTCGATAGTATTTACTGTTTTTATTTGTTCTGCTGAAGTAGTCTGGGTTGAACAAGTGTTTTGCGCAGGTTGAGCCGAAAGTTTGACAGAAGTGGAACTAGGTTTGTCGTTTTCAATGGGCCAAGTCAATGAAGTTTGAGTAGCAACAGATATTACTCGCTTGACCACATTGGCGAACGAAGTATGCAGAGAGGAATTAGAAGGCAAGACCAATCTGCGGGCTTCCTGATAAGATATGTTGTTTTTAAATTCGAGGTTGATTATCTGCTTTTCTTTTACGAACAGTGGACAGTCTCTAGAAGAGGCCATGTGATCTCCACCGCAATTGAAGCACTTAACTATGCTGTTGCAATCGAAACCATCATGACCCCCACTGCCGCACCGGAAACAAACCAGTTTATTTCTACATTGGCCCTTGCCATGGCCAAATTTTTGGCAAGTGAAGCAGCGTGTAGGGTTAGGGATATATAAAGCCACATTAACCCTATACGGGCCAATATAGATATATGACGGAAGAGATGTAGTATTGAATGTCGAAAGATATGTATTTAATTTAATGACATTGCCAGATTTCTTCATAGTGAAGCGTTTTACTCTGGCAACACCTTGTGATTTTAACTCCTCGCAGATTTCCTCTTCGGTTAAGTCAATGATATCAGCATCCCTATCACGAATTATTCCCTGACAGCTGTTCAGAGAATTGTGAGGGGATACGAAAACAGGTATATCGGAAATTTTATTCAATGACAGCAGATTTTTAGATTGTTGCCTCCGGAAACATTCAATGAGAATGTCTCTGGATCTTAGCTTTTTACACGGCAACAAAGTCGGCTGAAATGAAGTTCGGTTAGATAAATTGGAAACATTTGCAGAAATTTTTAATGTAGACATGGTTTATATATGTATGAAGTTCACCCCATATGTTCCCCATCCACCATGGAGTGCCAACAAGGGCAATGTCTGAACCTGGGCATACCCAGCATGAAAGACACCAAGGATTCCACATGAGGTATACTCGAACAGATTGATTTATACCAACAGGTTAAATTCAATCTACTCGATTGACCCATGAGCCACCGCCTCAAAACGTAGTCCTACAAACGATATTTCAGAAATAATATTTGTTCGCCAAACGATATGCTGTTATTGAGGCAATTGGGACAACGTAGAGGCAAGACATGACCAAGCCGATTGATCGGACCGGGCCCATCCGACCTCCCGTCTCACTCCAAGTAAGGGCCAAAGCGGAGTGTTGGGCGTGAGGATCTCGCAAGACCAACCCACCCTCAGCCACCAGGATCCCGTCCTCGAAGATTACGGGTCGCAACCCACAGCAAACAGGTCGCTCTCCGGTTGCCTCTCACACAACCGAGAAGATGTGAGCCTATTATATTCACCGGGCTCACACAGGAGAGCTCTAGGTTAGTCGACTTTTACGACAAGCTTGCCTAGATGGCTGAGGTCCTATTCTTATCACCCCGGAAACCCCACGGGGGCTTTTTTTTAGAAGACAAACGCCATTTAATTTTCTCATTCTCGCTATTTAATGTGTTGGAATTCTAAAGTATAATTCTCAAAAGAATATTTCTAATTAGGGGGCTACTATTTATGCATCTACGTGAAGTCAGAATAAAAACCTGACTGACGTAAATTGATAAGAGGCCTTACGTAACCGGTTACGTGTGACCATTTGCCAGCTATCACACTGTCGTCACTGCTCTGGTCTTAACTCTGTGCTGTGTTATGTATGACTATTTAACGTTTTCATGTACTGTTTCATGTACTTATTCAACCTGATAACATCAATATCCGCACATTCCTTCCGTTGCAATCTGTAGAGAATCTGGATCTGTTCGCAAATCCCATTTCCTCTTTCGTGGGCAACGTTTTGGACAATAACCCAAACTTTTCAATCTCTTCAACGCGAAAATGACAACCGTGCCCAAAACTATTCGTCGATTTCAGATTTAACGCCTGGCTATAAGCGCTAAGCCAATCAAATGCACGTGTGAACTCGCGTGACTTCATGGATACCATGCTTTAACGACCGAGAAGGTAGACGCCTTCGGACATTGTGACGGGAAACATGAAACGATCTTTGATTTTGTTTGGTGTTATGTATGACTATTTAACGTTTTCATGTACTGTTAGTCTGCGGACCTTTGTGAAAGCATAACAGGCCCTGTTATATGTGTACAGCGCGGACCTGATCGAAAGCACCTTGTTCAATGCTTTGTTTATTTCACTGGCTGTTAATTCTGTGTTTAAAAATAGTTGAATCCACCTGGAACGTATATAAGCCGTGTTTTCTGTGCAGGGAGGAGGTTCTGGGAAACACAGAACGGAGTTGAACGGAGTTGAATTGAATTGAATTGGCGTCCTGAAGGCAAGTGAAGTCCTGAAGCATCGATACAACCACTTGATATACAACACTGAGCTTTACAGTAGAACACTGAGCTTCCTACCAGGCAACCAAGAAAGACAGGCAACAGAAGAAGAAAGGAAAACAAGAAACGTAAACCAGAAACGTAAACCCTTACACTCCTATAAGAAGAAAGAAAGAAGCAAAACAGCTAAGTATAATCGTTTCATTACTCCTTTCCTTTTTCAATTTAAGAAGTCTTAACCCAGGAAACTTTCGACAGTCCCTCGACCCCATCTAACATGGCTAAACGCAAGGCGACTGATATCCCTGAACTGAACAGGTCACCGAAGCGTTTGGCCCAAAGCCCTCCTACAAACATTGTTAGCTTTATAGCAATTATTCACAGTTTAGTGAATATGAGGGCTAGCCAATTCCCTAAACAGAAATTAGCCCAAGACCTGAAAAAGAATGAATGAATGATTATGGCTTAACGCCACATCGAGACCTGAAAAAGAAAGCTGGGGATGTCCACAGCGTTACTGAACTACCTGGCGGTGACCTTAAAATCCGTTGCAGATCCGAAACGCAATTCCAGCAACTTTTACATGTTGACCTTCTAGCAGACAAACCAGTAAATATTAAACCTTATACACCTCGAAGAACACAATGTAAAGGTGTAATATATGGCATTGACCTAAATACCAAAATGGAAGATCTGATAAATAAGCTCAAAGATCAAAATGTTCTGCATGCAAAACGTCTTAGTAAGGGAAACACACTAACAACAAGCGTTATGATTGCCTTTAAAGGATAAAAATTACCAGAAACAGTCCAGCTGTCCCTGCACAACATTATTGTGAAACCTTTCTATGAAGCGCCTAGACGTTGCTACCAGTGCCAAAAATTTGGTCACACAAAGAAAGTTTGTAAATCCGACATAGTTTGCCCCAAATGTTCAGGAAAACATGAATATCAAAATTGTACAGAAACAAAGACCACCTGTGCAAACTGTAAACAAAACCACTCAGCAGGATATAAAGGGTGCAGCGCATACAAAAGAGCCAAAACAATCGAGTTTATAAAGGCAGACAAAGGAGTAAGTTACGCCGAAGCTGTCAAACAAGCCAGGCAGACACAAAAACCCACCTCAAAGGACAAAATGACAGCGCAAAGTGAACTAGAAAATCATGCACAGGAAACCGGAACCGAACAAACCGACCAAATTATCATGAGTAAACTGGAATTTCTGGGTTTTATAAATATAGTGATCAACTCCGTTCACAATCAACGGACAACAAACAGAACCAAAACTGACATAATATCCAATATCGCACATGACGTTCTAAATTGGAAATTCACCCCAAAAGAAATAATTGAATGGGGAATGAACCCAAAATTTACCCAGAAGGCATCTACTCCAACCAAAATATCAGAACAACTAAATACGTCAATATAATCACAGCCCCAACAATGATCAACCGTATGGCTCCAAATTTCGAACAATAAATTCAATCAAAATCACATCAAAATCCTACAAGGGAATGCCCGCGGCATTCAAAAAAACGGAGACAACCTTAAAGTACTTACCTCTGAAACTAACCCCGAGGTTATTTGTATTCAGGAAATCTTCCTCAAACCAGGAAACAACCCCAACAACAAATTCAATATCCCCGGCTATAAAGCATACCGATGTGATAGGCTACAAGACCGTCTGGGTGGAAATCTTATCCTTGTCAAGGAAAACATCATACACCTGTATATGGGCTCGAATAACGTAAATGATTTACTTGAATGGCAAGCTATTCAAATATACCACGAAAATAAACCAATCCACATTATAAACATATACCTCTCCCGGAAGTATGAGGAAAATATCCAAAACAGAACTGGACAATATTATTTCCATGTTCAGCCCAAGTGCTATTATCTGCGGCGATTTCAATAGCCATAACCCTTTATGGGATGCAAAGTGTAAACACAGTGACGATCGTGGCAACACAGTACAAGCATGGTTAGAAGAACACAACCTAGTCTTCCTAAACGACGGCGAGGGAACAAGAATAGACTTCGTCACAGGCAACACTTCAGCAATAGATCTCACTATTACCACACCCGACCTCGCACCTAAATCAAGCTGGAATGTTATACCAGATACACTCGGGAGTGACCATTTCGCTATCATGACAGAACTTGGTATGTCACCTCAATCTGAAGTAAATCTCAACAACCCCAAATTTCTGTTCCACAAAGCAAACTGGGAAAATTTTAAGAAAGATTGCCAAAATATATTCATTGATGATGACTGCCTCTCCGATATAGACCTATTCAACCAAAAACTTACTAATAATATACTCAGGATTGCAGAGCAACACATCCCTATTTCCTCCCAGCATAAAAGGGCTGCAAATCCTGTTCCCTGGTGGAACAGTGAATGTGCTGCAAATATAAGAAACAAAAAAAAATTCAAAAGAACCAGATTACATACTGACCACGAAAAATACAAAAACTTAAAAATTGAAGCCGAAAAATCAGTCCCCCGTGCCAAAGACAAATACTGGGAGAACTACTGTGGAACACTTGATACAAAAACAAATCCAAAGCAGGTATGGAACAAACTCAAACATATACAAGGCAAAACCATCAATCTAATCCCAACTTTGGATCACAAACACAAAATCAATGAGGAAAAAGCAGAATGCCTCGCAAAAACCTTCGCAGAAAATAGCAGCGATCAAAACCTTAATCCAACGTTCAAAATAATCAAAGATAACATTTCTACAACTAGAGCCCGACGATCACGTTGAACATGACCTTAACAAAGATTTCTCCCTACAGGAATATCACAAAGCCATTCACTATAAAAAAGAAACCTCACCAGGCGAAGACAAATTAGGCTACAAAATCCTGAAACACTTACCGCTAAAAACACAAAATATAATACTAAAACTCATAAATACAAGTTGGAGGAAAAAACAGCTGCCACAAAGTTGGAAATCGTCCATTGTCATTCCCATCCAAAAGACTGGAAAAAACCCATCAGATAGTTCCTCCTACCGCCCAATATTACTCATGTCATGCCTATGTAAACTAATGGAAACTATGTTCAAAAACAGACTAGAATTTCATCTTACTAAAAATAAAGTACTAAATGAAACACAAAGTGGATTTAGAAAAGGACGAAGTACATACGACCATCTAACAAAATTACAACATCAAATCCGAAAGGGGATAAGTAGGCGCGAATTCACTCTGGCTGTTTTTCTAGATATTGAAAAAGCCTTCGACCTCGTTTGGCACGATGGAGTTATACTCCAATTCGATCAACTTGGGATAAAAGGAAGAATCCAACATTGGATATATGATTTCCTACGAAATCGGAACTTTAAAGTCAGACTTGGACAAACTTTATCTAAAAGACACACTAAACAAAATGGTACACCTCAAGGGAGCGTACTAAGCCCGACGTTATTTAGCATTCTGATAAACGGTTTAGCAAATACAATAGACAGTAACCATCCAAAAATAGAGCAGTCACTATTTGCTGACGATGCGGCAATATGGAAAACAGGCAAATCTATAAAAGAAAATAAAAGATGCTATACAGAAAACATTAAACACCATCTCGAACTGGGCCGACCACTGGGGATTTAAATTCTCAGCCACTAAAACGACAGGTATTGTTTTTACAAACAGAAGAAAAGTGAATATTGAACTTTTCTTAGGTAAAAAGAAAATTGAAATCAAAGAAAAAGTGAAATACCTAGGTATGATTCTTGATAGTAGATTAACATGGAAAGATCATATTGATGACCTCACAATTAGATGCCAACGCGATCTCAATCTTATGAGATGCATTTCAGGCACTAAATGGGGGGGCCAACAAAACCACACTCGTAAAAATGTACCAGTGTCTAATTCGCTCCAAAATAGACTATGGTGCAATAGTCTATCAATCCGCGTGCAAAACTCTACTACAGCGAATTGATAGTATTCAATATTCTGCCTTAAAAGTAGCAACAGGAGCCTTCAAAGGCACTTCGCTTTGCAGTCTCCAAGTAGAAACACTTGAAAAACCCCTTCTCCTTAGAAGAGAACTAACCCTCAAATATGCAGGAAAAATAAGCGCTTACGGTAATACACATCCATGTTACAATTTAATCCTCCCATATTCTGAATATGAATATCTGGAAAAAAAATGGACAAAACACTCAGCTCCAATAGGTTATGAAATCAACAGACTACATTGCAAATATGACATTGCCTTGCCAAAGCAACAAGAAAATGTATATCAACAACAACCCCCGTGGCTATTGCAAACTCCCCAAATAGACATTGCACTCCACGGCCAAATTTCAAAACTGGAAAACCCAGTATATATCAAAGCTCAAGCCTTAGAACACTTCCACGAACACTACAACGGTCATCTAAAAATATATACTGACGGATCTAAAAATGTGCAGGGTCACACTGGATCATCATTTGCAATACCAGATCTAAACATAGTTAAAAACTATAAACTACCCAACCACCTCTCCGTCTATACTAGTGAATTAGTTGCAATTACAATGGCACTACAATGGATTCTTGAGAACAAACCAAAACCGAGTAGCCATACTAAGCGACTCCCTCAGCGGAATAATTTCCATCCAAAACTCCAAATCTGAGAGTAGACCAGACCTCCTACAAGAAATAATCTCGCTAACTGACAAAATACAGAAACATAAAACCGACCTGACTCTAGCATGGGTTCCAGCGCACGTTAATATTCGAGGAAATGGAATTGCAGATCAGGCAGCAAAATCGAGCCTACGAAAATATGAACAAGATATAGACGTCCCCCTGAGCCAAAATGAAATATATACATTGATCAATACCCAAATTAACAATCAGTGGAAAGAGGAATGGGATAAAGAATCCCGCGGACGGTGGCACTATAAAATATTAAACGGAACGATTACAAAATTAAATTCGTTCCAATTATTGAATAACCAAGATGACAAAAACATATCACGCCTGAGACTAGGGAAAACAGGGCTCAAAGCACATCTAGCAACTATAATCCAAAATTCTTCACCAACTTGCCCAGCCTGTCAAGAGCATGATGAAACCATAGAGCACTATTTGCTACAATGTATTAAACAGTAAAGAACGAAGACGATTGGCAGAATGCCTGCAAATCTACAAATGTGAACTTGACCTTCAGACTATCCTTAACCCCAAACCACACCTGAGAGCACAAATATTCTCCTTACTAAAAGAATACATCAAATCGAAGGGTTACGAAAGCCGAATCTGATAAAACATAATTGACCAACAACGGCGATACCTTGATTCTGAGGGCCGTTTCTGCTCTAGTCAACAATACGTCACCTTCTCTGATTAAAAACGGTGCATTTTCCGTAATTACCAAACACATATACTAACAACGGCGATACCTTGATTTTGAGGGCCGTTTATTCCAGATACATAATTCCTCCCTACAACTTTATCCCCAACTATATCGGCGATACCTTGATCTTGAGGGCCGATAAAACGTCCATGAAACCAACCTGCAAAAACAAAGCACGCGAAAACAATGTAACCACAAAAGTTGTTAACTGTAGTAATTAATAATATTTCTCCATTAACTAATCTGCCCTCTTATTTGTTGTTATTTATCTATTCTTATTAGTTGATATTTATTCTCTATTTATTTACAAATGTATATATCATACGAGGGCAGACCCTCTATCAATTGGTAGCTATACCACTAATTTGCTCCTAAGTATCTGTTTTATCAAATATCTTCTTGCTTAAGATATACATTATCTCATAAACAAAACCCCTTCGCAAATCAAAAATACAACTATCTTGTATATTTGTTTTCTCTATTTGTTTTCACAGGGAAAAAAAAAAAAAAAAGGATGAAAATCTTTATTATTGGCAGCAGTTACGTTCATAGGCTGGAGAATAGTATCCTTCGAAATTCGATCCCAAACTCTAGAATCGACTTTGGAACAGGCCAGGACATTCGGTTTTTTGGGCATTGGGGGAGCTAGAGTTAGGACACTTAGATGCTCTGGAAGATTGGAAAGTCTCCTTCAGGAGACAAAACCTGACCTAGTTATCCTCCACATTGGGGGAAACGATGCGGACTCTCACAAATCAGCAGCAGCAATTTGCGCTGATATTTTAGACTATGTTGGTGCACTTAAATCGAAATTCCAAATTCCAAGCATCTACATCAGCCAGCTTCTTTACCGTCAGGTAACTCGGCGAATTTCGGTCCACATTTATAATACAAAAATCCATGAAATTAACAAGAAGCTGACAAACAACCAATTGGCCACCTTCTGGAGACACCGGGGACTGATCCGACCACAAAAGCAAATTCTAACCAACGACGGAGTGCACCTAAACACTCTAGGCCAGGAACAGTTCTACCGGTCTATGAAACGTGCTGTCTGCGCCGCCATGGGAGGCCACAAATAAAAATTGCAAATAGAGAAGGAAATCAATTAAAGAAGAAGACAGGGAAAACAATAAGAAGACCCATGGGACCAAAGAAACTTAACAACCAGGAAACGAAGACCAGAAACATGAAAGACATCATGACAATAGGACTATCTCTTGCTTCAACTAAGTGGATGAGGCCTGACATCCTTGCTCCTCATTTATACTTGTCGCACCTGTTACAGGCACAGGTTTCCAGTACGCTGGTTTTTCCTGGACGGCGTCCGGTATAAGTGGCGGGAGCTCCTTAACTCCACGCCACTGAGGAGGAAGCAAGAGAACAAAACTGTTAACCAATAAATAAAGGCACTACTGTTGTTTTCTCTCTGTGTAAATTTCTGTATAGGCCGTAAAGTCTTCATGGAAGAAAAGAGATATGCAGTATACTTTGTTGAAACATTTAGTGGAGATAGGTAAGTTTGATAGTTCTGCATTATCTGATTATGAGTTCGAGGGTCAGTCTGATGCCGAGCTTAAGTTTAAGCAGTTTGAGTTAAAGTTGAGATTGGAGAAAGGAGAAAGAGAGGGAACATGAGATACAGTTAGAAAATTTGAAAATGCAGAGAGAGGAAAGAGAGAGGGAAGTGCAGAGAGAGGAAAGAGAGAAAGAGAAAGAGAGGGAACATGAGATACAGTTAGAAAATTTGAAAATGTAGAGAGAGGAAAGAGAGAGGGAAAGAGAATTGGAGTTTCAATTGAAAAAGTTAGAGGTTGAGAGAGATGAGAAATTGGGTCCTTCCGGTAGACAGGATTCAGGATTTGATGTGACCAGATACATTCGGTTAGTTCCATCCTTTCAAGAAAAAGAGGTGGATAAATATTTTCTGCATTTTGAGAAAATTGCAAATAGTTTGAAGTGCCCTAAAGAGTTCTGGACTATGTTATTACAGAGTGTGCTAATTGGAAAGGCCAGGGAAATTTACACTCAGTTAAGTGTAGAGAGTGCTTCCAATTATGACTATGTGAAAGAGGTAGTTTTGAAGGGTTATGAATTGGTGCCTGAAGCTTACCGCCAGAAATTTCGTAACTATGAAAAAGGTAGATCAGACATACGTTGAGTTTGGTCGAGCTAAGGAGCAGTTGTTTGATCGCTGGTGTACAGCCAAGAAAATAGGCAAGGATTTTGAAAGTTTGCGTCAGCTTGTGCTGGTAGAAGAGTTCAAGCGTTGTATTCATAATGATGTAAAGGTGTTCATTGATGAGCAGAAGGCGAGTACACTTGAAGAGGCAGCCAGTTTAGCTGATGATTATTCCTTGACACATAAGGTTACATACACGGGTAAGCCATTTGATTCATTTACACGTAGAAATACCCAGTCACATGCAACAGGTAGAGGTAGCGCTACACAGAAGAGTTCTACACCAGGCTCCAGTGGTTCTACAGCTCATGGTTCACGTAGTTCAGATTGGAATGGTAGTCCTCGAAATAGGGTCACTTGTAATTTTTGCAAGTGGGGAGGTCACGTGATGAGTGAATGTTACAAGTTGAAAAGGAGTCGGGAAGCTCAGAATGAGTCTAAGCCCACAGGTCTTTGTGTTACAATGCACAAAACATTTCCGGAAGTTACATCAGCAGTTAAAAGCAGATCTGAGTTAGCTGATACGGGATTGGATAAGATTCCCAAATGCTCTATGGATAGCTTCGCTCCGTTTATCAATTCTGGTTCAGTGTCGCTTAAAAGTGACATGTCTTGTGCTACCCCTATAAAGATATTCAGGGATACTGGGGCATCTCAGTCTCTGTTGTTGATGAATACTCTGCCCTTTTCTGAAGAGTCATACTCTGGGGATCGTGCCCTTATTAGAGGTGTAGAGTCTAGTGACTTTGTCAGTGTTCCCCTTCATGATATTTATTTGTCATCAGATTTGATATCTGGACCTGTCAGGGTAGGCATTAAGCCTTCATTACCTTTTGAGGGTATTCATTTGTTGTTGGGAAATGACTTAGCACATGATAAAGTTACTGTTGATCCCTTAATGGTTGATAAGCCTTCTCTGAATTCAGTCACAGAGCCAGTTGAAAGCGAGATAGCGGGTTTATATCCGTCCTGTGTTGTTACAAGAGCTATGTCCAGAAAAGTCAGTACAGACCAGGGTAGTACTGTTAATTTGAGCGAGACTTTTCTCGACAACATGTTGGATGGAGATTCTTCCAAATTGGACAGCCAGCAGGAAGTAGATACTTATTTTGTTAGTGGTGATCAGCCATTTTGTAGGACTGAGTTGATTGCTGGACAACACAGTGATCCAAGTATTTCTTGCTTGTTTAATGATGCAGCTAAAGATGGTGAATCTTTACCTGACCCATGCTACTACTATGTCAAGTCTTGCATATTGATGCGGCAGTGGAGGCCTCCCGATGTTTCGTTGGAGGATGAATGGGCAGTTAAGCATCAGGTAGTTGTGCCCAAGTCTTATCGTAAAGACATACTGACCATAGCGCATGAAACGCCGTTAGCAGGTCATTTAGGTGTTAATAAGACCTATCATAAGATTCTCAGTCATTTTTATTGGCCAGGAATAAGGAAAGATGTTACTGAATTTTGCAGGTCTTGTCATGCATGTCAGTTAGTGGGGAAACCTAACCAGACAATCCCCAAGGCAGCCTTGAGGCCTATTCCTGCAATTGGTGAGCCATTCAGTAGAATCTTAATAGATTGTGTTGGTCCGCTACCCAAGACAAAGTCTGGAAATCAGTATATGTTAACTATAATGTGTACATCAACTCGTTTCCCTGAGGCAATTCCACTAAGGAATATTACTGCCAAGACTGTAATTAAGGCTTTAGTTAAGTTCTTCACCATGTTTGGTCTGCCTAAGTCAGTACAGTCAGACCAGGGTTCAAATTTCATGTCTGGGGTGTTCCAACAAGTTATGCATGAGCTAGGTATTAGCCAGTATAAGTCCTCAGCTTATCACCCACAAAGTCAAGGAGCACTAGAGAGATTCCATCAGACACTGAAAAGTATGATAAGAACTTACTGCTTTGAGACAGGGAAAGATTGGGACGAGGGTTTACCTTGGTTAATGTTTGCTGTAAGAGAGTCTGTACAAGAGTCACTTGGATTTAGTCCATTTGAGCTTGTGTTTGGCCATACTGTGCGTGGTCCACTACAGTTGTTCAAGGAAAAGTTTGTGTCTGGTGATAGTGACAATGTTAACCTATTACAGTATGTGTCAAGTTTTCGTACTAAGGTCAACAGAGTATGTGAGTTAGCCAGAGAGAATCTTACAGCTTCTCAGAAGAGTATGAAAACTAAGTATGACAAAGAGACAGTAAGACGCAGATTTGAAGTTGGTCAGAAGGTATTGGCCTTACTTCCAGTTAGTGGTACGCCACTTGAGGCTCGTTATTTTGGACCTTATGTAGTAGACAAGAGGCTAAGTGATCTTAATTATATTATTTTCACTCCTGATCGGCGCAAATCTAGACAACTTTGTCACATTAACATGTTAAAGCCATATGTAGACAGAGATAGCACTGATCTCAATGTTGTACATCCTAGTGGAGTTGTTACCTCTAACTTAGGCCCTGATTCAGCTGTTAGGGATGATCAAGATTTTGACTTAAGGTTCCGGTCAGCCAAACTCCAGAATTCAAGTATTCTTGAGGACATTGATTCTGTGTTGGGTCATCTGGAATATCAGCAACGCCAGCAGTTGAAGGATTTGGTTCGTCGATATGAACATTTGTTCCCTGATGTTCCAACCAGGACTGAATCCATCTACCATGATGTTGAAGTTGGAGATTCCAAACCGATTAAACAGCACCCATACAGACTGAACCCAACTAAAACTGAATACTTGAGAAAAGAAGTTCAGTATTTACTAGAAAATGATCTGGTCGAGCCCAGTAACAGTAACTGGAGTTCACCTTGTATTCTTGTGCCAAAACCAGATGGGACTTACCGTATGTGTACAGACTATCGCAAAGTGAATGCCGTCACTAAAGCGGACAACTTTCCCATTCCAAGGATTGACGACTGTATCGATGCCGTGGAAAAGTCCAACGTTGTCTCCAGGTTTGACCATTGAAAGGATTTTGGCAAGTACCGCTCACGCAGCGCGCTCGTGAGGTGTCAGCGTTTGCTACCCCAGATGGTTTATACCAGTACAAAGTCATGCCCTTTGGGATGAAGAACAGCCCTGCCACCTTTCAACGACTTGTGAACAACGTTACATCAGGCCTTAAAGGGTGTCGTGTTTACATCGACGATGTAATTATATTCAGCGACACTTGGGAGGAACATTTAACTATCATGGAGGCATTATTTGCGAGACTGTCCCAAGCCAATCTTACAGTAAATTTGGCCAAGTGTGAGTTTGGTTGTGCTTTTGTCACATATCTAGGGCATGTTGTCGGACAGGGTCAGGTAAAACCTGTTCATTCTAAAATCAGTGCTATCTCTTGTTTTCCAGTGCCAAGTTGTAAGAGAGAATTAAAGCGTTTTTTGGGCATGGCAGGTTATTATCGTAAGTTCTGTAGGAACTTTTCATTTGTTAGTGAGCCACTAACTCAGCTGTTAAAGACAGGTGCTAAATTCTTGTGGTCCATTGAGTGTCAGAGATCTTTTGATAGATTAAAGGCCATGCTAAGCAGCGGCCCCATACTTGTAGCACCTGATTTTAATTTACCATTTAAGCTAGCTGTTGATGCTAGTGATATATCTGCTGGGGCCGTTTTGTTACAAGAAAATGAAACGGATCACGTTGATCACCCTGTATGTTTTTTCTCTCGCAAATTTGACAAGTGCCAGAGAAATTATTCGACAATAGAAAGGGAGTGTCTGTCCTTGATTCTAGCATTTACAGCATTTTGAAGTATATGCGACTTCGTCAAGTTACCCCATTGTTGTGTATACAGATCACAATCCCTTGACCTGCTTGCACAAACTAAAAGGTAAAAACCGAAGATTGTTACGGTGGAGTTTGCTTTTGCAAGAATTTAATCTAGAGATTAGACACATAAAAGGGAAAGATAATGTGATTGCTGATTGTTTGTCACGTGCCTAGTTGGTTTTCTGCAGCTTTGTTTTTAAAGACTGTGGTAAACGTTATTATTATTCATGATTATGAATATGTTAAAGAAAGTTTTATGCAAAACTTTCTTTCCCTGAAGGGTGGGGGTGTTATGTATGACTATTTAACGTTTTCATGTACTGTTAGTCTGCGGACCTTTGTGTTAAGCATAACAGGCCCTGTTATATGTGTACAGCGCGGACCGGATCGAAAGCACCTTGTTCAATGCTTCGTTTATTTCATTGGCTGTTAATTCTGTGTTTAAGAATAGTTGAATCCACCTGGAACGTATATAAGCCGTGTTCTCTGTGCAGAGAGGAGGTATTTTTGCTGCATCCACTGGGAGCCAGGAGAGTGTGCGACGCTCTCGTATCGAGTCCATTATATTGATATGAGCTGGTGATGCCAGTTTCGTTTGGGAGGACAGATTTCTATGCCGGCACCGTTTGTGTACCACAGTTGTACTGATGTCTGGTTTAAGTGAATTTCTGCGGAAGTCACGTTTATTGGTGTTCGGATCTTTATTATGATTATACAGTGTTGACTGTGTAATTTGTTTAACACGCTGACCTCACCTGACCGACAAGGTCGTCAAGGACTCTAAACTGAAGTTTTCAGTTTTGCAAGGGACGTTCGTTCTGCCACAAGGTGACATTACTCTACGTCTCTGAACGGCTCGTTTGTGACTTTCTGCGGGAAACTGTTCTAAAGTGGATTATACCTCCATGCCTGGATTTACCCTGTGTTGTGCTCTGCGGGTGTGACGTCATTCAAAGGCTTGACTGTTCCAGTTCTGTGTAACTTGTGTACTGTGTTCGCGTTCGCTAACCTAGCGAAGTACCTGACTGGGACAATTTGTGACTTGTGTGAATTGTGTGTTTATCCCATGGTCTTTACGTTGGATCTCCTGGAATACGTTCCTTGGGATGCAAAGGTGAACTGGAAACTTTTAAAGACCGGTAATACTGATGTGTATGTTTTTTTTTGTTGAACTGTCTGTAAAACTGTACGTAACCGTTTCCAGTTGCTTCTGCGCTTTTGGCATTTTGCAGATAATAGTCACGGAGACGTCGCAGATCGCTTATATAAACTAAGACCTGTTCTAGACCATTTCAACAACACAATGGACAGTATATATTACCCAAGGAAGAAACTTAGTATCGATGAATCAATGGTGTTATGGCGTGGCAGGCTGGTCTTCCGGCAATACATAAAGAACAAACGCCATAAATATGGCATCAAACTGTATGAGCTGTGTAAATCGAGGGGTTTGATTTTGAGGGTGAGGGTTTATACCGGAACAGGCTTTGGTGATGAAATGAACATGGGAAATCAAGCACTGTTGAAATGAAACTTTTAGATGGTTTCCTAGATAAAGGTCATATTGTCTTTACGGATAACTACTATAACTTTGTGGGGCTTGTGAAACGTCTGACCGACCGATCCACCTACATCTGTGGCACTCTTCGGAACGACCGGAAAGAAAATCCAAAAGACGCTGTCACTAAAAAACTAAAGAAAGGTGACCATGTATGGAAACGTTCGGAGTCTGTTGTTGTGTGCAAATGGAAAGACAGGCGCGATGTATTGACAATTAGTAACACGCACAGAGTTGAAATGGTAGATGTTGCAAATCGACGACAGCAGGTAACAAGGAAACCAAACATTGTCCAGGACTACAATGATGGCATGTCGGGCGTCGATAGATCCGATCCGATGTTGTTGTATTATTCCGCTCTGAGAAAGACTCGTCGATGGTATAAGAATGAATGAATAAATCATTATGGTTTAACGCCACATCGGCAGTATCGTGGCGAGAGCAAGGTCGAAACACGAGGCTTTTGAGGTTTCCGATATGCTGGTGAGAACATTAAAATTGGAAACAAATGTTTGGACATGTTTAAAACCAGATTAGAATAACCAAAAACAGTTAAAACTCGAAAACCCTCATATTTTAAAAATAATATATCAAGAAATGTATATATATAACATTATAGATAAATATTTATATATTAATAAATTATATCTTATGATAAAGGCCAATGGCCTTCAAATAATTGATGACAACATCACCAGCAATGTTGTCAAACAAATCATATATAGAGTCGACCGCGTAGAATCTCTGCCGAACGTGGGCAAAGTCCACGCAGTCAACCAAGATATGTTTGATGCTATATTGGGCATCGCAGAGTAATCGACGAGCCTTAGCTCTAAAATTACGGACCTGGTTTAAATTATTATCAGTAGGACAATGATTAAATCTACGTTCAGCCTTTTTGTGGTCCTTTATGGCTTTACGAGAGTCATTGTCGTACCAGGGTTTACTTTTGGATTTGGGATTTGTCGAGGTCTTAGGTATAGTTAGGTAGTTAGGTATAGCTCGTAATACAAGCTCGTTAAATTTTAACACAGGGTCATCTGCTGCTTTGAGAATCTCTGGAGAGATATCAGCCTCACAGAACATCTCAAATGCGATCCAATCTGCTTTATCGAATTTCCACCTAGCTACACGTTCTAAAGAATTAGAAGTGATATGTTCTAGGATTATAGGAAAATGGTCACTATCACAAAGATCGTCATGCACCTTCCAAGAAAAATCAAGGAAAATTGATGGATCTGTGATAGTGAGATCGATAGCAGAGTAAGTGCCATTACCCGGATGTAAATAGGTATTAGAACCATCATTGAAATAGTGTAGCGATCGTAGGTAATTAGCCATGTTCTTCTAAGGGACATAACTCTTAGGTGTTACACAGGAGGGGAATTCCCAACATGTGCGTTGACGCTGAGTAAAACGATCGTTCTGATTGGTTGATTGGGAGGATGAGACTGGTTGTCCGCCATCTTCCATTAACAGTTCTGTGCCATCTAAATAATTTGTCTCGTCTCGTCTGTGTTACAGGTAAGATTCAGAAGCCATCTGCCCCTCGGTAACACGCCATTTAATTCTTGTTGTGTTGTAGTTTCTAACTGATCTATAAAAACTTATATAATGCGGTTAGCTTTGAAGATATTTGTGGAATGAATGAATGATTATGGCTTAACGCCACATCGGCAATATTTCAGCCATATCGTGGCGAGAACAAGGTGAAAACGCGCGCCGGTTAAGGTTTTCGATCTGATAATATGAACACCAAAAGTAAAACAAAAAGTACAGACGTGATTAAAATCGAATAAAAAAAAAATAAGATTTAAAACTCGAAAACCAGGGTTATAGTACATGTATAAATATATATAACTGTTTATCTATAGATATTTGACAATTAAAATTTATATTTTATGATATAGACCAATGGCCTTCAAATAATTTATGACAACATCGCCAGCGATGCTGTCAAATAAATCATATATAGCGTTGACCGTGTAGAATCTCTGCCGAACATGGGCAAAGTGTACACAGTCAACCAGAATATGTTTGATGCCATATTGAGCATCACATCCAACACACTCGGGAGCACTGCTCCCATCCAAGATGAAATTGTGTGTCAGATGAGAATGCCCAATACGGCATCTGGTTAAAACGACTTGGTCTCTACGAGACATATCAAATGTATATGAATTATAGCCAATGACCGGATGAATGGCATGCAGTTTATTATGGACCTGCAAGTTCCATTCACCCTGCCAAAGGCCACGAATATATTTAAGAATATTGGACTTCATGTCAGTATAAGGGATTTTTATCTTAGATATGGGTTTATTTAGGGCAGCTTTCGCCTCCCTGTCTGCGACTGTGTTTCCATGGATACCAATATGACTTGGTATCCAGCAAAATATAATATCTTTACCTCTTCTAATTAATTTCCTATGTATAGCTAAAATTTGAAGGATCAAGGGATTTTTAAATTTATTTTTCTGTATTGCCAATAAGCAAGACAACGAGTCAGTGTATATCATCGCCCTCTGGGCACACCCAGAAGAAACATATGATAAGGCCAGGAGTATAGCTCTGGCCTCGGCAGAGAATATTGAAGAAGAGGATGGAAGACGAGAGGAAAAGACTCGCTGCTCCATGACAGCCGCAGTCGCAACCCTGTCCCCATCCTTCGACCAGTCAGTATATATAAATTTATAATCCATATAATTAGCTTTAATTTCAGCAAAACCTTGCTGAATTATAAGAGGATTTATATTCGATTTATTATATTTACGTAGATCAAATATTAGTTTAGGTTGTGGGAGAAGCCATGGAGGAGACTCCGGAAAAGACACCGGAGCGATATCCTCCAGCTTGATGTTAGCTCCCACAATATGGTCCCGTATACGAAGACCGAACGAAGGGATCTTGTTAGGACATTTAGTATATTTGTCTACATACAATGGATTGAAAACACAGTCGTAGGCAGGGTTTGTTGGATGTGCTTTAAGCTTTGTAGCATATTGAAGGCTAAGTTTTATACGTCGGTTATATAAAGAAGGCTCATTTGCCTCCACCTATAAACTTTCTACTGGTGAAGTTCTAAAAGCACCAAGGCTGAGCCTCAAACCTTGGTGATGAACAGGGTCCAACATTTTAATGTACGAATTCCTAGCGGAACCGTAAATTATGGATCCATAGTCCAATTTAGACCTCACCAGAGAACGATATAAATTAAGTAAAACTGATCGGTCAGCACCCCAATCGGTGCTAGACACGACCTTAATTATATCAAGAGCCTTTGTACATTTAGCTTTAAGCATTTTAATATGAGGTATAAAAAGATAGTTTACTATCAAATATTATACCTAAAAATTTTGTTTCTCCAACAATTTTAACCTGTTCACCACAAAAATTAAGCTCAGGGTCAAGATGAAGTTTCCGTTTATTACAAAAATGCATACCGACGGTTTTAGACGTTGAAAATCTAAAACCGTTTTCAGTTGCCCATTTCTCGATTTTGTTGAGACAAAGCTGCAACTGACGTTCAATATTATTCATATTCTTAGCTCGGTAGCATATAAGGAAATCATCCACGTATAAAGAACCCTCTGTGCCAGATGTTAATGTTTTTGCTAGGCTATTTATTTTTATGCTAAACAGAGTTGGTGATAGAATGCTGCCCTGGGGTACACCCATTTCCTGCTCATAAGAGTCAGAAAGAGTGGACCCAACCCGTACCTTAAACTGACGATCGGATAAAAATTGTGATATAAATATAGGTAATCGGCCTTTAAGACCCATATCCGTGAGGTCTTTTAAAATACCACATTTCCATGTGGTGTCGTAGGCCTTTTCAAGGTCAAAAAATATGGACACCACATGTTCATTATTAACAAAACCATCACGAATAAAAGTTTCAAATCGAACAAGGTGATCTAAAGTAGATCGACCTTGACGAAAACCACATTGAATGTTAGATAAAAGCTTGTTGGTTTCAAGAAGATATTTGTGGAAGAATAGTTCATAACTCTAAAAGTACATGTTCGTTTACTGTTTATCAAGGTGTTGTTGTTGTTACAAGCCCAAGAGTGTTAAATCCTTGTTAGAATTAGTCAGATATAAAGCTACACTAGTATGGCATTAGTTCATAGTTTTTGATGCATTTGTATTCATGATACAAGTAACCCTAAGAGCTCAGTGTAGTTACCCGTGTAATATTGTGACTTTAATTCAGTCAATGTCCGAACGGGTGTACATAAATACGCTAGTTATTGTAGCGATTTAGGGGAGGCAACTCAACGACATTCTAATTCAGGGGGAAATACTCTGCCCGGAATTATGATGTGATATCATTGTATACGCTATATTGAGACTGGTTGTCCGCCATCTTCCATTAAAAGTTCTGTGCCATCTAAATAATTTGTCTCGTTTCGTCTGTGTTACAGCCTTACATTGCGCCAGACCATAGGAAGGGCAACAATAACACAGTTCCTCTTCGATAAGAAGTCTTCGACTATCTTGCCCTTATTATTTATGTTATTACTGCCCCATAGGGGGTTATGGGAATTAAAATCTCCCATAAGTATAAAAAAGGTTTTGGCAACTGTTCTATTAAATTATGTAACTGGAATGCTGACAAAAGAAATGTTCGGGGGAATATACACTGAACACAATGTGATTGTTTCAGACAATGAAACACGAACGGCCACTGCCTGAAGTTCTGTATGCAGAGCAACAGGGCTGTGTATAATATTGTTATTGATGAAGATAGAAGAGCCGCCTGCAGCTCGCTCTTCTTCATTTGAGTAAGTACTGTATAATGAATAATTTTTAAGAGAAAATTTATCTTTGTCAGATGTCTTCAGGTGAGTTTCCTGAAGACACAGGGCTATAGGATTTAATGATTGAACAAGCCGTGTTATTTCAATAAAATTTACCTTAGGACCTCGACAATTCCACTGTATAATTTTGTCATATATCGCCATTATGGAGGAAGACGTATTGGGGATTTCTCTTTATGTTTGGATCGACCACGACCCTTCCGTGGAGATCGGCTGGAAGATCTCCCTGGTGCGGGTGATGTATCCATCACATCCGCATCCGATGTTGAAGGACCAACGTCCTCCAGCGATCCAAACTTATTAAAAGTTTGGACAGGGTCCCTAGTGGCCTGAGAGGGACGCTCTGTTGGGCCAGTAGGTTTATTAGATTTATTGTTATTATTTGGAAGTTCATTTTGGGACATTTTTGTTTCTACGTTAATTAAGTTTGGGGTTATCGGGTCGGTCAGTATTATTCGCTGGTTCTATTTGTTGTATTAAGGTAGTTTGTGTTGAGGAAGTATTGAAAGCAGGTCGAACAGTAGGTTCAACAGAAACAGGAGAAGGTTTCTGGTTTGCAATGGGCCAAGTCATTGATGTTTGAGCAGCAACAGATGCTACTCGCTTGACCGCATTGGCAAATGAAGTCTGCAGTGAAGTATTAGGAGGCGAGACTAGTTTCCGGGCCTCCTGATACGATATATTGTTTTTAGTTTTTAAAGTGATTATTTGTTTTTCTTTTACGAAAAGTGGACAGTCCCTAGAGGAGGCCATGTGATCTCCACCGCAATTGCAACACTTAACTGTGTTGCTGGAGTCGAAATCCTCACGACCTTCACTGCCACATCGAAAACAAACAAGTTTGTTTTTACATTGGGTCTTGCCATGACCAAATTTCTGGCACATAAAACAAGGTGTTGGGTTAGGGATGTATAAGTCTACACTAACTCTATACGGGCCAATGTAGATGTATGATGGAATAGAAGTACGATTAAAAGTTAACAGGTATGTATTTAGTTTCAGGATATTACCAGATTTCTTCATAGTGAAGCGCTTTACTCTGGTAACACCTTGCGACTTCAGTTCACTGCAGATTTCCTCTTCTGAAAGTTCCAAAATATCTTGATCCCGGTCACGAATTATTCCCTGACAGCTGTTCAGGGAATTGTGAGGGGATGTAAACACAGGTATGTCCGAAATTTTTTTTAACGATAGTAAATTGATGGATTGTTGTTGGCGGAGACATTCAATGAGAATGTCTCCGGACCTTAGCTTTTTCACATTTTTTAAGGTTCCAGCGACTCCCTGGAGAGCCCTTTGCAAAAGAAAGGGATGGATTTTGGAGGCCGGCTTCTGTTCATTCTTAGTTGAAAGAACAATAAAAGCCGGCCAACTGTCCGACACATTAAATTTATCAAGCGAGTCCGACAAAACCTCCAACTTCCTCTTTTTGTCGGTACTCGAAGTCATACCAGAAGAAGACCTAACAGATATATTGGAAACGTTTTGCGACAAATTTAAAGACATAATATATATCAAAAAGATTCACCCCATGTGTTCCCCACCCGCCACGGAGTGCCAACAAGGGCGATGTCTGAACCTGGGGGTACCCAGCAGGACACACACCAAGGACTCCACATGAGGTATACTCGAATAGATGGCCCTAATGAGCAAACCCCATTAAGTAAATAAGGTCACACATCAGACACATACTACTCGATTGACCCATGAGCCACCGCCTCAAAACTTGGAAGGAAACCGTTATTCTCTAAAGGAGTGATGTTATCGAGAAATGTTTTAGGACCAAACAGAGTCAAGACGTGACCAAGCCGATTGATCGGACCGGGCCCATCCGACCTCCCGTGTCTCTCCAAGTAAGGGCCAAAGTGACGTGTTGGGCGTGAGGATCTCGCAAGACCAACATGCCCTCAGCCACCAGGATCCCGTCCTCGTAGATTACGGGTCGCAACCCACGGCAAACAGGTCGCTCCCCGGTTGCCTCTCACACAACCGAGAAGATGTGAGCCTATTACATTCACCGGGCTCACACAGGAGAGCTCTAGGTTAGTCGACTTTTACGACAAGCTTGCCTAGAGGGCTGAGGTCCTATTCTTATCACCCAGGAAACCCCACGGGGGTTACGTGAAAAGAGAAAAGTAAACGACATTATTGTTCACATATACACGATCGTTGTTTTATTTATTCATCAATCAAGACAATAGTGTCTAAATTAGGCTTGTAGTGCATTCCAAATTCTCTTACAGTACAGCGTCAACGAAGAACTTCACACGTAATCTGAACACGAATGTAAGTCCATGTACCCTAAAAATGCAGAGCATGCTCGTACCACAGATCCCCCAAAGAACACAAGGACTTTGCTGGTTTACATGAGTTTAGATCGGTCATTGATACTATAGGTTCACCAAAGCACAATGTCAGCAGGTTTCTTCCTAGCACAGTATTGCCTCTTACATGCAGTGAATTTAACCTTAAAGATTCTTTTGACTGTAGAACGAAGGAGCATACATACGAAACTGTTTATAGAATGGTTTAAATGTGTGTCTTGAGGTTGAATCGCTATTTTTTGAATGAGACCCTTAATAAAACTATATCTGTTATTCTGGGATAAAGTGTGCAAAAAGGTAGTCATTAACACCTCTTATAAGAAATACCAAACGCAAGTTAGTTCGAGATTATTGTACTGAGATTATCGAGATTTCTCCTCATCCTTTATGACATTACATTAAGAAAAAAAAAATTATATATATATATATATATATATATATATATATATATATATATATATATATAAGGTGGTCGAAATTACCCGGCATACCACAACTATTTTCACCTGCCTTTTGTCTTTAAACAGCTAAATTTTCGCACTCTATAATCTGACCTTTATGTATTTTTTCGCCACCCTTTCAATTTTACTGTCGACATGCAGACGACTTACTAATCAAGCTTGAAAATAAAGGTTATACTGTATTGTCTAAGTTTATGACATTCAAACAACAGTTAAAGTTTCCTTTCAGAATTGTTTTCTGATAATGACATTATCCATCTTACGCACGTGTTGTACCGGCACTGGTATAAAAATTTTCAGAAAGCCAACACATGCTGGACAAACAGACATTCGTAAAACAGCCGTCAACGAATAAGGACGTTCCAGGTCAATAATCACAAGGACAAATCCCAGAACAATGTATAAAACACTCCAAAGGGCCAAGTATAAAAAGTACGAAAATAGGACGGCGTCATGCAAAATGCTCAAATGTTCAGTTAATAATGCTTCGTCTCGTTTGCTCGAACCTTCCTTTTATGACAACTTGCATGACTTAAATAGTTATGCTGGGTTACCATTTAGTTTGAGATCAAAGAACATATCTTCGTCTTTAGATTGTGATAATGTTGCTTTGCAGTCCTCCCGTGTTCCTGATTTCCCCACATGGAATCTAGAACCTCCCTATATTTCGACTACTCTGAACGATGATAGAAAAAAATCTGATAATCCGAATGTTTCCTTACTATGTGCTACGGAATATATACATACAATCCTATCACAGTACTTGCAGGTATACACTGATGCCTCCAAGTGTCCAGACAGCAACAGAGTTGTTGCAGCTTTTTGTGTTCCAGAGTTAAAATATTCCAAATCCTTTAGATTATCCAATTTTGTCAGTATTTACAGCAGAACTTACATCTATCATCTGTGCTCTTCAGTTTCTCCTCGACCTAAAACCTTCCAGGGCTGTTATACTTACCGATTCTTTATCTTCCTTGCAGGCCATGTCAAATTATGTCTGGTATAATTCTTCATCACTTGTGTTTGAAATACTACATTTATGCACCACCCTTCGTTACCAGGGCGTCTCTGTGAGTTTTGACTGGGTGCCAGCTCATGTCGGCATTGTTGGGAACGAAATGGCAGACTCCCTGGCGAAGAGAGCTTTATTTGATATATCCTTTCACGTGCCATTAAACATTCATGAAATTATGAGTTATGTCACACCTAAGTTTGTGGATATTTGGCAGCGGCAGTGGGATGAATCTAATAAGGGGAGGTTTTTTCACGAGTATAATCGTTCTGTTTTGTCACATTCGCCGTTATCATTACGTTCCCGACGAGATGAAACGCTAGTTTTTCGCCTTATTTCTGGACATGTGCCTACAAATACTTATTTATTTAGAATGAATCTGCACCCATCTGGGTTATGTGATATATGCCTAGTTAACGATGATATCGCTCATCTCTTATTTACGTGTACCCAGCACTCTAACGCTCGCCGTGTTCTTTACCGGGACTTACGCCCCATTGGCCTTCGGCATTTTACCTTAGCATCTGTTTTAAATCCTAAAACGAACTGAAATAAGACTTTCCAGGCCCTGGCCAATTTTCTTAGCAGATGTCGTTTTTAATAATCCGTAGTATACAGAATATAACACTCATATGATTGTATAAATATAATTTGCCTGAGTATTATTAATTATATGAAGGTAAATTTTTTAGTGTTAACATGGTTGGATTGGCCTATCTATCGCTTTTATAGTGATTGTTGTCGTTTTTTTACCCATTCAGAACTGATACGAGCTGACGCTTCTATTGTTTTTGTCCAGGTATTATCTATGTATACTGTTCAGCTCTTCCTATACTATACTCTGTGTTCCGTATATGTTATAACATTTTGAGTGTTCTAACGCCCACCTTTCCCAAAAATCTCTTTAACCCATGTACCTGCCCCTCTTGTACTGTAAATATGGATTGTATAACTACATTAAGTAATGGTCATCATAGTGAATAATGACCCCTTACAAACACTTATTTTTTTTCTTTTGGTCATCAAGCCCAAAATTCGTCGGCTATAATGCTACAAATGTTACAAGCTACAATGTCCATAGCACTGGTATTGAAATTTCTTCTTTTTGTTCTAAATAATATACTCCTTTATATATTATCCAGGTTAAAAGCACTTTCAATGACGCCAAGTTTTGGAAAAGCGTCAGTGCAAATCAATTCAGTTCTTCAGCAAGAGGGTTAGAATTTGAAGTATCCACCACATAGTTGACGCCTGACATTTTTTGCAATTGCACAGCTGTACCTGTTCCAAAATGATTTTACTTCTTATAGTGCCTTTGTTATGAGAGAGAATTCAAATTTGGTGGTACAGCTTTTTGACCCCGTAAGAAAGCGAGCTTTATATCGGGATTCATGCATTTTTGGACCATAGTTGTGGTATTTCGTTGTAACGTTGTGATATGGCCTTCGGTTTACACAGTTCTTGCGTCACACGACCAAAAGGACACTGTCGATGTGGTCAGGTTTCGGGCACTGGCTTCTGATGGCCTAGCCGTTGTGGCTAGTGTATATTTTTCGCTGTCCTTGCACGATAATGTGACCAGAATCTGGAGAATGAAGGCGCAGAGGAACGGAAGAAGCTTGTGGCAGAGGGACAGGCCGCAAAACCACACGCCAGGATACTGCAGTTGCCATAATATTGTACGCAGAGCAGAGTACAACCTGTGACAAATGTGTTTCACAGAATGTCAGAGGGCATAAAACAGTTTCATTCTGTCCCTTTTCAGCCAACAGAACCAAAAGAGTAGGCATTTAATGAACTAAAACAAATTCAAATTGATAATTAAAAGATGAATATTACTAAATTTGGTTGCATTTGATATATTAATCTTTGGAGTATCTTGCACTGAAGTTAGTTAGCGGCAACCTTCGCTTCGGTTACAGCTAAACAGACATAGACGTTACAAGCTTTGACCATTTCTGGTATGAGAATGTCTGCGTGGACAAAAACGTATACACTTGTTAATGCTATACTGAAGACCACTCGCCTGAGAGGTGTCACGAAAAAAGTTGAAATAACGAAGTACCGTGACAGCAGTTAATTTGTAGCTTCCACATCGACGGACTGTCTTGGTGTTTTGAAATTAGGCCTGATTAATTTTTATTCTCCTTTAAAACAAGCAAACCAGTTTTCGAGCTTCCATGTCCAGACGGTTGTATGGAGTATTGGACAGAGCTGAAGTTAAAGGCTATTAATCTGTGCGTCGAAACAGATGTTCACATACCAGCCGTTAACCAATAAAGGACTTTCCAGTTAAATTATCGCATTATTAAATTATACAAACTACGAAAGAACTAAAAAAAGGTATATAAGGCACGAAACAGGACGGAATCCTGCAAAGAGAAGCCATCAACGGTTTTCAGTGATATAGGAGAGACGCAAGGTATGCTCTTAGCGACTGAGTGAAATTAGTATTCAAATCGTGTATCATACTGAATGTCAGTTGTCGCTGTCAGTGTTTGGAAACTAATGCGCTCATTCATACAGAGAGGAAGCCGGATCAGCTGCACATCGTAAAAAAAAAAAAAAAAAAAAAAAAAAAAAATCTATCAAATAAATGATATTGTGAAAACGAATGAAAGAATAAATATGGCTTAACGGCACATCGGCAATATTTCAGCCATATCATGGGGAGCGAAAACGAAGGACTCGTCATAGCAAGAATATTTCATCGGTTGGATGACATTGTATTGGCTATAACTGAGCGGTCCTGAGGAAATAGGTACTAAGAATGGGAAGTTTCACTATGTTACATTTATGACACGAGACTTTGATGCGTCTACTGTATTTTCCTAAGAGAACGAATGGTTGACAGTTCAATGATGATGAATACATGATTATGGCTTAACGCCACGTGAGCAATATTTCAGCCATATATATATCGTGGCGAGAAGGCGGCGGTTGAGGTTTTGCATATGGTATTGAGAACATTCAAAACGAAACAAAAATGTTCGGACATGTTTAAAATCAGATAAGAAAAACCAAAACAGTTAAAACTCAACAACCAGCATATTTTAAATGGTAATATAAAGAAATCTTTATGTATATAACTTTGTATGTAACGCTTTACGGTGTAAATATTTATGTCAATTAATATTTTATGATATAGGCCAATGGCCCTCAAATATTGTATGACAGCATCGCCAGCGATGGTGTCAAATGAATCATATACAGAGTTGACCGTGTAGAATCTTTGCCGAACATGTTGTGATCTCTAAGAGACTTACTGTGACTATACAAATTGAAGACGATGGCAGGAGGAATAACATGCAGTTTATCATGGACCTGGAAGTCCCATTCACCCTGCCAAAGGCGACGAATATATTTTAAAATGTTTGATCTGATGTCCGTATAGGGGATATTAACTATTGATATGGATTTATTTATGGCAGCCTTTGCCTCCCTGTCTACAACTGAGTATCCCTGGATACTAATATGACTGTATCCAGCAGAATATAATATCTTTACCTCTTGATTAGTTTTCTATGCAAGACTAATATTTCAAGTATCAATTGATTTTCAAATTTATTATTATTATATTATTATGTATTGCCAGGAAGCAGGAGAGCGTGTCACTGAATATCACTGCCTTCTGGGCATGCCAAAAAAAGCATATGGTAAGCCTAGGATGTATATATATATATATATATATATATATAATTTCAGTGGCAGAAGGGTATATAGATAGAAGTATTATGATTATGCAACGCATTACGCACCGTATTACATAACATGATGCAATATATCATATGACGCATTTTAATTTATAGATGTTATGATCACGTGGTCCATGCTATGACCAATCGCAGACTGTACGTAAACAATCACGTCTGGCTACAGAATGCGCGCCAAAAAATCAGATCTGCATCCAGCTTCAACAGATCACAGCAGATGCACAACAGCAACAACAACTCCTGCTTTTACAACGACAACATCAGTCTAAGCAACAACGCCCGTCTATACAACAACAACGCCTGTTTCTGCAACATCAAGAATTACGAAATCTATGTAGATCTGGTCGCTAAAGTCTTCCAGGAGAGGACAACCATTTACGTAGAGTTGTGCAAGAAGGGCGATGCAGCTGGCAGGGAGAGGATGACCCAGAGGACGTGGGAACGTTTCCTCTTCCACATGTCCACTATTGACATGCACATCCGGAAAACCTACTCCAACCTCTGTTGTTGGGAGAAGACATACACATGTCGTACGGAGATTACAAGGGGGCGTCACTGGTCCACATCAGAAAGAAAGGGGCGGGGGGGGGGGGAGGAGGGAGGGAGGGGGCTACTGTATCCCACTATGAAAAGGCGTGACCTTCACGGAGCAAGCCTGGGTTCCTCTAAAGAAAGTCTCAGAAGATATCGTAAATGGTGTTGATGGACTAAATGGATAGTGATTACATGTTCCGGGGGAACACCATTCATACAGATGGTAATGAATGCACTCATCCCGAATGCTCCTTCTAGAAAGAAAATGAAGAAAGATGATACAGACAATGATCATGACTTTCGTAACTGGTGGGGGCCTTCACAGCAAGGTCTCCTTTCTTGCGACAAACTGTGAATGGAGGGTACAAGGATGCTGTGGTGAGAGTCATGCGCCACAAAAGAGATGAAGGTGCTCATGTCCTAGCAACATCTGATGGAACAATTCCAAAATGCCTTCGCTGATGCGCTAGCCACATCTGATGAACAATTCCAAAATGCTTTCGCCTCCCTCGATGACGATGCCCTCATCGAGGAGGTGAAATGCTTCATCTACAAGTCGAAGGATGTGTACCTACATCCTGTATTCCTGATCAATTACGAGGATGAAGTGTGGCGTGACTGCTACTTTAAAACAAGAGGCTTCATGGGCAATTTGAAAACAGTTATGAAATATTTTGGTTATAGATGAAGGCGACATGGAGAATAACGTAGAAGATGAAGGAATACACTGTATTCTTATGTATCTATCTACCCAGAATACACTTTGAAAATGTACTTACTGTCGTTTGTTATTTATACGATGTGTTTCTATACTTCTCCCACCGTGGGGTTTCCGGGGTGATAAGAATAGGACCCGAGCCCTCTAGGCAAGCTTGTCGTAAAAGTCGACTAACCCTAAGAGCTCTCCTGTGTGAGCCCGGTGAATAATAGGTTCACATCTTCGCGGTTGTGTGAGAGGCAACCGGGGAGCGACCTGTTTGCCGTGGGTTGCGACCCGTGATCTACTAGGGCGGGATCCTGGTGGTTGAGGGCGTGTTGATCTTGCGAGATCCTCACACCCAACACGCCACTTTGGCCCTTACTTGGAGAGAGACGGGAGGTCGGATGGGCCCGATCCGATCAATCGGCTGGTCACGTCAAGCCCTACAGATGATCTCGTTTGTCATTTCTTTCACTTACTGTGATGTCAAGTTATTTCCCCAAGTGCTCTTCTCTGGGATCAATGTAGAAGGCGGTGGCTAATGGGTCAATCGAGTAGATTGAGTTATACCGACAAGGTTAAATTCAATCTGTTCGAGTATACCTTGCGTGGATTCCCTGTTTCTATTGTCTGCTGGTCATCCGCAGAGGTAGGTTCGCCCTTGTTGGCACTTTGTGGCGGGTGGGGGACACGTGAGGTGAATTCTTACTGTATCGGTTAGGTCTTCCCCAAAAACCATATCCAATGCTCCAATAAACACCGCAAAAAACTTAAAAATGAGGAATTTCTTCAAATGGGCAATGGAGCGGACAGTTGGCCGGCTTTCATTGTTTTATCAACGAAAAACGACCAGCGTCCAGCGTCTAAACTAGATCCGTTTGCTCTGAAAAAAAACAATAGAAGGTTCAGCTGGTAACGTTAAAAACGTTTAAAAATTAAGATCTGGCGATATCCTTATTGAATGTTTCCGAAAACAGCAGGCATTCAATTTATTATCATTGAATTCCATTTTGGACGAGCCTGTTTTTGCATCACAAATCCCTAAATAGCTGCAAGGGCATCATACGTGACAGGGATCGGGATCTGATTGACATGTCTGAAGAACAAATTTGTAATGAATTGAAGTCTGAAGGTGTTACCAATGTTAAACGTTTTGGGGATAGTTCTATCGGCAGCTCGTAAGACAATCTCATTAAATTTTAATATAGGATCATCTGCTGCATTGAGAGTCTCTGGAGTGATATCAGCCTCACAGAACATCTCAAATGTGATCCAATCTGCTTAATCGAACTTCCACCTAGCTACACGTTCTAAAGAATTGGAAGCGATATGTCCCAAGCTAATAGGGAAATTGTCACTACCACAAAGCTCGTCATGCGCTTTCCAAACAAAATCAAGAAGTAGTGATAGAACTGTTCCGAGGAATGTACACTGAACATAATGTGGTGGTTTCAGACAATGAAACATGGACGGGCACAGCCTGAAGTTATGTATCCAGAGCAACAGGGCTAAATAATCTTGATATTTATGAAGATCGAGGAGCCACCTGCAGCTCGCTCTTCAATACAGTAGGTACTATAAATAATTTTTCAGAGTTATTGTTTCTTTGTCAGATGTCTTCAGGTGAGTTTCCTGAAGACAAAAGGGCAATAGGATTTAGTAATAGCCGTGTTATTTCAATAAAATTTAGCTCAAGATCTCGTCAATTCCACTGTATAATTTTATCATATGTAGACATTACGGAGGGAGACGTACAAGAGTTTTATCTTTATGCTTGGACGGAGGACGACCCTTCTTGGGAGATCGACTGCAAGATCACCCATATTAGGACCATGGCCTGCACCATTATAATTTGCAAATTTTAGTTTCGCTCTTAATTCGACTTAGACGTCCAAAATTTCACGAGGGTTAGTCCAGTCAATAGGGTCAGTAGGCAAGGCACTAAACCCGTTTTTGTCAAGTTGGACCTTTTTTTTTTCTCCAACTAACCCGCCAAAACATCTTGAAATCTCCGCAGCACAATTCAAGGATTAAGCCTGTGTTGTACATGTATATGAGGACATTGGTTATCGGAGTGTGTTTATGTAAATACCAATTATGTATTAAGTATATTTATATTAATGTAAAGAATTATTGTATGATTTGAAGTCCATATGCACATATCGGTATGTTAGGTATTACATAAATATATTGATGTAAAAAAAATATTTTATGTTCATAGGAACATGTGAGTAAATTGTGGTATCAGTTCGGTATTACATGTATATATTAAAGTAAAGAATTATCTGTATGTTCATATGTGTATCAAGTGGGTATAAACATATGAATTGCGTATTTTTATATTCCAATACGGTCTTATTTTTAACCAATAAGATGTAGGAATAAGTATTATTTAGTCATGCTAAATGCGCAAGACTTCATATTGATTTATTAGGTACATTGTTGAAAATCAGTGCAAGCCTGCAGGCCTTTCCTTAATTTGGGGTTGTTTAATGTAGTCTTGTGGTTACCATGTCTAATCAGACGGTGATAAGAAATTAGGTCACCATAGGGAACACAACCGTAACCTGCAGGGAGACGTCGTAGTTGACAACTGTTCTGTGTCATATAAGCCAGCAGTGAACACTTTATTCACAAACTAGACTGCCCAATAAAGAGAAGAACTAACGGTCAACACGGTGTTTTCCCCTTCAGATAAGTTTGTAGCACAGCGCGAAAATGATAACTAATTACACCTCTGTTATATCTATTGACAGACTTCAAGGATGCATGTATTTATAATTGAACTATATCATATATTTGATTCTGAACGCATTGCATGTAATATATTTTGATTACGTACTTGTAAAGACTCAAACTGGACTGCCCAATAAAGAGAAGAACTAACGGTCAACACGGTGTTTTCCCTTCAGATTATTATACGGAACTCAAGAATTGGTGGTGAACTCCCGACCCCTCATGTCAAAGCGAGGAGTAACACCGTTCAACTTTAGTCCAAAAGTGATCAGGAACGCAAAAAGGTAATTTTGCAGAGCCAAAAAGTGCTAAACACAGAAGATCGACCATCTGGATCAGCGGAGTGCCCATCCACAACACAGAGGACAGAAGTGTGACGTCACCAGTCACACAAAAAAGGCCAATCAGAATGGCTGGTGCACTGATCTCACTGGACATACTCCGCGGAGATACTTCCCAAAACGCAAAAAGCTGGTTGGAAAGGTTTCATCGGTTCTCTGTACCTTGTACAGCATAGATGGCGATCAAAAGGTGGCAATATTTCCCTTTCATCTATCAACTTATGCCACCCAGTGGTACGAGTCAAACAGAAGGCACGAAAAGTGACTGGATTGTGTTAGTAAGAGCTTTTCAGACTGCTTTTCCACAAGACTGCAATTTAGTACACGTTCCTGCCACAGCAACTGTACAAGGAACACTTCACTTACAACCTGGACTGCCCAATAAAGAGAACAGTCAACACTGTGTTGTCCCCTTCAGATTATTATTATACGGAACACAGCACCTGCTTTAGGGAGGGCTGGCCTAACCCCCCGTTAACCCTTATGGTTTTACGTCCTCTGTTTTAAATGTTATGTTTTAATATTTTAACAAAAAATTATGTTTTAAATTTCACCTTTCTCGTCCGTAAGATGGGGTATATTCTGAGTCGACAAGAATATCGGCAGCCTATTTTACCGAGGTGAATTTTTAAACATTTCTAACCTCACGCCTTTCCCCTTCAGAAATTAACCTAAATTTTGGTATGGGTAGATGTAGATCATTCCCTACCTGTGATTAACTTCTCTATTAGTCTAGGTCCACAACTGGCTAAATTTTTCAGGTCTCCCATCAGCACAATTACACATTTTTAGGTCTTCTGCCTAACCCTCCCTCATTACGCACGCAAACCAAGCTTACTCATACTGGTTGCACTTGTGATTCCTCTACGCACATAACGACACACAGCTGGTTTGTCTACACCCCTTTTTGAACCCTCCAACCAAAAACTGGCCGGCGAGCTAATTGTGCTGCCAAGAAAATTTCTTTTTTAATATCTTCATAAATAACGTAGGGGTAGGACAGTCCTTCATACATATACACACAATCTCTTCTCTCCGAGTCATTCATACAAAATTCTGTCCTTACATCTTACAAATTACCGAAGTATGACTACTATTTGCAAACGGGGGTAGAAATGCAGAAATATTCTTGGGCTGCAAAGCGTTCCTTTGCTGTACTTTAAACTAACTTCGACGAAGAAGTATAGTATGCGCCATTAAAAACGCACGGTTGAAATTGTATCCGCGCGCCACAAAAGTCGATTGTTCAGTGACTGAGCGTGGTTCATGGTTTGTGAACGTTGCGTTGCAGGTAGTGCACGACCGTGTGTTATTCCGACGCACCCTTTGTGTGCGTTACGTAACAGTGCGGAATATCGGCCATTGAGTGCTGTGTCAGCGCTGAGAGCACATGTCACTGCACAGTTGTGGTGTGATCAATACGTTACACCACGGTAACCACAAAGACTAACAGCATTTCAAAAAAACGGTACCATGCCCAGACCTACGGCTCAAGAAAGAGAACGTGCCATTGGCATGTTACGTGCGGGACTCAGTCGTGCCACAGTGGCACGTCACATGCAATGTCATCCCTCTACAATTAGCCGCCTCAGTACCAGGGAGCATGAAACTGGCACTGTTGCCGACCGTCCACGCCCCGGTAGGCCAAGAGTCACTACGGCACGACAAGATCGGTACATCGCATTGCAGCACACACTTGACCGTTTCCGCACCGCCATACAGACTGCTAGGGCGACAGTGGGGATTGGGAGGCCCAGGGTGAGCCCCAACACCATACGACGCCGTCTCCGAGCAATACGGATGCATGCTCGCATTCCCTACCGAGGGCCCATATTGACACCTGCTGCACGCCGAAATCAATTGCGCTGGGTTCAGCGTCATCAACAATGGCGTGTGAATGATTGGAACTGTCCGTTTTTCTTACGGGAGTCGTATCTGCCTTGATCGTCCCGACAGACGTCGACATGTGTGGCGCAGACGTGGTGAACGTTTCGAAAACGTATGCGTGCGGGAAGGAAATCGCTGGGTTGGCGCTAGTGTTATGGTGTGGGGAGGCATCACCTCTAACAGACGGACTCCCCTAGTCATTGTTGATGGCAACCTGAATGCTCAGCGGTACGTGAATGACATTCTTCGGCCGGTGCTGCTTCCATTTCTCCATGCCAACGCTGCCGTGACGACGTTTCAGCAAGACAATGCCCGCCACACTCTGCAAGATTAACACAAGACTTCTTGCGACAGAATGATGTCGACGTCATGGAGTGGCCGGCCTACTCCCCGGATCTTTCGCCTATTGAGCACCTGTGGGACCACCTGAAGTCTGCCGTGGCCCAACGTCAACCTGCGCCACGCAACCGACGTGATCCAGGTGCTGCAGGACGAATGGGATCTGATCCCACAGCAGAGAATAATGAGGCTTGTCAGCTCTATGCGTCGCAGATGTACGGCTTGCATTGCTGCCCGAGGTGGACATACCCATTATTAAATGTCAATTTCACTTTCTGTACGTGATTTCGATGTGAGGAATAAACGTAAATCGGCTTTCACAGTTGGTGGATTCGTTGTCCCGTTGCGACCGCTGCCTTGTTTTCCAATATAAACGTATTCACAATTGGTTCCCACTGACATCTCACAATATGTCAATAGCTAACGACCGTGCGTTTTTAATGGCGCCAAGTATACAAGGACGATTGGACAGTCAATGTCTAATATAGACCAAGAGTTTTATAACCTTACTCCGCACTATCACGGCTATACCAGTGGACGCCGCTTAGGTTGGGAATTTAAAAGCAATACTCTACCCCTCTGCGGCACTATTTCCGGCAAAGGCATTAGTGTAGCACGGGGTTACCAAAACGCAAGCAATTGTCACCCCTAACCAACGACAAAATAATACACCGGCTTTGGAGAAGAGTGTCCTATATATTAGGCCTAATTTGGTTTTGTAACCCCCCACACATCACAATTACAACTGTGCAAAGGGTTCAATTAAATAGCAATGATTGTTTTAACATTCCGCAGCACAAGAATAAAACATAAGATTAGAGAATCGGTGAAGAGCAAAAAGATTCTGATTATAAGCCGTTTTCCAGTTCAGAAGCATCCAATTCAAATAGTAGTAGATTCATCTCGACGCGAGGTGGACATGACTGACGATGAAGCTTTTGCAACTCCAGATCACCTCAGGCAACGAGATAGAGGGCTTCCAAAGTTTTTTTCCACGGATGAGGAGCTATCAGCCTCGCCTTGAAAGGAGGGGGGGGGGGGGACTCCAAAAACAAAGAAGACGCAAACGTTCATACTCGATCCCAGTAGAGGGTCTCGTCGTCTATGTGGGGGGAATATCCTCTATGTGACCTTCCTGTCCTGAACATTTCTAGACATCTGTGATGCTGAGTTCACTGTGTTGCCCTTATGTAGATGCGCACGACGAGGTGACTTGACAGTTTTGTTTATGTCGTCTTGCTCGAAGTTTACGGACCAAAGCCGTTTGTTTCGTTTCCTCTTACACGAAGTTCTCTGGACACAATTGGCGTAATTCACCAAGACTTCTTGTTTTACGCCATACTCCAGAATATTTCACTGATACGACGGCGGTCAGGATTATGGTGGGAATGATTGAGTGAATGATTATGGCTTTACGACAAATCTGCAATCTTTCAGCCATATCGTGGCGAGAACATGTTTTAAACTATGAATCAGTATAAGGTATTCAAGAAGCGAATGTAAACATATAACCCAAATAAAAAGGACAGTCGTGTTTGGAATCCACAACTAAGCCTCCGTTAGAACTTGAAAAAGCACAATAATTTTTAAAATTGTAATGTGTATATATAAACAAAAAATAATGTAAAAAGAAGATGTCTTATAATATAAACCTATATACTTTAAGTAATCAATGACAGCATCGCCAGCGACGCTGTAGAAAAAGTCAAATACCGTCGGTATGCATTTTTGTAACAAGCGGAAACTTCATCTTGACCCCGAGCTTTATTTTTGTGGTGAGCAGATTAAAATTGTTGGAGAAACTAAATTTTTAGGTATAATATTTGATAGCAAGCTATCTTTTATATCTCATATAAAAATGCTTGAAGCTAAATGTACAAAGGCTCTCGATAGTATTAAGGTCGTGCCCAGCACCGTTTGTGGTGCTGACCGATCTGTTTTACTCAGTCGATATCGTGACGTGTAAACTGGACTATGGGTCCATCATTTACGGTTCTGCAAGGATCTCGTATCTTAAAGTGTTGGATCCCGTCCATCACCAATGTTTGCGGCTCAACCTCGGTGCTTTTTGGATTTCACCAGTAGAAAGTTTATACGTGCAGGCAAATGTGACTTCTATATGCTACAAAGCTTAGAGCTCATTGTAATACTCCCCATTGTACGGAGAATATTTTTTATTTTTGACAATCATTTGACTACAGTTTGTCATTGTAAGTCTATGCAGTACATGCATTGCCGGTGAGTTCGCGCTTAGGATAAGCCTCCACATGGCATTGCTATTATTTACCAGTGACGTATGGTCACGTGATAGGGATAGCTGCAAAAGAGCATTTGTGATACCCCTGCAGAGCGAGAGATAGGGCGCGACTGTCAGGGACGTTGTGATTTTGGTCTGTTGTGTTCGGAAAACCGAAAAAAAAAAAACAACACTGCTTGAACTTGATGGCTTCTGAGTTTAGTGAAGCGAGTGCTCCCTAAAGAAATCCTCTCGCACTGACAGCAAGCGTCGCGTGGCACGAACTGGATGTAACACCATCCAACAAACCCTGCCTACGACTGTGTTTTTAATCCATCATATGTAGATAAAGGTAATAAATGTGCTAATAAGATCCCACCGTTTGTTCTTCGTACACGGGACCATATTGTGGGTGCTAACATCAAGCTGGAGGATATAGTTCCAGTGTCTATTCCCGAGTCTCCTCCCTGGCTTCTTCGACGACCTAAACTAAAATTTGATCAACGTAAATATAATAAATCCAATACAACTCTTACAATACAGCAAATTTTTGCTGAAATGAGGGCTAATTACATGGATTACAAATTTATATACACTGACCGGTCAAAGGATGGAGACAGAGTTGCGGGTGCAACGATTTTAGAATAGCGAGACTTTGCAGAAAAGATGGCCATACTCCTGGCCTTATCGTACGTTTGTCCAGAGCGCAGTGATATGCAGCAACTCGCTGTCTTGCCTTTTGGCAGTTGAGAATAATAAATTTAAAAATCCATTAATTCTTGAGATAATAGTCAAACATAGAAAACGAATTAAGAGATATTATATTCTGTTGGATACCAAGCCATATTGGTATTCCTGGAAACACAGTCGTGGGCAGGGAAGAGAAAGCTGCACTATATAAACCTGTATTTCGGGTCAAAATTCCGTTCACTGATATAAGTATAATATTATTAAATATATTCGTCCATAATTCCATAATAAACTGCATCCACTGGCTACAATTCCTATGCTTGTCGAATGTTTCGTTGAGACCAATTAGCTTTAACGAGGCGTGGTAATGGGCATTCTCGTCTAACACAATTTTATACTAGAAGGGAGCAGTGCACCCGAGTGTGTTGGATCTGATGCACAATATGGCATCAGACGTATGTGTAGACTTTGCCCATGTTCGGCAAAGATTCTACAGTCAACTCTATATATGATTTAATTGACAGCATCGCTGGAGATATTGTCACAAAATATTTGAAAACTATTGGCCTATATCATAAAATTTAAAGTTTAATTGTAATAAATACACAGTGAAACAAAAGTAAGTTCCCCCCAAAACGTTGTTTGAGATCTCCCTTGATATATACCAGATCACAATGAAATTTTGCACACACTATCCCAGTAATCCCGCGGACGTGGTATATCAAGGCTTAAGGTGCAGGTGCAGATGTGCACTAATGGGCATGAGCAAACTGAAATTCGGTCGATTTTGAAAATTTAACAAAAGGAGTCAACAAGATTTTTCACCGCCAAATTTTGACTTCATCAGAGTATTCGTGTTACCAGTCCTGAAATATTCGTGCGGGTGGGCATTAAGGACATGACACACACCACAAGAAATTCATGCGGTCAAACACGATCTGCATCAGGTCTAATATGATCAATAAAAGATTTTCGGACCTGATTCGCTCACATTACTGTCCACAAGTCTTGGACAATCAATGTTGCACGTTTTGTGACTGTGGTTTACCATGCCTCGATTATGCAATACGGACAGGGCTATTGCAATTAGCCTTTTGGAGGCTAACACCCCTGTAAAACAGGTTGCATGTCGAAAGGGGGTGACACCAAACGCCATTCGGAAATTGCGAACGAAGTTTCTCGCATCAGGAGGTGTCAAGGACCTGCTAAGAAGTGGAAGGCCCAGGGCACCACACAAAGATAAGATCGGCGAATCTTAAACGTTGCACCAAGGAACAGAACGACATCAGGTATAAAGGTCTAAGTGTGCCACGCAAAAAAAACCCAACGCCAACATCCATTCTGATTTTCAGCATGAGAGGTTCAAGATCATGCTGAGCATGTGTCGGGGCGAGACGGTTGAGTGCCCAAACAATCAGGAGACGTCTAGAAGCCATCGGAGTACGTCCCAGGCGGCTGGTGAAGAAAGCCTTGTTGCTCCGCCGTCATAAGATAGCGCGTCTGCAGTGGGCGACAGATCACGTTTGATGGAGTAGACGGCAATGGGGCAACGTTCTTCTCACCGACGAAACGCGTGTGTCTCCGTCACGTTGACTCTTAGGAGACGTGTGTGGCGTCGACAGAGTGCTGCCTGCAGCCAGTAACGGCCTTTGGTGGTGGCAGCATAATGGTCTGGACAGGTATCAGTTTGACAGGCAATACCGATCTGGTTCCTATGGCTGGCTGGCTGCGTTGCTCAAGTTCTCAGACTGCATGTTTAGCCCTACGCAGCCGCCGTTGGAGATGGATTTGTCTTTATGGATCACACTGCGCGTCCACATCGAGCAAGGGTTGTGAATGACTTCTTCCAAACTGAAGGCACTCACCGGATCCAGTGGCGGCGTGTTCTGTGGGTCTCAACCCCATCGAACATCTTTGGCATCATCCCCCGTGGGGTTTCCGGGGTGATAAGAATAGGACCTCAGCCCTCTAGGCAAGCTTGTCGTAAAAGGCGACTAACCTAGAGCTCTCCTGTGTGAGCCCGGTGAATATAATAGGCTCACATCTTCTCGGTTGTGTGAGAGGCAACCGGGGAGCGACCTGTTTGCCGTGGGTTGCGACCCGTAATCTCCGAGGACGGGATCCTGGTGGCTGAGGGTGGGTTGGTCTTGCGAGATCCTCACGCCCAACACGCCACTTTGGCCCTTACTTGGAGTGAGACGGGAGGTCGGATGGGCCCGGTCCGATCAATCGGCTTGGTCATGTCTTGTCTCTACGTGGTCCCAATTGCCTCAATAATAGCATATCGTTTGGCGAACAAATATTATTTCTGAAATATCGTTTGTAGGACTACGTTTTGAGGCGGTGGCTCATGGGTCAATCGAATAGATTGAATTTAACCTGTTGGTATAAATCAATCTGTTCGAGTATACCTCATATGGAATCCTTGGTGTCTTTCCTGCTGGGTATCCCCAGGTTCAGACATCGCCCTTGTTGGCACTCCGTGGTGGGTGGGGAACATATGGGCTGAATTTTATATACATTTTGCCATGTCATCTATAAACCTTAATTCGAATGTTTTAAATCTAAATACCAGGTCTTCCTCTCAGCCGATTTCAAGCGCTGACAAAAAGAGGAAATTAGAGGTTTTGTCGGATTCGGCTGATAACGGACAGGACAGCTGGCCGGCCTTTATTGTTCTCTCAACAAAGAGTGAACAAAAGCCGGCCTCCAAAATTCATCCATTTGTACTGAAAAGGGCCCTGCAGGGTTCAGCAGGTACATTAAAAAACGTCAAGAAATTACGATCCGGAGACATTCTTATTGAATGTTTCCGGAAACAACAGTCCATAAATTTATTAGCTTTAAACAAAATAAATGATATTCCTGTGTATACATCCCCCCATAACTCCCTGAACAGCTGTCAGGGAATTATACGTGACAGGGATCAGGATATCATTGATCTATCAGAAGAAGAAATCTGCACTGAACTGAAGTCACAAGGTGTTACCAGAGTGAAACGCTTCAATATGAAGAAATCTGGTAACATCATTAAACTAAATACATATCTTCTCACCTTCAACAGTAAATCTATTCCGTCATATATTTACATTGGCCCGTATAGGGTTGGAGTGGACTTATATATACCTAACCCAACACGTTGTTTCAAGTGTCAAAAATTTGGCCATGGCAAGGGCCAGTGTAAAAATAAACTGATTTGTTTCCGGTGCGGCAGTGAGGGTCATGATGGTTTCGACTGCAGCAGCACAGCAAAGTGCTGCAATTGTGGTGGAGATCACATGGCCTCCTCTAGGGACTGCCCACTTTTTGTAAAAGAAAAACAAATAATCACAATAAAGACTAAAAACAATATATCATATCAGGAGGCCCGGAAATTAGTCTCCCCTCCTAACATTTCACTGCAGACTTCATTTGCCAATGCGGTCAAGCGAGTAGCATCTGTTGCTACTCAAACATCAATGACTTGGCCCATTGGAAACCAGAAACCATGTCTTATTTCTGTTGAACCTACTGTTCGACCTGCTTTCAATACGTCCTCAACCCAGACTGCCTCAATACAACAGATCAAACCAGCCAATAATACTGACCAACCCGATATTCCTAAACCTAGTCAACCTAAAAACAAAAATATGTCCGAAAATAAACCTCAAAATAAAAACAATAAACCTAGTAAACCCAGTGGCCCAACAGAGCGTCCCTCTAAGGCCACTGGGGACCCTGTCCAAACTTATAATAAATTTGGACCTTTGGAGGACGTTGATCCTTCAACACCAGATGCGGATGTGATGGATACATCACCCGCATCAGGGAGATCTAACAGCCGATCTCCCAGGAAGGGTCGTCCACGGTCCAAACATAAAGAAAAATCTCCTATACGTCTCCCTCCGTAATGGCGATATACGACAAAATTATACAGTGGAATTGTCGAGGCCTTAAGGTCAATTTTATTGAAATAACACAGCTTGTTCAATCATTAAATCCTATAGCCCTGTGTCTTCAGGAAACTCATTTGAAGACATCTGACAAAGATAAAATAAATCTTAAAAATTACTCATTATACAGTACGTACTCGAATGAAGAAGATCGAGCTGCAGGCGGCTCCTCTATCTTCGTCAATAACAATGTTATTCACAGCCCTGTTGCTCTGGATACAGAGCTTCAGGCTGTGGCCGTTCGTGTTTCACTATGTGAAACAATCACATTATGTTCAGTGTATATTCCCCCGACCATTTCTTTGTCAGCTTTGCAGTTACATAATTTAAAAGAACAATTACCCAAACCTTTTTTACTTATGGGAGATTTTAATTCCCATAACCCCCTATGGGGCAGTAACAACATAAATGATAAGGGCAAGATAGTAGAAAACTTCTTATCTAACGAAGAACTGTGTTATTTCAATGATGGTTCTAACACCTATTTACATCCAGGTAATGGCGCTTATTCTGCTATCGATCTCACTATCACAGATCCATCACTTCTCCCGGATTTTTCTTGAAAGGTGCATGACGATCTTTGTGGTAGTGACCATTTTCCTATTATCCTAGAGCATATCACTTCTAATTCTTTACAACGTGTAGCTAGGTGGAAATTCGATCAAGCAGATTGGATCGCATTTGAGATGTTCTGTGATCCTCAAAGCAGCAGATGATCCTGTGTTAAAATTTAACGAGCTTGTATTACGAGCTGCCGATAGAACTATACCTAAGACCTCGACAAATCCAAAATCCAAAAGTAAACCCTGGTACGACAATGACTGTCGTAAAGCCATAAAGGACCGGAAAAAGGCTGAACACAGATTTAATCATTGTCCCACTGATAATAATTTAAACCAGGTTCGTAATTTTCGAGCTAAGGCTCGTCGATTACTCAAGTCCAAGAGACGATCTTGTTGGCGGAACTTTGTTTCAGGCATTACGTCAAAAACACCCATGCGTAAGGACTGGAACATGGTTCAGAAACTTAAGGGCAAAAATAATAAAGCAAAAGTTCATCATTTAAAAGATGGAGATAATATATTAACTTCTCCATCTGATATAGACAATAAATTAGCTGAAACAATTTCAACAAAATCTTCTTCTGAGAACTATACTAAAAAATTCCAACATATTAAAAACCAGAAGGAGAAAACTAAATTGCCCTTTTCTTCTAAAAATTTAGAAGATTATAATTGTCCTTTTAATATCCAGGAACTTAAAGCTGCACTAAAAAAGGCCCATGATACTGCTTGTGGGCCTGATAACGTATATTATAAGTTTTTGAACCATTTACCACCTGAGTCACTGGAGACTCTCTTGGACTTGCTTAATGATATTTGGATAACTGGTAATTTTCCACCGTCATGGAGGGAGGCGTGTATTATCCCGGTTCCCAAACCGGGTAAGGATCATACTGATCCAAATAATTACCGTCCCATAGCTCTTACCAGCTGTGTCTGTAAAACTATGGAACGGATGATAAATCATAGACTTGTTTGGTTTCTTGAAACCAACAAGTTACTTTCTAATATACAATGTGGTTTTCGTCAAGGTAGATCCACTATGGATCACCTTGTTCGCTTCAAAACCTTTATACGAGATGGATTCATTAATAACGAACATGTGGTGTCCATATTTTTTGACCTTGAGAAGGCTTACGACACCACATGGAAATATGGTATTTTAAAAGACCTCACGGATATGGGTCTTAAAGGTCGATTACCAATATTTATATCAGAATTTTTATCCGATCGTCAGTTTAAGGTAAGGGTGGGGTCCACTCTTTCTGACTCTTGTGAGCAGGAAATGGGTGTGCCCCAGGGCAGTATCCTTTCACCAACACTATTTAGCATAAAAATTAATAGTTTGGCTAAAACACTGACATCTGGCACAGAGGGTTTTTTATATGTAGATGATTTCTTGATATGCTACCGTGCTAAAAATATGAATAACATCGAGCGGCAACTGCAGCTTTGTCTCAATAAGATCGAGAAATGGGCAGTTGCCAATGGTTTTAGATTTTCAACATCTAAAACCGTCGGTATGCATTTTTGTAATCAACGGAAATTCCATCTTGACCCTGAACTTAATTTTTGTGGTAAACCAGTGAAAATTGTTGGAGAAAATAAATTTTTAGGGGTTATATTCGATAGAAAATTATCATTTATACCTCATATTAAAATGCTTAAAGCCAAATGTACAAAGGCTCTCGATATAATTAAGGTCGTGTCTAGCACCGATTGGGGTGCTGACCGATCAGTTTTACTTAATTTATATCGTTCTCTGGTGAGGTCTAAATTGGACTATGGATCCATCATTTTCGGTTCCGCTAGGAAGTCGTATATTAAAATGTTGGATCCTGTTCATCACCAAGGTTTGAGGCTCAGCCTTGGTGCTTTTAGAACCTCACCAGTAGAAAGTTTATACGTGGAGGCAAACGAGCCTTCTTTATATAACCGACGTATAAAACTTAGCCTTCAATATGCTACAAAGCTTAAAGCTTATCCAACAAACCCTGCCTACGACTGTGTTTTCAATCCATCATATGTAGACAAATATAATAAATGTTCTAACAAGATCCCTTCGTTCGGTGTTCGTGTTAAGGACCATATTGTGGAAGCCAACATTAAACTTGGGGACATAGCTCAGGTGTCTTTTCCGGAGTCCCCACCATGGCTTTTTCCACAACCTAAATTGATATTTGATCTACGTAAATATAATAAATCAAATACAAATCCTCTTATAATTCAGCAAGGTTTTGCAGAAATTAAGGCTAAATATTCGGATTATAAATTTATATATACTGATGGGTCAAAGGATGGGGATAGGGTTGCAGCTGCAGCTGTCTTAGGGCAGCGAGTTGCTTCTCTTCGTCTTCCATCCTCGTCTTCGGTCTTTTCTGCAGAGGCCAGGGCTATACTCCTGGCCTTATTATATGTCTCTTCTGGGCATGCTCAGAGGGCTGTGATATACAGCGACTCGCTTTCCAGCCTTTTGGCAATACAGAATAATAAATTTAAAAATCCGTTGATCTTCGAAATATTAGCCCATACACCGAAAACTAATTAAAAGAGGTAAAGATATCCTATTCTGTTGGATACCAAGTCATGTTGATATCCATGGAAACACAGTCGTAGACAGGGAAGCAAAAGCTTCCCTTACTAAACCTTTGTCGAAAGTTAAAATACCATATAATGATTTTAAGTCTAATATTGTTAAATATATTCGCCGCCTTTGGCAGGGTGAATGGGATCTGCAGGTTTACAGTAAACTGCATGTCATTCATCCTGTCATTGGCTTTAATTCATATACACTTGATATGTCTCGTAGAGACCAAGTCGTTTTAACCAGATGCCGTATTGGACATTCTCGTCTAACACACAATTTCATCTTGGATGGGAGCAGTGCTCCCGAGTGTGTTGGATGTGATGCTCAATATGGCATCAAACATATTCTGGTTGACTGTGTAGACTTTGCCCATGTTCGGCAGAGATTCTACACAGTCAATTCTATATATGATTTATTTGACAGCATCGCTGGCGATGTTGTCATAAATTATTTGAAGGCCATTGGTCTATATCATAAAATATAAATTTTAATTGTCATAAATATCTATAGATAAACAGTTATATACATATAAATTTATACATGTAATATATAACCCTGGTTTTCGAGTTTTAAATCTTATTTTTCTTTTATTCGATTTTAATCACGTCTGTACTTTTTGTTTTACTTTTGGTGTTCATATTATCAGATCGAAAACCTTAACCGTCTCTTGTTTTCACCTTGTTCTCGCCACGATATGGCTGAAATATTGCCGATGTGGCTTTAAGCCATAATCATTCATTCATTCATTCCTTTGTTGATGGAGTAACTTGGGTACAATGTGATACATGGAGCTGTCTGAACTGTGCCGAGATATCAGAACAGGAAGCTAAGAGTCAAGATTTCATATGTGACAGTTGCTCTGTGTGATGGAACTCACATACACATTTGTCTTCCATCCCATGTTGCCAAATTAATTTGTCAAACAATTTTGCGGTTCTACTTTTAGAAGATATTTACAATTTTTGCGTATTCAGCATTGGACAGATTATTATAAATGGGTATCTACTATCTAAATTGTGTCTAGCCAGTTGCTGTTTGTTTGTTTTTTTTAATCTAAAGACTGATTATCAGTTATTTGATTGAATGTTTCTCATTCCTGGCAGTTTGGTGTAGTCTCATTTCACCTACTTCTATTGTTTGAAATTAGAAATTGGAGGTAGGCGAAATGATAATCCCCAAGGTGTGAAGATAACCATTTAATGGGATTAAAACTCCAGGGTGTAGTCCGAGTAAACCTCAGGGACCGTGTGGAAGGATTAAAGTACCGTTATAAGTGTGTGAATAATTGCAAGTATAAGTAACAAAAGAATGACCCAAAGATGGACACATAGATCATCTGCTGTAAACATTTATGTGACATATCAGTGTTAGGAATGTAATACATAAGAGTGGTAAATGGATAAGTGATAAATGATGACAGTTAATCCTGAAGCAGTTTGTGCCCACTCGCCTTCCAACTTAACATCTGACCGTGACTCGGGAACTGATGGAATCATTTTCCTCCTTTGACGATACAGCGCAGACCGTGCAGAGTAGTATGTCGGGAGCAGGAGAGCGTCTTCCGGTGATTCATTATGCAACTTTGCCAGTTCGTCGTCATAGATCGTTGGCATTGGCGTAAGTTCTTCTCTGGCTCTTTTAAGGATAGTTTTCTTCACGTCTTGAACTTTTCTGCTGAAAGAACTCACCGTGTGTTCGTGGGGTTTCTCTCCAACGTGAGAGAGTATACGATTTTTTGTCGAAACCGTAGCTTTGCAATTCGCAACTTTAAATTTCCATGATTCCCAATCAGATTTTTTTCTGTTCAGTCGGTATTCGTAATTATTCCACACAAGAGTTACCCCACCTCTCGTAGTTGGTATGAATTCAAGTTGTGCTTCCACTGCTGCCATGATGTTACTTAATGATTGTCCGCTTCGGGACCGGTAGATCCAGGATCAATCCTTGGTCGAGTCACACCTAAGACTTTAAAAGAGGAAGTTGTAACTTCCTCGCTTGGCGTTCAGCATGAAGGGGATAGTGCAACGACTGATTGACCCGTATCAGTATAATGGCTCGGGCGGGGCGGCTTACTTGCCTTCGGTAAGTCGTCTCAGTGATGCAGCACTAAATAAAAGAGCGGTGGAAATCCGTCCTGCAACAAAGGAGGCACATTACACGTGCATGCACCCTAATGATTCCTTCGTCGTCATATGACTGAAAAATTGTTGAGTACGACGTTAAACCCCAAGCACTCACTCACTCTTTTTTTTTTTTTTTTATTTACTGGTTTTAGGGCCACTTTCCTGGCGGATATCGTGGCCCATCAAATCAGTGTTTTATTTATTTATTTTTTTTTAACACATGAATATTTTGGTTACATAACAGCAGTGCGTTGGTATACTATTTACATATGTACATGAGTCAATTGGTGGGATTAACCTCTTTGTGGTAGCATATTACAGCTTATTGTATAGGTTCAAATGCTGCCATGGTCATTTAACAGAAAGGGGATAAATAGTAAGCTATTTACAGAGATTAACGTTATCTTTACATTAGAAATACATAGATCTGCATTAAAGAATTACAATGAGTTGCCTATACAGAAATTTACACAGAGAGAAAACAACAGTAGTGCCTTTATTTATTGGTTAACAGTTTTGTTCTCTTGCTTCCTCCTCAGTGGCGTGGAGTTAAGGAGCTCCCGCCACTTATACCGGACGCCGTCCAGGAAAAACCAGCGTACTGGAAACCTGTGCCTGTAACAGGTGCGACAAGTATAAATGAGGAGCAAGGATGTCAGGCCTCATCCACTTAGTTGAAGCAAGAGATAGTCCTATTGTCATGATGTCTTTCATGTTTCTGGTCTTCGTTTCCTGGTTGTTAAGTTTCTGTGGTCCCATGGGTCTTCTTATTGTTTTCCCTGTCTTCTTCTTTAATTGATTTCCTTCTCTATTTCCAATTTTTATTTGTGGCCTCCCATGGCGGCGCAGACAGCACGTTTCATAGACCGGTAGAACAGTTCCTGGCCTAGAGTGTTTAGGTGCACTCCGTCGTTGGTTAGAATTTGCTTTTGTGGTCGGATCAGTCCCCGGTGTCTCCAGAAGGTGGCCAATGGGTTGTTTGTCAGCTTCTTGTTAATTTCATGGATTTTTTGTATCATAAATGTGGACCGAAATTCGCCGAGTTACCTGACGGTAAAGAAGCTGGCTGATGTAGATCCTTGGAATTTGGAATTTCGATTTAAGTGCACCAACATAGTCTAAAATATCAGCGCAAATTGCTGCTGCTGATTTGTGAGAGTCCGCATCGTTTCCCCCAATGTGGAGGATAACTAGGTCAGGTTTTGTCTCCTGAAGGAGACTTTCCAATCTTCCAGAGCATCTAAGTGTCCCAACTCTAGCTCCCCCAATGCCCAAAAAAAAAACCGAATGTCATGGCCTCTTCCAAAGTCGATTCTAGAGTTTGGGATCGAATTTCGAAGGATACTATTCTCCAGCCTATGAACGTAACTGCTGCCGATAATAAAGATTTTCATCCTTTTTTTTTTTTTTTTTCCCTGTGAAAACAAATAGAGAAAACAAATATACAAGATAGTTGTATTTTTGATTTGCGAAGGGGTTTTGTTTATGAGATAATGTATATCTTAAGCAAGAAGATATTTGATAAAACAGATACTTAGGAGCAAATTAGTGGTATAGCTACCAATCAGAAATTGATAGAGGGTCTGCCCTCGTATGATATATACACATTTGTAAATAAATAGAGAATAAATATCAACTAATAAGAATAGATAAATAACAACAAATAAGAGGGCAGATTAGTTAGTGGAGAAATATTATTAATTACTACAGTTAACAACTTTTGTGGTTACATTGTTTTCGTGTGCTATGTTTTTGCAGGTTAGTTTCATGGACGTTTTATCGGCCCTCAAAATCAAGGTATCGCCGATATAGTTGGGGATAAAGTTGTAGGGAGGAATTATGTATCTGTGGAATAAACGGCCCTCAAAATCAAGGTATCGCCGTTGTTAGTATATGTGTTTGGTAATTACGGAAAATGCACCGTTTTTAATCAGAGAAGGTGACGTATTGTTGACTAGAGCAGAAACGGCCCTCAGAATCAAGGTATTGCCGTTGTTGGTCAATTATGTTTTATCAGATTCTGCTTTCGTAACCCGTCGATTTGATGTATTCTTTTAGCAAGGAGAATATTTGTGCTCTCAGGTGTGGTTTGGGGTTAAGGATAGCCTGAAGGTCAAGTTCACATTTGTAGATTTGCAGGCATTCTGCCAATCGTCTTCGTTCTTTACTGTGTTTAATACATTGTAGCAAATAGTGCTCTATGGTTTCATCATGCTCTTGACAGGCTGGGCAAGTTGGTGAAGAATTTTGGATTATAGTTGCTAGATGTGCTTTGAGCCCTGTTTTCCCTAGTCTCAGGCGTGATATGTTTTTGTCATCTTGGTTATTCAATAATTGGAACGAATTTAATTTTGTAATCGTTCCGTTTAATATTTCATAGTGCCACCGTCCGCGGGATTCTTTATCCCATTCTTCTTTCCACTGATTGTTAATTTGGGTATTGATCAATGTATATATTTCATTTTGGCTCAGGGGGACGTCTATATCTTGTTCATATTTTCGTAGGCTCGATTTTGCTGCCTGATCTGCAATTTCATTTCCTCGAATATTAACGTGCGCTGGAACCCATGCTAGAGTCAGGTCGGTTTTTTGTTTCTGTATTTTGTCAGCGAGATTATTTCTTGTAGGAGGTCTGGTCTACTCTCAGACTTGGAGTTTTGGATGGAAATTATTCCGCTGAGGGGGTCGCTTTGTATGGCTACTCGGTTTGGTTTGTTCTCAAGAATCCATTATAGTGCCATTGTAATTGCAACTAATTCACTAGTATAGACGGAGAGGTGGTTGGGTAGTTTATAGTTTTTAACTATGTTTAGATCTGGTATTGCAAATGATGATCCAGTGTGACCCTGCACATTTTTAGATCCGTCAGTATATATTTTTAGATGACCGTTGTAGTGTTCGTGGAAGTGTTCTAAGGCTTGAGCTTTGATATATACTGGGTTTTCCAGTTTTGAAATTTGGCCGTGGAGTGCAATGTCTATTTGGGGAGTTTGCAATAGCCACGGGGGTTGTTGTTGATATACATTTTCTTGTTGCTTTGGCAAGGCAATGTCATATTTGCAAAGTAGTCTGTTGATTTCATATCCTATTGGAGCTGAGTGTTTTGTCCATTTTTTTTCCAGATATTCATATTCAGAATATGGGAGGATTAAATTGTAACATGGATGTGTATTACCGTAAGCGCTTATTTTTCCTGCATATTTGAGGGTTAGTTGTTCTCTTCTAAGGTGAAGGGGTTTTTCAAGTGTTTCTACTTGGAGACTGCAAAGCGAAGTGCCTTTGAAGGCTCCTGTTGCTACTTTTAAGGCAGAATATTGAATACTATCAATTCGCTGTAGTAGAGTTTTGCACGCGGATTGATAGACTATTGCACCATAGTCTATTTTGGAGCGAATTAGACACTGGTACATTTTTATGAGTGTGGTTTTGTTGGCTCCCCATTTAGTGCCTGAAATGCATCTCATAAGATTGAGATCGCGTTGGCATCTAATTGTGAGGTCATCAATATGATCTTTCCATGTTAATCTACTATCAAGAATCATACCTAGGTATTTCACTTTTTCTTTGATTTCAATTTTCTTTTTACCTAAGAAAAGTTCAATATTCACTTTTCTTCTCTTTGTAAAAACAATACCTGTCGTTTTAGTGGCTGAGAATTTAAATCCCCAGTGGTCGGCCCAGTTCGAGATGGTGTTTAATGTTTTCTGTATAGCATCTTTTATTTTCTTTATAGATTTGCCTGTTTTCCATATTGCCGCATCGTCAGCAAATAGTGACTGCTCTATTTTTGGATGGTTACTGTCTATTGTATTTGCTAAACCGTTTATCAGAATGCTAAATAACGTCGGGCTTAGTACGCTCCCTTGAGGTGTACCATTTTGTTGAGTGTGTCTTTTAGATGAAGTTTGTCCAAGTCTGACTTTAAAGTTCCGATTTCGTAGGAAATCATATATCCAATGTTGGATTCTTCCTTTTATCCCAAGTTGATCGAATTGGAGTATAACTCCATCCTGCCAAACGAGGTCGAAGGCTTTTTCAATATCTAGAAAAACAGCCAGAGTGAATTCCTTTCGGATTTGATGTTGTAATTTTGTTAGATGGTCGTATGTACTTCGCCCTTTTCTAAATCCACTTTGTGTTTCATTTAGTACTTTTAGCGGTAAGTGTTTCAGGATTTTGTAGCCTAATTTGTCTTCGCCTGGTGAGGTTTCTTTTTTATAGTGAATGGCTTTGTGATATTCCTGTAGAGAGAAATCTTTGTTAAGGTCATGTTCAACGTGATCGTCGGGCTCTAGTTGTAGAAATGTGTTATCTTTGATTATTTTGAACGTTGGATTAAGGTTTCGATCGCTGCTATTTTCTGCGAAGGTTTTTGCGGGGCATTCTGCTTTTTCCTCATTGATTTTGTGTTTGTGATCCAAAGTTGGGATTAGATTGATGGTTTTGCCTTGTATATGTTTGAGTTTGTTCCATACCCGCTTTGAATTTGTTTTTGTATCAAGTGTTCCACAGTAGTTCTCCCAGTATTTGGCTTTGGCACGGGAGACTGATTTTTCGGCTTCAATTTTTAAGTTTTTGTATTTTTCGTGGTCTGTATGTAATCTGGTTCTTTTGAATTTACGCAGTGCTCTTTTTTTGTTTCTTATATTTGCAGCACATTCACTGTTCCACCAGGGAACAGGATTTGCAGCCCTTTTATGCTGGGAGGAAATAGGGATGTGTTGTTCTGCAATCCTAAGTATATTATTAGTAAGTTTTTGGTTGAATAGGTCTATATCGGAGAGGCAGTCATCATCAATGAATATATTTTGGCAATCTTTCTTAAAATTTTCCCAGTTTGCTTTGTGGAACAGAAATTTGGGGTTGTTGAGATTTACTTCAGATTGAGGTGACATACCAAGTTCTGTCATGATAGCGAAATGGTCACTCCCGAGTGTATCTGGTATAACATTCCAGCTTGATTTAGGTGCGAGGTCGGGTGTGGTAATAGTAAGATCTATTGCTGAAGTGTTGCCTGTGACGAAGTCTATTCTTGTTCCCTCGCCGTCGTTTAGGAAGACTAGGTTCTAACCATGCTTGTACTGTGTTGCCACGATCGTCACTGTGTTTACACTTTGCATCCCATAAAGGGTTATGGCTATTGAAATCGCCGCAGATAATAGCACTTGGGCTGAACATGGAAATAATATTGTCCAGTTCTGTTTTGGATATTTTCCTCATACTTCCGGGAGAGTATATGTTTATAATGTGGATTGGTTTATTTTCGTGGTATATTTGAATAGCTTGCCATTCAAGTAAGTCATTTACGTTATTCGAGCCCATATACAGGTGTATGATGTTTTCCTTGACAAGGATAAGATTTCCACCCAGACGGTCTTGTAACCTATCACATCGGTATGCTTTATAGCCGGGGATATTGAATTTGTTGTTGGGGTTGTTTCCTGGTTTGAGGAAGGTTTCCTGAATACAAATAACCTCGGGGTTAGTTTCAGAGGTAAGTACTTTAAGGTTGTCTCCGTTTTTTTTGAATGCCGCGGGCATTCCATTGTAGGATTTTGATGTGATTTTGATTGAATTTATTGTTCGAAATTTGGAGCCATACGGTTGATCATTGTTGGGGCTGTGATTATATTGACGTATTTAGTTGTTCTGGTATTTTGGTTGGAGTAGAGTAGCCTTCTGGGTAAATTTTGGGTTCATTCCCCATTCAATTATTTCTTTTGGGGTGAATTTCCAATTTAGAAAGTCATGTGCGATATTGGATATTATGTCAGTTTTGGTTCTGTTTGTTGTCCGTTGATTGTGAACGGAGTTGATCACTATATTTATAAAACCCAGAAATTCCAGTTTACTCATGATAATTTGGTCGGTTTGTTCGGTTCCGGTTTCCTGTGCATGATTTTCTAGTTCACTTTGCGCTGTCATTTTGTCCTTTTGAGGTGGGTTTTTGTGTCTGCCTGGGTTGTTTGACAGCTTCGGCGTAACTTACTCCTTTGTCTGCCTTTATAAACTCGATTGTTTTGGCTCTTTTGTATGCGCTGCACCCTTTATATCCTGCTGAGTGGTTTTGTTTACAGTTTGCACAGGTGGTCTATGTTTCTGTACAATTTTGATATTCATGTTTTCCTGAACATTTGGGGCAAACTATGTCGGATTTACAAACTTTCTTTGTGTGACCAAATTTTTGGCACTGGTAGCAACGTCTAGGCGCTTCATAGAAAGGTTTCACAATAATGTTGTGCAGGGACAGCTGGACTGTTTCTGGTAATTTTAATCCTTTAAAGACAATCATTACGCTTGTTGTTAGTGTGTTGCCCTTACTAAGACGTTTTGCATGCAGAACATTTTGATCTTTGAGCTGATTTATCAGATCTTCCATTTTGGTATTTAGGTCAATGCCATATATTACACCTTTACATTGTGTTCTTCGAGGTGTATAAGGTTTAATATTTACTGGTTTGTCTGCTAGAAGGTCAACATGTAAAAGTTTCTGGAATTGCGTTTCGGATCTGCAACGGATTTTAAGGTCACCGCCAGGTAGTTCAGTAACGCTGTGGACATCCCCAGCTTTCTTTTTCAGGTCTTGGGCTAATTTCTGTTTAGGGAATTGGCTAGCCCTCATATTCACTAAACTGTGAATAATTGCTATAAAGCTAACAATGTTTGTAGGAGGGCTTTGGGCGAAACGCTTCGGTGACCTGTTCAGTTCAGGGATATCAGTCGCCTTGCGTTTAGCCATGTTAGATGGGGTCGAGGGATTGTCGAAAGTTTGCTGGGTTTAGACTTCTTAAACTGAAAAAGGAAAGGAGTAATGAAACGATTATACTTAGCTGTTTTGCTTCTTTCTTTCTCCTATAGGAGTGTAAGGGTTTACGTTTCTGGTTTACATTTCTTGTTTTCCTTTCTTCTTCTGTTGCCTGTCTTTCTTGGTTGCCTGGTAGGAAGCTCAGTGTTCTACTGTAAAGCTCAGTGTTGTATATCAAGTGGTTGTATCGATGCTTCAGGACTTCACTTGCCTTCAGGACGCCAATTCAATTCAATTCCTAATATCCTGATTGTCTCGACGTCTGCGATCGTACTTATTGTGATAAGTGAGTAAAGTTCTGCCAGTGTCACTCTGATGCAAACGGTATTCACCATCAAGACTTCAGTGAGCATTGCGCTTCTACTAAGTTCACTCAGGCGATGAGTGAGAGACGCTCAGTAGGAACCCATTAGGGGGCGTGTCCCCAACCATCTACAGGATGCCTGTCCGAAAAATCTGAAGTAGGCGAAATGAGAATCATAAAGGTGTGAAAGTAGGCGAAATGAGACTAAACCGGCAGTTTAACCTTTAAAGTTTACGAGGTGTGGAATTGCCGCGTTCCGCAAGTATATTGCAGTTTTTGTAATTTTTAATAATAAATATTGTGTCCATGTTAAAAACCAAGATTATGTTGTAATATTGTTTGTCATATGGTGCCTGTATATTAGAGTAAGTTTAGAGTGCTTCTCATGGGTCCAGGCCAAAATATTTCAGTTTTATAAAAGTAGGTTATGGAATTACCCTGGTCTGCCCTATTTAGATTTGATAGATTTATACTACAGATTTAGGAAGTCCACCTACTGTGGACCCTCTTCAGATCAGATCATACATAGTGCAGTCAAATGTATGTATGTATATACATGTACACGTTACATAAATTTAAAACAGCATGCCACCGACTTCTAACGAGCAGTGGACTCGTTAGTATTTATCAGTTGGCTTTTTGGCAAATTTCCTAAATAACAGGTGCAAGTAGTGTGCATTATTAGGCGAGACTGGGGCTAGTTGTTACAATTTTTGGAAAAGTCTGACTATAGAGCAGAGTATTTGGTTTATTACAACAGCATAACTACATGTGACGGAGTGATCCATTGCCCGTGTATAAGATAGATTTTTAAGACCAGGTAGGCCTATAAGTGAACTTTTAATATTAACGCAATTTAAAATCACAAAACAAAGTCTGTGACAACTTACCCCATATATGGGGCAAATGGTTACACTCAACGGGGTTAGTTGTTACACTGCCTTAGATCTACTGATATACAGTGCGAGATGCCCATATGCGTTCAAGCGATGAGAAAAATTCTGACTAAAAAAACATATTAAAAAGGCTAATGAGAACACGGTCGTCTAACGCAACTACAATACTTGGGTTTCAGTTCCAAAGTGCACACTTAGGGTAAAGTGGAATATAACATGCAATCATATTTATGTATGGAGATAAATTTACCTTCACCACAATATACACACAGAAGCTGCATTATTTCTATTTACCTCTTAAAGTGTGTATAATGGAACCACAGGCGTTGGCTTAAATTAGTTCAAACTTTAACATAAGGGTTTGAAAGAGTTGGTTTGAAATCAAAGCGGTTTATTTAGTATAAAACAAAGAAGTGATCGAGCTAATGTTTTTTTCAAACAAGTACTACGAACATCACTTAGCCCTCAATATTAGCGATTTTTGAGATTGTCCGCAGGGCAACCATGACCCCAGATTCAGGTTCCCCTCAAGATTTTAAGTTGGCCTCTTTGCTGCCACTGAAATGTTCAGATAATTACACGTGACACGCTTGGAAAGAAGCAAATACAGCAGATGAACATGTACCAAACCTCTGAGAGGTAATATTTATTAAAACAATGTACACATATTTTGTTAGATTTACACAGCTGACAGTGAGTGAGTGAGTGCTTGGGGTTTAACGTCGTACTCAACAATTTTTCAGTCATATGACGACGACAGAGTGATCAATTATTTTCATCATCAGTGCCCTCTTCTTGACTGGTCTCTGACTCCAGTAAAAAGTGTTCGTTTTCTTTTCTTATATGGGGTCTGGAAAGGACGCCTTTTTGTTTTGGACGACGTATTCCAGAGGTTGCTTGCCTTGGTGAGATCAAAATCTGAAATTTCTGGTGACTGAAGGAATATTCTCATTTAGCCTGTGAGGGTGTCTATGGTTAAGGAGCTTCTCCAATCATTCTTTGCCCTCTTCATTAGACTGAAGCCACGCTCACGCTCCACTGAATGGGCTGGTAAAGACAATATGAGGTCAAAAAGTCCTAGAAAATTTGGACACAGTTCACCACATTTGGAACTGATTTCCACCCAAGAGCCCTTACTTACGACAGCGTAACTACAAAGAAAAAAAAAACGACACAAAAAACAGGGTAATAATGTAAATTTAAACTACACGACCTTCCCAGTGTGTAGAGTAACTTATTCCGCATTGTGCTATTGAGGAAACATTTATAAAACTATATGTGACTTGAACATGGTAAATATCAATATCACAATGTTCAGGAAAGGACAGGTTATAAGAACTGGTAAAAACAAATAATACCAAATCAAAGACCAAAAAGTTGGAGCCAATTAGAGTCATAAATGACCAGCCTTCCTATTAGTTTTCACCTTTTTGAGTTACTAATATATTCTACATAGTTTCTAACCGTCACTTAATTTATGTCATTTGAGAGCTTGTTTCACAAAAAAATGGTATATAGATCATCACTGAGAGGCACAAACTTTACAAGTTATAAAAACTTTCATGTTGAATGAAAACACACACATATATCTAGTATGGCCCCACTGCCAGGTACCCCTATTACACATGTCTAGGCTAGGTATCAGGTAAAGGTGGGGTGGGTGGAGCGAGGTACATGTGCTTGAATAAGTATTCCCAGTCACTAAGTTTAGTAAACTATAGCAAAGGGCCTGTTACATCGCCTTGAGATAACGATCCCCATGCTCCTCCTCTAAATGCCTACGCAACAAATTACTGCTGTTACCCAGGCCTATGTACTGCAGTACCTCCACCACCTTGTGAACGCCGGCAAACTTTGCAATCAGGATGTATGAGAATAGTATCTGACGGTCAATACCCAGCTGGCTGATGATGTTATGTCCCCAAGATATAAACTAGGAAGAATATTTTCACCTTAAGTTTTGACTTAAAGCCAGAGGAAAAATCACAGTAAAAACAAATGGAACTGAACTCACAGCCACTTTGCTGGGAGTTTCACGGAGCCTTATTGTTGTGTAAGCAAGCAGACAGAGAGCCACTAAATTTATCCCAGCCCATTCATCAACTTATTCTGTTCACAATGTTGGACTGATGAGTGTGTTATACTTCCTTTTGTCTTTAATACAATTAGTCTACTTTGAATACCCTCTTACAAACTTCAATGATTTTGAGAGCCGTAATTTCACTTTTACTTAATTGGTAGTGTATGCTTTTGCACAACAAAACAGTCAGGGCAACTGGTCCTAGATATAATTGCACACGTTTTGCTTAATCATTAGTCCAAGAACATAGATGAATGGAAATAAACTCACAACCTTGAATATCAGCTTGTTCTGATCTTAGGAATAACACAATCGCCGCACTTAGCACACTGCCAATGTTAATAAATGGAATGTTTCTCTAAACATAAAGACACTAAGCAGAACTACATTTTCATCATTAATGATTCATGCCCTCCTCCGAACCTTTTTCCCCATATATGTAGACTTACAAAGACCCCACAGCCATCCCCAAACTGCTGATTCAAGTGGTAATGGATGAACTTCTAATCTCATTGTTAATACCATGTTTTTACCAATTCTGATTTTCCATTTTCATGAAATACTATGGATTTCTGAAATACTATGGAGCATCATATTAAACCCCAAACACTAACCCATTTCATATTTCTTGAAAGTATCATTCTCAAGTGAAAATAAATCTACAGAAGTTGTGGCAATCACAGTTGTGCCATGCACACTTAGTGTTATTTTGAGACTGCACAAAATTTCTCCTCCGCTTTTACAAGGGCTTGGTACCTTCTACTGTGCCACAGAAGCGATGTCACTCAATGTTACAGGTTTATCAGCTTATCCACTGATGCTTTCTGAACAAGTTTTATTCTGCATTGACAGGTATTTTAATTTATAATCAAAAACTTCATCAAGATGTCAATATCTCTCTAGACTAGGACACAATAGGCAGCGTTAAATTTTTTTTATAGATACATATTTTTAGTTCTTTTCACCCCGATACCTTTTCTCTCTGTGTACTGTTCAAATAGTCCTCTTCCTCGCGACACCCTGGGATTGAAGGTTTCTTTATTCTTTAATTGGTACTGCTTGAGTTTTCGCGCAGTATCTGTAGCCCATGTACTGCTGATGTAGCGGGGGTGGGGGGGGGGGGGACTCTCCTCTCCACACTGGGAGCATTGCACCAACTTTACTTTCTTTTGGGCGCCCCTTCTTTTCTTTCAGGCATAGCTTGAGACACACCCTGACCTGGTGTTGACTTGATGTTTTGGAATACAACAGGGGATACAGAGGGTAATATGGGTACAGGTGAAATACTGGGCCACACTCCATTGGAGGACACAGCAGTTTCATGTGGAAGGGGTTGTTTCACAGGGTGGGCTGTGACTGGCACGACAGGGCGAAAATGAACTGGTCTTGGTAAAGTTGCACTGGTCATAAATATAGGTGAAGCCGTTGTAGCCTGTTGTAACCTTGGGCGCTTCAGTTTTGCCATGCCTGCTGTATCTTCAGGGTGTGGGATTGAAAATGTTTCACCTTGACCCACACTGAAAGTAGTTGGCTGTGGTGCAGCAGTCCCGGACATGGAGGGCTGAAGCAGATCTGTGCCTCGGAGAACAGCTTGTAGGTCTTTCTCCTTTCCTTTTTTGTTGCACCTGGGTGAAAAGACAACAGAAATAGATTAACTTTGAAGAACATCTCTGTTACGGATGCACTATTGTGTATTTCACAAATGTAATAAGATAGCACCATTAACCAGCTGTAAAAATTCAGCATAAACAGCAGATGTGCTAGCAGTTTATCTTATATATTGAAACAGGAAAAATCAGATTTCACTTACCACTGTTGTATTGTCTTAAAATTAACACTTAGGAGTTGTATATCCGTCTCAGCCATCACATTGTGGTTGGACATAATTAGGCCCTGGATACGGGACTAGGTATTCTTCATGAGATTCCAGCGATTCGTGGGAGTTTGGGTTTTCTTGGACCGCCTATCACTCGGATATTTAGCAACCAATTTCTCGATCGTGGCCTCCACGAACGAATTGCAATCGGGCCAGTTAGCCCGAGTTGGGTTGGGTCCAAGAAGTGCTGTGAATATAAAAGGATATAAATGTAATTTTTATCAAAGATTTTCCTGCAATGTACATAAAAATGTACAGTCATAAATCAAACCGTAAGTCATTTCAGGTGGAGGTGCATATAGAAACCTGTACTATTACCTTTGGATGCTTGTAACTCCCAAAGCTTGGGACTTTTGAAGCGACCATGCGCTGGTGATGGAGATACCCTCAGGGGAAACTTTGTCCTTAGCTTATCAAAATCAGACAAGCCATTCCACAACCTAATGAGACTGTCTGGCTCCTCCGATGTTAATGGAGTCAGCTGTTCTTTCATACTAGCCAGGAAGCTTGCCAGTTTTAATACAGCAGTATACCCTGGGACATTGTCCGGACCAAGGCCGCTCTGAAATTTGAGACAGATTTGTGCCTTGGAGAACAGCTTGTAGGTCTTTCTCCTTTCCTTTTTTGTTGCACCTGGGAGAAAAGACAACAGACATAGATTAACTTCTCTGTTACGGAGCACTATTGTGTATTTCACAAATGAAATAAGATGGCACCATTAACGAGCTGTAAAAATTCAGCACAAACATCAGATGTGCAAGCAGTTTGTCTTATATACAGAAACAGGAAAAATCAGATTTCACTTACCACTGTTGTATTGTCTTAATATTAACACTTAGGAGTTGTACATCCGTCTCAGTCATTACCTTGTGGTTGGACATAATTAGGCCCTGGATACGGGACTAGGCATTCTTCATCTGTCCTTTGCTTATCAAAATCAGACAAGCCATCCCACAACCTAATGAGACTGTCTGGCTCCTCCGATGTTAATAGAGTCAGCTGTTCTTTCATGCTAGCCAGGAAGCTTGCCAGTTTTAAAGCAGCAGTATACCCTGGGACATTGTCCGGACAAAGGTCGCTCTGAAATTTGAAAGAGACAAAATAGAAGATATATAAACATTTTTAAGCTGCTGCTGCTGGCAAATTACCTCCTCAGAACTGAACTACATTGAATATGTACATGTATAGTCAGTGGTTCCACAGTGTAGAATCTGTGAAATGTCTAGAGCTGTCTCAGAATTTGGCACTTTGAGACTGTCACTTTTTTAAGTGATATGAATGGAATCATGTTCTAGAACTAATTTTTTTCAAGTCCAGCTTATGCTGGCTTCCTCTCCGGCCGTAAGTGGGAAGGTCTCCCAGCAACCTACGGATGGTCGTGGGTTTCCCCCGGGCTCTGCCCGGTTTCCTCCCACCATAATGCTGGCCGCCGTCGTATAAGTGAAATATTCTTGAGTACGGCGTAAAACACCAATCAAACAAATAAATAAATAGAACTAATTTTTGTCGGTATGTAATCTGATGGAGACTTGTGTTAAGTGCTAAAATGAGAGACTTTTATCTTACATCATCAACGGTGGGCTCACATGAAAAGATCATCTCCTCTCTTGAATGAATGAATGAATGATTATGGTTTAACGCCACATCGGCAATATTTCAGCCATATCGTGGCGAGATCAAGGTCGAAACACGAGACTGTTGAGGTTTCCGATATGGTGGTGAGAACATCAAAAATAGAAACAAATGTTTGGACATGTTTAAAACCAGATTAGAATAACCAAAACCAGTTAAAACTCGAAAACCCTCATATTTTAAAAATAATATATCAAGAAATGTATATATAACTTTATAGATAAATATTTATATATTAATAAATTATATCTCATGATAAAGGCCAATGGCCTTCAAATAATTAATGACTACATCGCCAGCGATGTTGTCAAACAAATCATATATAGAGTCGACTGTGTAGAATCTCTGCCGAACGTGGGCAAAGTCTACACAGTCAACCAAGATATGTTTGATGCCATATTGGGCATCGCATCCAACGCACTCGGGAGCACTGCTCCCATCTAGTATGAAATTGTGCGTTAGACGAGAATGCCCAACAAAACACCTTGTTAAGACTACTTGGTCTCTACGAGACTTTTCGCAAGTATAATTATTGTAGCCAATGACAGGATGAATAGGATGCAGTTTATTGTGGATCTGCAAGTCCCATTCACCCTGCCAAAGGCGACGAATATATTTAAGAATATTGCACTTCACGTCAGTATAAGGAACTTTAACCCGAGATACAAGTTTATATAGGGCAGCTTTCGCTTCCCTGTCCACGACTGTGTTTCCATGGATACCAGTGTGACTTGGTATCCAACATAATATAATATCTTTATCTCTTTTAAATTTAATTTTAAAGCTTCGGTGTTTGGCTATGATCTCAAATATTAACGGATTTTTAAATTTATTATTCTGAATCGCCAAAAGGCAATACAGCGAGTCGCTACATATCACTGCCCTCTGGGCATGCCCAGAAGAAACATATGATAAGGCCAGAAGTATAGCCCTGGCCTCTGCAGAAAAGATAGAAGATGAAGGTGGCAGACGACGAGAAGTGACCCGCTGCTCTAGGACAGCCGCAGCCGCAACTCTGTCTCCATCCTCTGACCCGTCAGTATATATAAATTTATAATCCATATAATCAGCCTTGATTTCAGCAAAACTTTGCTGAATTGTAAGAGGATTTGTATTTAATTTATTATATGTACGTAGATCAAATATTAGTTTAGGTTGTGGAAGAAGCCATGGAGGAGACTCCGGGAAAAACACCGAAGCTATATCCTTCAGCTTGATGTTAGCTCCCACAATATGGTCCCGTCTGCGAAGACCGAACGAAGGGATCTTGTTAGGACATTTAGTATATTTGTCTACATATAATGGATTGAAAACACAGTCGTAGGCAGGGTTTGTTGGATGTGCTTTAGGCTTTGTAGTATATTGAAGACTAAGTTTAATACGTCGGTTGTATAAGGAAGGCTCATTTGCCTCCACGTATAAACTTTCTACTGGTGAGGTTCTAAAAGCACCAAGGCTGAGCCTCAAACCTTGGTGATGAACAGGATCCAACATTTTAATATACGATTTCCTAGCGGAACCGTAAATGATGGATCCATAGTCCAATTTAGAACTCACCAGAGAACGATATAAATTAAGTAAAACTGATCGGCCAGCACCCCAATCGGTGCTAGACACGACCTTAAATATATCGAGAGCCTTTGTACATTTAGCTTTAAGCATTTTTATGTGAGGTATAAAAGATAGTTTACTATAAAATATTATACATAAAAATTTAGTTTCTCCAACAATTTTAATCTGTTCACCACAAAAATGCATACCGACGGTTTTAGACGTTGAAAATCTAAAACCGTTTTCAGTTGCCCATTTCTCGATTTTGTTGGGACAAAGCTGCAACTGACGTTCGACATTATTTATATTCTTAGCTCGTGAAAATCATCCACGTATAAAGAACCCTCTGTGCCAGATGTTAATGTTTTTGCTAGGCTATTTATTTTTATGCTGAACAGAGTTGGTGATAGAATGCTGCCCTGGGGTACACCCATTTCCTGCTTATAAGAGTCAGAAAGAGAGGACACAACCCGTACCTTAAACTGACGATCGGATAAAAATTGTGATATAAATATAGGTAATCGACCTTTAAGACCCATATCCGTGAGGTCTTTTAAAATACCATATTTCCATGTGGTGTCGTAGGCCTTTTCAAGGTCAAAAAATATGGACACCACATGTTCATTATTTACAAAACCATCACGAATAAAAGTTTCAAATCGAACAAGGTGATCTAAAGTAGATCGACCTTGACGAAAACCACATTGAATGTTAGATAAAAGCTTGTTGGTTTCAAGACACCAAACAAGTCTATCATTAATCATCCGTTCCATAGTGTTACAGACACAGCTGGTAAGAGCTATGGGACGGTAATTATTTGGATCAGTATGATCCTTACCCGGTTTAGGGACCGGGATAATACACGCCTCCCTCCATGACGGTGGAAAATTACCAGTTGTCCAAATATCATTAAGCAAATCCAGGAGAGTCTCCAATGGCTCAGGTGGTAAATGGTTCAGAAACTTATAATATACATTATCGGGACCACAAGCAGTATCGTGGGCATTTTTAAATGCAGTTTTAAGTTCTTCGATATTAAACGGACGATTATAATCTTCTAAATTCTTAGAAGAAAAGGGCAATTTGGTTTTCTCCTTTTGGTTTTTAATATGCTGGAATTCTTTAGTATAGTTCTCAGAAGATTTTGTTGAAATTGTTTCAGCTAATTTATTGTCTATATCAGATGGAGAGGTTAATATATTATCTCCTTCTTTTAAATGCTGAACTTTTGCTTTATTATTTTTGTCCTTAAGTTTCTGAACCATGTTCCAGACCTTACGCATGGGTGTTTTTGACGTAATGCCCGAAACAAAGTTCCGCCAACAAGATCGTCTCTTGGACTTAAGTAATCGACGAGCCTTAGCTCTAAAATTACGAACCTGGTTTAAATTATTATCCGTAGGACATTGATTAAATTTGCGTTCAGCCTTTTTACGGTCCTTTATGGCTTTACGACAGTCTTTGTCGTACCAGGGTTTACTTTTGGATTTGGGATTTGTCGAGGTCTTAGGTATAGTTCTATCGGCAGCTCGTAATACAAGCTCGTTAAATTTTAACATAGGATCATCTGCTGCTTTGAGAGTCTCTGGAGTGATATCAGCCTCACAGAACATCTCAAATGCGATCCAATCTGCTTTATCGAATTTCCACCTAGCTACACGTTCTAAAAAATTAGAATGAATGAATGAATGATTATGGCTTTACGCCACATCGCCAATATTTCAGCCATATCGTGGCGAGAACATGTTTAAAACCAGGAATCAGTATATGGTTTTCAAGACTGAAGTATGAACATACAAAACAAATAAAAAATGACAGACATGTTTAAAACTAGGTAAAACAATCAAAGCTCTTTAAAAACTTGAAAACCACAAAGCTTTTGAAATTTTAATATGTATATATGAACTAGAAATATCTATGTGAAATAAAATGAAATTATATCTTATGATATAATCCAATATGTTTTAAGTAATTAATGACAGTATCGCCAGCGACACTGTCAAATAAATCAAATATAGAGCTGACTGTGTAGAATCTTTGCCTAATATGAGCAAAGTCCACACAGTCAACGAGAATATGTTTCATGCCGTACTGGGCATTACAACCAACACACTCAGGAGCACTGCTCCCATCTAGGATAAAATTGTGTGTTAGACGAGAATGCCCAATACGGCACCTTGTTAGAACTACTTGGTCCCTACGAGACCTATTAAGAGTATAAGAATTAATGCCAATGACAGGATGAATAGCATGCAGTTTGTTGTGGATCTGCAAATCCCATTCATCCTGCCAAAGGCGACGAATATATTTAAGAATATGATATCTAAAATCAGTGTAACAAATTTTCATCTTCGATATGGGTTTATTAAGGGCAGCTTTCGCCTCCCTGTCCACGACTGTGTTTCCATGGATACCAATGTGACTTGGTATCCAACAGAATACAATATTTTTACCTCTTTTAATTAGATTTTTATTTACGGCTAATATCTCAAGGATGGAAGGATTTTTAAATTTATTATTCTGAATTGCCAAAAGGCAAGAGAGCGAGTCCGTGCAGATCACAGCCCTCTGGGCATGCCCAGCAGAAACATATGACAAAGCCAGAAGTATAGCTCTGGCCTCTGCAGAAAAGATTGAAGATGAGGATGGAAGACAAAGAGAAGTGACCCGCTGTTCTTAGACAGCCGCAGCCGCAACCTTCTCCCCATCCTTCGACCCGTCAGTATATATAAACTTATAATCTGGATAATGAGCCTTTATCTCAGAAAAACTTTGCTGAATTATTAGAGGATTCGTATTTCTTTTGTTATGTTTACGTAGATCAAATATCAATTTAGGTTGTGGGAGAAGCCAGGGAGGGGACTCCGGAAAAGAAATCGGAGCTATATTCTCAAGCTCGATGCCAGCTCCCACAACGTGGTCCCGAACACGAAGACCGAACGAAGGGATCTTATTAGGACATTTGTTATATTTGTCTACATATAACGGATTGAAAACACAGTCGTAGGCAGGGTTTGTTGGGTGTGCTTTAAGCTTTGTAGTATATTAAAGGCATAGTTTTATACGCCTGAGATGTAAAGAAGGCTCATTAGCTTCGACGTATAAACTTTCTACTGGTGAAGTTCTAAATGCACCAAGGCTGAGCCTCAAACCTTGGTGATGGACGGGATCCAACATTTTAAGATAGGATTTCCTTGCAGAACCATAAATGATGGACCCATAGTCCAATTTAGACCTCACCAGAGAACGATATAAATTAAGTAAAACTGATCGGTCAGCACCCCAATCGGTGCTAGACACGACCTTAATTATATCGAGAGCCTTTGCACATTTAGCTTCAAGCATTTTTATATGAGGTATAAAGGATAATTTTTTATCAAATATAACCCCTAAAAATTTATTTTCCCCAACAATCTTCACTGGTTCTCCACAAAATTTAAGCTCAGGGTCTAGATGAAGTTTCCGTTTATTACAGAAATGCATACCGACGGTTTTAGATGTAGAAAATCTAAAACCGTTGGCAACTGCCCATTTCTCAATCTTGTTGAGACAAAGCTGCAGTTGCCGCTCGATGTTATTCATATTTTTAGCACGGTAGCATATGAGGAAATCATCTACGTATAAAGAACCCTCAGTGCCAGATGTCAACGTTTTAGCTAAACTATTAATTTTTATGCTGAACAGTGTTGGCGAAAGAATACTGCCCTGGGGAACACCCATCTCCTGCTCATGCGAATCAGAAAGAGTGGGCCCAACCCGTACCTTAAACTGACGATCAGATAGAAATTCGGATATAAATGATGGTAAGCGGCCTTTAAGACCCATATCAGAAAGGTCCTTTAAAATACCATATTTCCATGTGGTGTCGTAGGCCTTTTCAAGGACAAAAAATATGGACACCACATGTTCATTATTAATAAAACCGTCACGAATAAAAGTTTCGAAACGGACAAGGTGATCTAAAGTAGATCGACCTTGACGAAAACCACATTGTATATTAGATAGTAACTTGTTGGTTTCAAGAAACCAAACAAGCCTATCATTTACCATCCGTTCCATAGTCTTACAGATGCAGCTGGTAAGAGCTATGGGACGGTAATTATTTGGATCAGTATGATCCTTACCCGGTTTAGGGACCTTGATAATACACGCCTCCCTCCAAGTCGGCGGAAAATTACCAGTTTGCCAAATGTCATTAAGTAAATCTAAGAGAGTCTCCAGTGGCTCAGGTGGTAAATGATTCAGAAGCTTATAATATATACAATCAGGGCCACACGCAGTATCGTGTGCCTTTTTAAGAGAAGTTTTAAGTTCCTCAATTGAAAAATGTCGATTATAATCTTCTAAATTCTTAGAAGAAAAAGGCAATTTAATTTTCTCCTTATGTTTTTTAATACGTCGAAACTCAGAAGTGTAATTCTCATCAGAAGATTTCTGAGATTTTGTTTCAGCTAGTTTATTCGCTATTTCAGATGGCGATGTTAATAGGGTATCGCCATCTTTTAAATGCTGAATTTTGGCTTTGTTGTTTTTGCCCTTAAGCTTCTGAACCATGTTCCAGACCTTACGCATGGGTGTTTTTGACGTAATGCCTGAAACAAAGTTCCGCCAACAAGAACGTCTCTTAGACTTAATTAATCGGCGAGCCTTAGCTCCGAATATACGGACCTGGTTTAAATTATTATTATCAGGACAATGATTAAATCTGCGCTCGGCCTTTTTGCGATCCTTTATGGCTTTGCGACAGTCATCGTCGTACCAGGGTTTACTTTTGGATTTTGGATTTGTCGAGGTCTTAGGTATGGTTCTATCAGCTGCTGTTAATATAAGTTCATTAAATTTTAAAAGAGGATCTTCTGCAGCATTGAGATTCTGTGGAGTGATGTCAGCCTCACAGAACATCTCAAAGGCGATCCAATCTGCTTGATCGAATTTCCACCTAGCTACACGTTCTAAAGAATTAGAAGTGATATGTTCTAGGATTATAGGAAAATGGTCACTGCCACAAAGATCGTCATGCACCTTCCAAGAAAACTCAAGGAGAAGTGATGGACCTGTGATAGTGAGATCGATAGCAGAATAAGTGCCATTACCCGATGTAAATAGGTATTAGAACCATCATTGAAATAACACAGTTCATCCTTCGATAAGAAGTCTTCGACTATCTTGCCCTTATTATTTATGTTATTACTGCCCCATAGGGGGTTATGGGAATTAAAATCTCCCACAAGTATAAAAGGTTTTGGCAACTGTTCTGTTAAATTATGTAACTGCAAAGCTGACCAAGAAATGTTAGGAGGAATATAAACGGAACATAATGTGATTGTTTCAGACAACGAAACACGGACGGCCACAGACTGAAGCTCTGTATCCAGAGAAACAGGGCTGTGGATAATGCTGTTATTTATGAATATTCAGGAGCCGCCTGCAGCTCGCTCTTTTTCATTTACATAAGTACTATATAAAGAATAATTTTAAGAGTTATTTTATCTTTGTCAGATGTCTTCAGGTGAGTTTCCTGAAGACAAAGGGCAATAGGATTTAGTAATTGAACTAGCTGTGTTATTTCAATAAAATTTACTTTAAGACCTCGACAATTCCACTGTATAATTTTATCGTATATCGCCATTATGGACGGAGACATATAGGAGATTTCTCTTTGTGTTTGGACCGCGGGCGACCCTTCCGTGGAGATCGGCTGTTAGATCTCACTGGTGCGGGTGATGTATCCATCACCTCCGCATCTGATGTTGAAGGACCAACGTCCTCCAACGATCTAAACCTATTAAAATTTTGGATAGGATCCCTAGTGGACTTAGAGGGACGGTCTGTTGGGCCACTAGGTTTATCAGTTGTTTGCTTATTATTTTGAGATTTGTTTCTGGATTTGTTTTTGTCATTATTTTTAGAGGAATTGGGCTCAGCTGGTTTACCAGGATGCTCTGTATTGTTTACTGTTTTTATTTGGTGTGTTGAAGTAGTCTGAGTTGAGGAAGAATTTAACGAAGGTTGAGACGAAATTTGCGCAGAAACATAACTAGGTTTGTCGTTTCCAATGGGCCAAGTCCAAGAGATTTGAGTAGCAACAGTTGCTACTCGCTTGACCACATTGGCAAACGAAGTCTGTGGAGAAGTATTAGTAAGTGAGGCTAATTTCCGGGTTTCCTGATATGATATGTTGTTTTTAATTTTCAGGTTGATAATTTGCTTTTCCCTAAGGAAAAGCGGACAGTCCCTTGATGAGGCCATGTGATCTCCACTGCAGTTGCAACACTTAACTGTGTTGCTGCAGCCAAAACCATCATGCCCTTCACTGCCGCATCTGAAGCAAATGAGTTTGTTCTTACATTGTCCCTTGCCATGACCAAATCGTTGGCAATTAAAACAACGTGTAGGATTGGGGATATATAAATCCACATTAACCCTATACGGGCCAACGTAGATATGCGACGGAAGGGAGGGAGTGTTAAATGTTAGCAGGTAAGTATTAAGTTTAAGGATGTCACCAGATTTCTTCGTAATGAAGCGTTTTACTCTGATAACACCCTGTGAATTTAGTTCTTGGCAGATTTCTTCCTCAGTTAGGTCAGTTATATCGCCATCCCTGTCACGAATGATTCCCTGACAGCTGTTCAGGGAATGGTGAGGGGAGGTGAAAACAGATATATCAGATATTTTATTTAAGTTAAGTAAATTTTTTGATTGTTGTTGCCGGAAACATTCAATGAGAATGTCTCCAGGTCTAAGTTTTTTAACGTTTTTAAGAGTTCCAGCTGCACCCTGGAGAGCCCTTTGCAACAGAAACGGATGAATTTTTGAAGCCGGCTTTTGTTCACTCTTAGTTGAGAGAACAATGAAAGCCGGCCAACTGTTCTGTTCATTATCAAGCGAGTCTGATAACTTCCTCTTTTTATCAGCACTTAAAGACAAAGTCGGCTGAGAGGAAGACCGGTTACATACATTTGAAGCATTTAAAGAAAGTTTTAAAGTAGACATGGCATATATTTATAAATTTCACCCCATATGTTCCCCACCCACCGCGGAGTGCCAACAAGGGCGATGCCTGAATCTGGGGATACCCACCAAGAAACGCACCAAGGACTCCACGTGAGGTGTACTCGAATAGATGGCCTCAATGAGCAAACCCCATTAAGTGAATAAGGTCACACATTAGACACATACTATTTGATTGACCCATGAGCCACCGCCTCAAAACATAGTCCCGCAAACAAAATTTCAGAAATAACAGATATTCTCTAAGGATTGGTGTTATGGATACTCTGGGACCACGCAGAGGCAAGACATGACCAAGCCGATTGATCAGACTGGGCCCATCCGACCTCCCGTCTCTCCCCAAGTAAGGGCTAAAGTGGCGTGTTGGTCGTGAAGATCTCGCAAGATTACGGGTCGCAACCCACGGCAAAAAGGTCGCTTCTCGGTTGCCTTTCACACAACCGAGAATATGCGAGCCTATTATATTCACCGGGCTCACACAGGAGAGCTCTAGGTTAGTCATCTTTTACGACAAGCTTACCCAGAGGGCTGAGGTCCTATTCTTATCACCCCGGAAACCCCACGGGGGTCTTATGATGTGCCCAGTCACAATGTAAACAGCTCAATTAATTATGCAATGCAATCAAAACAACCAGTAACATCCCTAGTTGTGGGTCAGATGTCTTGATGGAGTTTGAAAATGAAAAACTAAAACATCAAAAGAATTTGGCGAGGGTGGAAACAAAAGGGTTACTGTGTTTTTAGACTGAGTTTATGACTTTGAAGACATAGAACGCAATGATTAGCTGCCAGAAGAAAAATCCTTCATTCCGTTAGCCATACCTGGTTCTTGTCGTGATAGAGAATGTAGCTGGTCCTCTTCCATTCCAAGCCAGAAATCATCTAACATAGATTTGGTCCTGTACACAGTTGAATTCTGAAGCACCAGATCTTCAACTATATTCTTACGGGTTTTGGTAGAGATGGCGACGTACATTCTGAGACCCCAAAAAAATCGGTAATAAGTTCAAATGTTTCAGCCCCGTTTGTCTGAAAAAAAAAACATTGTAAATATATTTTGAATAAACAGGAAATGCTTAACTTAATGTGTGTGTGTGTGTATTAGAAATAAATTCTCTTTGGTTTTCACACATATTGTGAAGGAAGGCTTAAACTTCATACCAAGAGATTTTAAATTATTTCCTGTCGATCAAATAAGGCTCTTTTATGAAGTCTTTTTACCGAGTGAAAAAGACTTCGCCAAAGACGCTCATCTGTGGCTGTCATATAAAAGTCAGGGCCCCAATGTTAAATGTGTATTTGGAACCACCACTCCGCGTGCTGACTTCTAATCTCTCCTCGCCTAAAGTGCTCGGATCGACTTTTGAACTACCCCGACTTCTAATCGTCAAAATATTAACCGTGTCCTTTTACGCCTCTGTCCACTTTAAACCCATTGTCTTGATGATCCCAACTGTGCGGCCCCTGGACTCGCCCAATGGGTCCGAGTGTGTTTGGTGACCCCATTCAATCCAGACCTTCCTTGTATGCCACAAAACACGTAAATAAAATAAATAGATCACTTTGTTTATGTTTTCTATACCCACATGATTCAATTCACTCATCTGGTATTTATGGGAAATTAACACTGCCCTTAACACATGTGAATGGAGAAGAATTGTTTGTATCTTCATGTATTTTGTTTTAAATTCACATCATACAAACTTCGCAAATTTCAGAAACTGAAATTGTTTCCGCTATGTCTTGCATTTTGAATGTGGTAGACACGTTCTTCACGCTTGTCTCATCAGACACATCTACTGCCTGCAGCCCACGAATGCCAAAGTCTACGACGACCTCGTGAAATATGGCAGGAGCCGCACGGCCTTGCAAAATCGTACAAGCGATCATTTTGCCCACGGCCTTAAATGCGGCTGATCTAAGTTGTCTAACATTGAATGCCATAGTCATGCTACCGGGATCCCCTGAATTTAAACACAATACGTAAATATGCAGGTATCCTTGACATTTGAATTTTATTCATTTGGTGAGGAAAGCTGCGTAGTTTGACATGGACAGGCCTATGCAGTATACATAGATAGAATACTCTTAAACTAAGAATATTAATTTCATGCATTACTTATTCCATTGGATTCGACATTGTATAAGACAGTAAATTGAAAAACGGGAAAATGTGCAATTTCGAAGTAAGCATAGGTTTCTTCGCGCGTAGCAAAAGCACTTACGTCACATTAATTACTATTAAGGGCTACAACACACATACTGTATAATGCTCGATTGAAATTCTCCATTTTGCTGCCAATGAATGTCAGAATAAAATCTTGTCAGCAGTTGGGATTGTTTTCAGGATTTGAATAACGGTTCTGAGTATTCCCTCCGTGGGCCACCCTCATCCTGCCCAGGTTCATTGAAGAATTGTATCTGAAATGAACACCCAGGGTTAAAACATATGTCTTGGTGCCATACCAATCATTAATAACTCCTTCAACACGTATTTGAATACAGTCAGTAATGTTACTTAGACGCTTTATTAATGTCAACGAGCACAATCAAGGATATGTAGCGTATTTACAGCAACATCTAGCCACCGACTCTGTAAAATAACGTCCCAACCGCACATAGATATATATTTGAATATTTAACTTATGGAATCGCGATTACAAGTTGTATTGAACATCTACATCTACAAAACTCGACAGAGATATATATTCGTCTGTTATTATCCTAAATTTAACGGTACCTCATATATTCCATGAAAACTTATACACTATATCGAAATTTTTTTAACCAAGATATGGTGTTCTTATGCATTTGTTGGACAAGCTTTTGTATATAATACAGAATAATGTAAACGTTAACTTCTGGCACGAAGATGTGTCCTTGTCACAATTTGCTAAGAATTTTGGTCATGCCCAAATGACATATTAACTAGAATTTATTATGTATTGCATTTCCACGAATGAATCACCTACAGATAAAATGTAATAATAACCCGAAAAGTCTTTTTGCTGTCACATTTTTCTCTGGTAAAGAACCTCGAGAAAGTGTTGCCAGAGAACATGTTTGTTTCTGGACATCTTTAGAAGTTGAGTGCCCTCCATGCCTATCCTCGTCCGATGGGTTTCCAATTTTTCTTTCACATCATTGAGTGTTACTCCCCTGGAAACACTGGTAAGTTTTACATATGACATTAGGCACAAATGGGAACTACACGTCATATGCACATGTCTTTTTTATATACCAATGTTAAATAAATAACAATAATAATAAGTCACCTAGGCACCGAACGACCTTCAGCATGAGATATTTCATCGCCCCTCTGTACGTCCAGTACAACCGATTCTGTTAGGACGGGTTGTTCGAGTGTCACTGAAACACTTACTTTGGAAAAGAAAACCTTACCACTCAAACAAGGCTTGATAGAAAAAAACAGCTTTTGCATCATTGCTTCTAGCAATGACGTGAGATAATACCTAGAAAACAACACCGGAAGCTAGTTACATATTTCCTTGTACATAATGCATGCACGCAATGGTAATTTGAAAGGTAGTTTGGATTTTATAACAAACAAGTAAATTGCATGTCACTTCTAGCAGATTAACGTCCGTCACTTGCATTTGTTTCCACCGAATTTTGTGCATATAAAAGATTTCCAAGAGCTTATGTACAATGTCAAGTCGGTTCGGCCTTAAAGCTAAACAAGGTTACACGCGTGTAGTAATAATATATCTGAAATACATGTAGTTTGTAAGATCATATGTGTTCACCCCCGTGGGGTTTCCGGGGTGATAAGAATAGGACCTCAGCCCTCTAGGCAAGCTTGTCGTAAAAGACGACTAACCTAGAGCTCTCCTGTGTGAGCCCGGTGAATATAATAGGCTCACATCTTCCCGGTTGTGTGAGAGGCAACCGGGGAGCGACCTGTTTGCCGTGGGTTGCAACCCGTAATCTACGAGAACGGGATCCTGGTGGCTGAGGGCGGGTTGGTCTTGCGAGATCCTCACGCCCAACACGTCACTTTGGCCCTTACTTGGAGAGAGACGGGAGGTCGGATGGGCCCGGTCCGATCAATCGGCTGGTCACGTCAAGCCCTACACTTGATCCCGTTTTGTTATTCTTTGTCTTACTGAGATGTCAAGTTTGCTCTTCTTCAGATGCACTTCCTTTGGGGTCAGTGTAGAAGGCGGTGGCTAATGGGTCAATCGAGTAGATTGAATTTAACCTTTTGGTATAACTCAATCTGTTCGAGTATACCTTGCGTGGATTCCCTGTTTCTATTCTCTGCCGGTCATCCGCAGAGGTAGATTCGCCCTTGTTGGCACTCCGTGGCGGGTGGGGGACACGTAAGGCGAAATTAAAAAAATTAAACAATGGCCTCATTTCAAATGTCAACTTCAATTATGCCTAACAGATCTTCCTCTCAGCCGACTTCATCAAGTGCTGACAAAAAGAGGAAGTTAGAACTTTTTTCAGACTCTCTTGATAATGGACAGGACAGCTGGCCGGCTTTTATTGTTCTCTCGACTAAGAGTGAACAGAAGCCGGCTTCAAAAATTCACACTTTTGTATTGAAAAGGGCTCTCCAGGGCGCTGCTGGAACATTAAAAACAGTTAAAAAGTTAAGATCCGGAGACATTCTCATTGAATGTTTCCGGAAGCAACAATCCAAAAATTTATTATCATTAAATAAAATTGCTGATATATCTGTTTTCGCATCCCCGCACAATTCCCTGAACAGCTGTCAGGGAATAATTCGTGACCGGGATGGTGATATTATTGACTTGTCTGAGGAGGAAATATGCGCAGAACTGAAATCACAAGGTGTTGCCAGAGTTAAACGCTTCACTATGAAGAAATCTGGCAACATCATTAAACGTAATACATATCTTTTGACCTTTAACACAACCTCGCTTCCGTCGTATATCTACATTGGCCCGTATAGGGTTAGTGTAGATTTATACATTCCCAACCCTACACGCTGCTTTACTTGCCAAAAATTTGGTCACGGCAAGGGCCAATGTAAAAATAAAATGGTTTGTTTTAGATGCGGCAGTGAGGGTCATGATGGTTTCGACTGCAGCAGCACAGTTAAGTGTTGTAATTGCAGTGGAGATCACATGGCCTCCTCCAAGGACTGTCCGTTTTTTATTAAAGAAAAGCAAATAATAAATCTAAAAACTAAAAATAATATCTCTTATCAGGAGGCCCGCAAATTGGCCTCCGTCTCTAACACATCACTGCAATCTTCGTTTGCCAATGTGGTCAAGCGAACTACAACGTCTGTTGGAACTCAGACTTCATTAACATGGCCCATTGGAAACGACAAACCTAGCTTCACATCTTTACAACCTGCTGCTCAACCTGCGCATATTTCCTGCTCAACACAGACCACTGCAGAACAGCAAATAAAACCAGTCAATAATAAACAACAAACTGATAAACCTGAAATTAACCAATTCAAAAATAAATCTGCCAAAACCAAATCTGAAAATAAATATAATAGTGATAATAGTAAACCTAGCGGTCCCACAGAGCGTCCCTCTAAGGCCACCAGGGACCCTGTCCAAACTTTTAATAGATTTGGATCGTTGGAGGACGTTGGTCCTACAACATCGGATGCGGATGTGATGGATACATCACCCGCACCAGGGAGATCTTCCAGCCGATCTCCAAGGAAGGGTCGTCCTCGGTCCAAACATAAAGAGAAATCTCCTATACGTCTCCCTCCATAATGTCTTATTTAGACAAAATTATACAGTGGAATTGTCGAGGTCTTAAGGTAAATTTTATTGAAATAACACAGCTAGTTCAATTACTAAATCCTATTGCCCTGTGTCTTCAGGAAACTCACCTGAAGACATCTGACAAAGATAATATAACTCTGAAAAATTATTCCTTATACAGCACTTATTCAAATGAAGAAGATCGAGCTGCAGGCGGCTCTTCCATCTTCGTGAATAACAATGTTATTCACAGCCCTGTTGCTCTGGATACAGAACTGCAGGCTGTGGCTGTTCGTGTTTCGTTGTCCAAAACAATCACATTATGTTCGGTGTATATTTCCCCGAACATTTCTTTGTCAGCTTTGCAGTTACAAAATCTAAAAGAACAATTACCCAAACCTTTTATACTTATGGGAGATTTTAATTCCCATAACCCCCTTTGGGGCAGTAATAACATAAATAATAAGGGCAAGTTAATGAAAGATTTTTTATCGAATGGTGAACTGTGTTATTTCAATGATGGTTCTAACACCTATTTACATCCGGGTAATGGCGCTTATTCTGCTATCGATCTCACTATCTCAGATCCATCACTTCTCCCAGATTTTTCTTGGAGGGTGCATGACGATCTTTGTGGTAGTGACCATTTTCCTATAATCCTAGAACATATCACTTCTAATTCTTTAGAACGTGTAGCTAGGTGGAAATTCGATAAAGCAGATTGGATCGCATTTGAGATGTTCTGTGAGGCTGATATCATTCCAGAGACTCTCAAAGCAGCAGATGATCCTATGTTAAAATTTACCGAGCTTGTATTACGAGCTGCCGATAGAACTATACCTAAGACCTCGACAAATCCAAAATCCAAAAGTAAACCCTGGTACGACAATGACTGTCGTAAAGCCATAAAGGACCGTAAAAAGGCTGAACGTAGATTTAATCATTGTCCTACTGATAATAACTTAAACCAGGTTCGTATTTTTAGAGCTAAGGCTCGTCGATTACTCAAGTCCAAGAGACGATCTTGTTGGCGGAACTTTGTTTCAGGCATTACGTCAAAAACACCCATGCGTAAGGTCTGGAACATGGTTCAGAAACTTAAGGGCAAAAATAATAAAGCAAAAGTTCAGCATTTAAAGGATGGAGATAATATATTAACTTCTCCACCCGATATAGCAAATAAACTTGCTGAAACAATTTCAAACAAATCTTCTTCTGAGAATTACTCTAAAGAATTCCAACATATTAAAAACCAGAAGGAGAAAATTAAATTGCCCTTTTCTTCTAAGAATTTAGAAGATTATAATCATCCTTTTAATATCCAGGAACTTAGAACTGCATTAAAAAAGGCCCACGATACTGCCTGTGGTCCTGATAATGTATATTATAAGTTTCTGAACAATTTACCACCTGAGCCACTGGAGACTCTCTTGGACTTGATTAATGATATTTGGATAACTGGTAATTTTCCACCATCATGGAGGGAGGCGTGTATTATTCCGGTTCCCAAACCGGGTAAGGATCATACTGATCCAAATAATTACCGTCCCATAGCTCTTACCAGCTGTGTCTGTAAGACTATGGAACGGATGATTAATGATAGACTTGTTTGGTTTCTTGAAACCAACAAGCTTTTATCTAATATTCAATGCGGTTTTCGACAAGGTAGATCTACCATGGATCACCTTGTTCGATTCGAAACCTTTATTCGCGATGGCTTTATCAGTAATGAACATGTGGTGTCTATATTTTTTGACCTTGAAAAGGCCTACAACACCACATGGAAATATGGCATTTTAAAAGACCTCGCGAACATGGGTCTTAAAGGTCGCTTACCTATATTTATATCCAAATTTTTATCTGATCGTCAGTTTAAGGTACGGGTGGGGTCCACTCTTTCTGACTCTTATGAGCAAGAAATGGGTGTACCCCAGGGCAGCATTCTATCACCAACTCTGTTTAGCATAAAAATAAATAGCCTAGCAAAAACATTAACATCTGGCACAGAGGGTTCTTTATACGTCGATGATTTCCTTATATGCTACCGAGCTAAGAATATGAACAATATCGAACGTCAGTTGCAGCTTTGTCTCAACAAAATCGAGAAATGGGCAACTGAAAACGGTTTTAGATTTTCAACGTCTAAAACCGTCGGTATGCATTTTTGTAATAAACGGAAACTTCATCTTGACCCTGAGCTTAATTTTTGTGGTAAACAGGTTAAAATTGTTGGAGAAACAAAATTTTTAGGTATAATATTTGATAGTAAGCTATCTTTTATACCTCATATCAAAATACTTAAAGCTAAATGTACAAAGGCTCTCGATATAATTAAGGTCGTGTCTAGCACCGATTGGGGTGCTGACCGATCAGTTTTACTTAATTTATATCGTTCTCTGGTGAGGTCTAAGTTGGACTATGGATCCATCATTTACGGTTCCGCTAGGAAGTCGTACATTAAAATGTTGGATCCTGTTCATCACCAAGGTTTGAGGCTCAGCCTTGGTGCTTTTAGAACCTCACCAGTAGAAAGTTTATACGTGGAGGCAAATGAGCCTTCCTTATACAACCGACGTATTAAACTTAGTCTTCAATATACTACAAAGCTTAAAGCACATCCAACAAACCCTGCCTACGACTGTGTTTTCAATCCATTATATGTAGACAAATATATTAAATGTCCTAACAAGATCCCTTCGTTCGGTCTTCGCATACGGGACCATATTGTGGGAGCTAACATCAAGCTGGAGGATATAGCTCCGGTGTCTTTTCCGGAGTCTCCTCCATGGCTTCTCCCACAAACTAAACTAATATTTGATCTACGTAAATATAATAAATCGAATACAAATCCTCTTATAATTCAGCAAGGTTTTGCTGAAATTAAAACTAATTATATGGATTATAAATTTATATATACTGACGGGTCGAAGGATGGGGACAGGGTTGCGACTGCGGCTGTCATGGAGCAGCGAGTCTCTTCCTTTCGTCTTCCATCCTCTTCTTCAATATTCTCTGCCGAGGCCAGAGCTATACTCCTGGCCTTATCATATGTTTCTTCTGGGTGTGCCCAGAGGGCAATGATATGTACTGACTCGTTGTCTTGCCTATTGGCAATACAGAATAATAAATTTAAAAATCCCTTGATCCTTCAAATTTTAGCTATACATAGGAAATTAATTAGAAGAGGTAAAGATATTATATTTTGCTGGATACCAAGTCATATTGGTATCCATGGAAACACAGTCGCAGACAGGGAGGCGAAAGCTGCCCTAAATAAACCCATATCTAAGATAAAAATCCCTTATACTGACATGAAGTCCAATATTCTTAAATATATTCGTGGCCTTTGGCAGGGTGAATGGAACTTGCAGGTCCATAATAAACTGCATGCCATTCATCCGGTCATTGGCTATAATTCATATACGCTTGATATGTCTCGTAGAGACCAAGTCGTTTTAACCAGATGCCGTATTGGACATTCTCATCTGACGCACAATTTCATCTTGGATGGGAGCAGTGCTCCCGAGTGTGTTGGATGTGATGCTCAATATGGCATCAAACATATTCTGGTTGACTGTGTAGACTTTGCCCACGTTCGGCAGAGATTCTACACGGTCAACTCTATATATGATTTATTTGACAGCATCGCCGGCGATGTTGTCATAAATTTTTTGAAGGCCATTGGTCTATATCATAAAATATAAATTTTAATTGTCAAATATCTATAGATAAACAGTTATATATATTTATACATGTACTATAACCCTGGTTTTCGAGTTTTAAATCTTATTTTTCTTTTATTCGATTTTAATCACGTCTGTACTTTTTGTTTTACTTTTGGTGTTCATATTATCAGATCGAAAACCTTAACCGTCTCTTGCTTTCACCTTGTTCTCGCCACGATATGGCTGAAATATTGCCGATGTGGCGTTAAGCCATAATCATTCATTCATTCAATCATATGTGTTCACATTTACATTGTGTTCACATGTCTATGCAAATAGCTATTGTAATCGAATGAATTTGCTTACACCAAATTCTTGTTCTTTCTGGAATCGTCTCTTGATAATAGTACCATTAGGAATACAGATTTTCAAATCAAATCCATCCTCGGGCTCTGGTTGGATACGCGCACAGCACAACTGAAAAAACACAAATATTGTACAAAGAAATCATTTTTTAAAAACTTTAAAATTATTTATATCACCAAGATGAAATGTAGCAGTGCAAAGCAGCGAATATAATGCACTTAAAATAACGCGCAAAGGAAAAAAACTGTTGAATGTCTGAATTGCGTAGCATACACACCTCTCAATTCAAAACTGTTTGGAAGGATGTCAAAGAAACTGGCGTGTTTAAAGATTACAATCTCGTCTGCAATAACGAGGAGATTCCATTTATATTGAGATCACTGGGGCTGGAGTCTGTAATATCCCGCGTGGGCAACAGAAGTTGTTTTACTTTCTGCACGTGTTCTTCTATCTTCAGTCGTATGTGTCGTTGTTGTTGTTGTTGTATTGCTCTCAGCATGTCTCTTTAGTGTAAAACAGGCTCTGATTACTTACTTACTGTCGCCTGCGCGTCCTCGCTGGACTGACGTTTCCTAGAACCCCGAGCAGAACGCGGCATGTTACTGTGTTTCAATGCAACTCAATGCATCGCCATTCTAGGTTTGGGAGTAACTCTCGGGAATTGGACGCGAAAATTAACTACACGTATGTACGAGATCATAATACCGATGGAATTACAGTGCATAGAGTTGTTTTATTCGTCAGAAAATTTTTAAAATACGGAAAAAATACTTCACAAAAGGACATTTTTACGCATGGCGCTAGGTACTGCGGTTTCACTGGGGACGGGAACGTTCAGCGAGGCATGGCGGGGCGCCACTCGATAATAACGCTAGCTAGGGGTCTGTTCATGAAATCTAAAGGCCTTTTTCTTCTCGTCCTTATAACAAAGAAACATGATACAGAAAGCGACGATGGGCTGAGAGATGACGGAAAACAGGACGGGATTAACATAACAACGAAGTGTCGAATTTTACTTGCAGGTGATGCGAATGTCACTTTGGCGAGAAGTTTTACTGAATTACAAGAAGCTATACTTGACACCATGAGAAGTGGACAGGAGAAAAATTTTATTGAAAAAGATAATCTCATTCTTGTATTTGGCTCGACTATGTTAGCAAAGAAAGGGAAAGGCTATAGACACACAATATCTTCCAAATTACAACAACTTGCCAGGCTTCTCATTGAAATGCGAAAAATCTATCCTCGTTGAGTGATTGTCTGTGTGGATCCCGATTTGATGATGTTGTTCAAGCTACTAAAGCAATATGTGGCAAAGCTGAATGTGCCTCCATGCAGGAAGTTGATATGGTGAGCACACTATCGTGACCTCTGCCCATAGGTCATTTACTCGCGAAGGTCAATCAGACAACAAACTCGGAAACTTCGTGAGGACGTATCAGCTTTCAAATAGTTGTTTGAGGCAGAATGGACGGACAAAGTTTCTTCCCAAGCTCTGAACTCATTAAAGGAGGGAAAATTCAACAAAGAAGAGCTATTACCTTTGACATCAGACCTACTAAAACTAACAAAACTGGTGTGTCTACCTGTCAACAGTTACACCCAGTTACTACAGAGGAACCCAACCAAAGATAATTGGATGAAGTTATCCAGGTCTGTATTTGTGGCTGTCATTCTGTTTAATTGGAGACGAGGGGGGTGAAGTTGCTAGTATGCAATTAAGTTGCTTCACGAACAGACCAAACTGGATAGAGAGGCAAAATAAAGAAATGATGCAAAGCCTAACTCAAGTGGAGCTAAAATGTCTTGACAGGTTGGTGTTTTTTTAGTTTTATTAATCAGTTTACTTAACCATGGGATCAAACCTTTAAGAAAAAATATGGATGAGATCATGGAACCTGTCAGTATCACGGAAAGAAAATATTTGGACTGGAAAGCATGTATAAATGACATGAACAGTTCTTTATACCCTAAAGAGCCTCAGAAAGTTTAACGTTTTGGACAGAGACAAACACACCATCATGCTAGTCGCCACCATATAAGTGAAATATTCTTGAATAGGGCGTAAAACACCTCCACAACGATTCTAGACGAACTGAAAGAATCCGGGAAAGATGAACTGGTTGAGGAAATATTTGTTCACCGCGCTTTGATACAACTGAATATTCTTCGTCTTAGGGGCAATACAGATGGCAAATATCCGTTCACGATGAACTTAACATGACACAGGAATGACTTCTCCTTTCAAATACGACGTGTCAGCAATGAAGCAACAAAAAACTATTTCTTGCAGGTTTCTGATTTCAGAAGTAAATCACTATATCAACAAAAACTCTTACTTTTTCTCTTACTGTCGTTTGTAAGATCCAAGACTTCATCTACAGAAAACAAAAATACAAGTCACGAAGTGCGTCCAAAGTGCGTCCAAAATTCGTCCACCGGCAGCAAGATTGCCGAATGACGTTATCGTAGTTCAGCCACTAAATCGGGTACCTTAACATTCCCATTTATCAAAAATGCCTACTTTTCACAAGTCTCTGTATTAAGACCTGTAGCGGGATTTAAGGAAGTAGGATTTAAGAAATAAATTTAACGTAAGGAGGTTTCATATGTTTTAATGAATTTTCACGAAAGTTTTAAGATCGTTATCTGGGGCCATAGTAGTTAATTTACGACGTTAGTATTTGCCAATATAGCGTTTATTTATTCTCGTAGAAAGTTTTAAACTTACGTTTATCTGTTTCATGGACGAGTAATGTTGTTGTTGTATCGGCGTTCCTACATATTTCGGATAAGTATAAGTATTTTTCAGCAGTGTAATGATGATAATGTAGAAATTACGAAATTTTTATGTCATTGTCTTATCTGGAAAATATTTATCTTCTATTTCGTTCTTGTTTCACACAAAAAATATGACATGCATTGTCCTCAGTTTAACCTCGAAAGCAGAAGTTTGTGTTGCCGCCATTTTTGTAGATTTATGGTCATTAGGGTGTCTACAGAACCCACACTTCCAAGCTTTTAGAAATCGGACCAGGATTTTCCCACCACAGTTTGAAAAGAAACTTATTTAAAACCCTTGTGTGGAAATTGGTTATACTTTTTGAGTAATATGGATAAAAATATAGACTTTTCAGACACTGACGTTTACATTTTGGCTTCAAGGAAAAGCCATTATTTTGGAGTTCTTGGTTGCGATCGTGGGGACGTCATCGTGTCATCTGAATGAATGAATGAATGAATGAATGATTATGGCTTAATGCCACATCGGCAATATTTCGGCCACATCATGGCGAGAACAAAGTGAAAACACTAGACGGTTAAGGTTTTCTATATGATAGTGTTAACATCAAAAGTAAAACAGAAAGTACAGGCGTGTTTAAAATGAGATAAATTAGAAAAAAAAGAGTTAAAACTCAACAACCAGCATATTTTAAAAATAGTTCATCTAGAAATCTTTATGTATATAACTGTCCTTGAATATTTACAATTAAAATTTATATTTTATAATATAGGCCTTTAAATATGTTATGACAACATCGCCAGCGATGCTGTCAAATAAATCATATATAGAGCTGACTGTATAGAACCTTTGCCGAACATGGGCAAAGTCTACACAGTCAACAAGGATATGTTTGATGCCATATTGAGCATCACATCCAACACACACGGTAGCACTGCTCCCATCTAAGATGAAATTGTGTGTTAGATGAGAATGCCCAACACGACACCTTGTTAAAACGACTTGGTGTCTACGAGACATTTGGTAAGTATAGGGATTGTAGCCAACGACAGGATGAATAGCATGCAGTTTATTATGGATCTGCAAGTCCCATTCACCCTGCCAAAGGCGACGAATATATTTAAGAATATTTGGGCGAAAGTCAAAATACATGACTTTAAAATGAGATACAGGTTTATTTATGGCAGCCTCCGCTTCCCTGTCTACGACTGTGTTACCATGAATACCAATATGACTTGGTATCCAACAGAATATAATATCTTTACCTCTTTTAACCAATTTTTATGCAAGGCTATAATCTCAGGAATTAATGGATTTTTAAGTTTATTATTCTCAATTGCCAAAAGGCAAGACGAGTCAGTGCATATCACTGCACTCTGTGCACACTCAGAAGAAACATATATTAAGGCCAGGAGTATACCCCTGGCCTCTGCTGAAAAGGTACAAGATGAAGGTGGTAGACGAAGAGAAGTGGCCCGCTGTCCTAAGACAGCCGCAGTCATAACTCTGTCCCCATACTTTGACCCATCGGTATATATGTAAATTTGTAATCCGGATAATTAGCCTTGATTTCCGCAAAACTTTGCTGAATTGTAAGAGGATTTGTATGTGATTTATTATGTTTTCGTAGATCAAATATTAGTTTAGGTTGTGGAAAGAGCCAGGGGGGAGACTCCGGAAAAGACACCGGAGCTATGCCCCCAAGTTTAATGTCGGCTTGCACAACATGGTCCCGTATACGAACACGGAACGAAGGGATCTTATTAGGACATTTAGTGTATTTGTCTACGTATAATAGATTGAAAACATAGTCGTAGGCAGGGTTTGTTGGATCTGCTTTAAGCTTTGCAACATACTGGAGGCTAAGTTTTATACGCCTGTGATGTAAAGAAGGCCCCTCGGCCTCCACGTATAAACTCTCTACTTGGGAGGTTTTAAACGCACCAAGGCTGAGCCTCAAACCTTGATGATGGACAGGATCCAACATTTTAATATACGACTTCCTAGCGGAACCTTAAATGATGGATCCATAGTCCAATTTAGACCTCACCAGGGAACGATATAAATTAAGTAAAACTGATCGGTCAGCACCCCAATCGGGGTTAGCCACGACCTTAATTATATCGAGAGCCTTTGTACATGTAGCTTTAAGCATTTTAATATGAGGTATAAAAGATAGTTTACTATCAAATATTATACCTAAAAATTTTGTTTCTCCAATAATTTTAATCTGTTCACCACAAAAATTAAGCTCAGGGTCAAGATGAAGTTTCCGTTTATTGCCAAAATGCATACCGACGGTTTTAGACGTTGAAAATCTAAAACCGTTTTCATTTGCCCATTTCTCGATTTTACTGAAACAAAGCTGCAACTGATGTTCGATGTTATTCATATTCTTAGCTCGGTAGCATATCAAGAGGTCATCAACATATAAAGAACCCTCTGTGCCTGATGTTAATGTTTTTGCTAGGCTATTTATTTTTATGCTGAACAGAGTTGGTGATAGAATGCTGCCCTGGGGTACACCCATTTCCTGCTAATAAGAGTCAGAAAGAGTGGACCCCACCCGTACCTTAAACTGACGATCAGATAAAAATTCTGATATACATACTGGTAATCGACCTTTAATCCCACATCTGCGAGGTCTTTTAAAATATCTTATTTCCATGTGGTGTCGTAGGCCTCCTCAAGGTCAAAAAATATGGACACATGTTCGTTACTGATGAAGCCATCGCGAATAAAAGCTTCAAATCGAACAAGGGGATCCATGGTAGATCGACCTTGCCGAAAACCACATTGAATATTAGAGAGTAACTTGTTGGTTTCCAGAAACCAAACAAGTCTATCATTAATCATCCGTTCAGTAGCATTACAGACACAGCTGGTAAGAGCCACGGGACGGTAATTATTTGGATCAGTATGTTCTTTTCCCGGTTTGGGCACCGGAATAATACACGCCTCCCTCCATGACGGTGGAAAATTACCAGTTATCCAAATATCATTAAGCGAGTCCGAGAGAGTCTCCAGTGGCTCAGGTGGTCAATGGTTCAGAAGTTTATAATATACGTTATCAGGACCACAAGCAGTATCGTAGGCCTTTTTCAAATGCAATTTTAAGTTCCTCGACATTAACAGGACGATTATAATCTTAATTTTTAGAAGAAAAGGCCAATTTAATTTTCTCCTTCTGGTTTTTAATATGTTGGAATTCTTCAGTATAATTCTCGGAAGATTTCTTGGAAATTGTTTCAGCTAATTTATTAACTATATCAGATGGAGAGGTTAATATATTATCTCCATTATTCAAATGCTGGGCTTTTGCTTTATTATTTTTGCCCTTAAGTTTCTGAACCATGTTCCAGACCTGACGCATAGGTGTTTTTGACGTAATGCCCGAAACAAAGTTCCGCCAACAAGATCGTCTCTTGGACTTTAGTAATCTACGAGCCTTAGTTCTAAAAATACGCACCTGGTTTAAGTTTTTATCATTAGGACATATAATAAAATTTCGCTCGGCGTTTTTGCGGTCCTTAATGGGTTGGCGACAGTCCTTCTCATACCAGGGTTTAGTTTTGGATTTTGCATTTGTCGAGGTTTTAGGGATAGTTCTATCGGCAGCTCGTAAAACAAGCTCGTTAAATTTTAATATAGGATCATCTGCTGCATTGAATTTCTCTGGAGTAATATCAGCCTCACAGAACATCTCAAATGCGATCCAACCTGCTTTATCGAATTTCCACCTAGCTACACGTTCTAAAGAATTAGAAGTGATATAATATCAAAAAAAAAGAAACGCATAGGTGTTTTGTTTTATTTTAAAATGAAATAAATACATTTTGTCTTCATTTCATGAGCAAAATGTGTTTTAATATTGTTAATAGTCACAGTTAGCACACATTTTATTCCTCAAAACATTTCTTGGTTGAAAATGTTGAGTTGGAGGCCGTTTTTGGAATAAGTAAAAAATACAGCACCACACTGCATCACGTGCAGTCTTACACGCCGAACTTACACATGGAAAGCATGCAGTGTGTGACTATAAAACCGCAACTTCGGGCCGGAAATCGGCGTCTTTCAAGTGGTGTTTTCAAGCTGATTCAACATGCCACGTCTTGACACTGTCACAAGAAATATTGCCATTGGAAGACTTCAAGCTGGAGAGTCCCAATCGTCCATTTCTAGGCGTCTACACGTCAGCCAGAGCACGATTTCACGGCTTGCTGCCCGCTACAACAATACCTGGGACAACAAATGACCGTCGGCGTTCAGGTCGACCACGTGTCACTACAGCAGCCCAAGATCGCTACATAAGGGTCCTCCATTTGCGTGACCGTTGTGCTACAGCTGAAAGCACAGCAGCCAGCATACCGGGACTGAGAAGGATATCAGGTCAGACAGTGCGGAACAGGCTGAGGGAACATGGACTGAGAGCCAGGAGGCCCTATGTTGGGATCGTGCTGCGTCCTCACCATCGCGCCAATCGCCTCCGATGGTGTAACAACGTGACTGCATGGAATCTACGCAACTGGCGACGCATTTGGTTCAGTGATGAGTCCAGATTCCTATTGCAGAGACGTGATGGTAGAAACCGGGTTTACAGACGTGCTCACGAACGTTATGCCCCTAACTGCGTACGCTAAGTGGACAGATTTGGTGGTGGGAGTGTGATGATGTGGGCAGCAATATCGTATACTGGTCGTACAAATCTTGTCCACGTTCAGGGAAATCTTACGGCCGTACGCTACCGAGACACCATCCTGCAGCCACACCTCTTACCTGTCATTGACGTTCAGCGGGAGTTGTTCCAGCAGGACAACGCCAGACCGCACACGGCACGTGTCACAAGGGACTTCCTCGCCGAAAACAATGTAAATGTGCTACCCTGGACGTCCCGTTCCCCGGATCTTAACCCAATTGAGCATCTGTGGGATGAACTTGATCGACGTCTACGCCAACGTCAACCTCAACCCCAAACGCTTCAAGAGCAAGTTGCATGTTTGCAGGAGGAGTGGCAGAACATTCCCAAGGCCTCTATCCAGCGTCTCATCCAGTCCATGACAAGGCGTGTCAGAACTGTTATTCGTGCCCGTGGTGGTCACAACAGATACTGACATTCCACTCAAGTGGGAGACTCATTGTGAGTGTCTTATATCAAGTTGATGGCCTTGTTGTCTAGATATGGACCCTTCCTTAATCTGTGTAAAAAATATTTGCAGAATAGCAATTCTTATTTAGTTATGTATAATTGAAAAGACTGCATCACCTCCGCAAAAAACCGGGTTATGCGTTTCTTTTTTTGGATAGTATATGTTCCAGGATTATAGGAAAATGGTCACTACCAGAACTATCGTCATGCACTTTCCAAGAAAAATCCGGGAGAAGTGATGGGTCGTGTCATCTGTGTTGACAACCTGTCAAAAATTGGTCTTATGACCAATCAGAGTCTCCTGATTTGATTCATGGCTCCTCCCACACCATGTGGAAATCTATATTTCCATTCTCACTAAGTAGCTATTTTATTTGGGAAAAGTGAGAAAATTCTTGTACCGTGAACTGGGAAACAGTCCCAGTATCGGGAAAAGTGATTTGTGATCCAGTTTGAGAATTCAGAGACAGTTGACACTTGGTGGGAATCGGTCCCGGGAAGCCGGGAATACAGTGTAAAAAATCTGGGAATTTTCCCAGTCCCAAAATTCTGGGACTCATCAGTCTTATGATACCTGAGAATCCAGCTCAGTCTCAAACAAGTGGAACTTGTCTGAGATGTCAAAAGTCGACCAAAGAGACTATATGCCAGAATAAATCAACTGAACTTTGGTACCCTAATTTGAAACAGGAGACTCATGAAACTTTTCCCACTCCCAAAATTCTGGGACTCTCCAGTCGCACGAAACCTGAGAATAAATTATCTGAGATATCAAAAGTGGACCACGGTGGACTATATACCAGAATATATCAAATGAACTTTGGCACCATAATCTGAGACAAGAGTCTCGTGAGGCTTTGTCCCATGTGACACTTAACTGTTTGATACTTGTGTCAACTGCTGGTTCCTCCCTCGTCATAATAAATATTCATCATCTGATTCACTGAAAATCTGTTGTTGGAGAACATTCATTTCAAGTAAGAATTTCAGATCTCATGTACAAGTCATACTGGATAACAGCCCGAACTCAGGAAATGTCTTGAAATCGGATGCAAACAGTAGCGGCGTCTCCGAGTTCAGGTGAAAGAATCCTGATTGATTTATTTATTTATTTATTTAACAAGTTTCCCTCGGCACGTTAAATATCAAACAGGATTAAAGTGGATGAATGGTGTCGCACTCATACCTGAGAAGACATCATAAGAAACGAAAGCACATGAGACAAATACAACAAAATGTGAACCGCTAAAGGTCAAACAAGCAAATTCCTTTCTACCAGAAAAGTTTCTGTTTACCTTTAGTCTTCGTTCGCTAACGATACACCAAAGCTTCTTCCATTTGGAGAGCACAAATGTTTATATACAGAAGAATTGTCCTTGTTAGTCACTATTCGTCTACTGCATACAGAGTATGACAAATTATAATAAACACGATGCTAGCCACCTTCTGGTGATTCCACTCTGTATGTAACGCCACGGTTTATTCCTTGGTATATTCCATGTATGGAATGTTGCGACGGCAAACGGTTTGCAGCCGTATCGGGTGTTCAGCCCTGAACACAGACGACACAAACCTCGTGTCACGGACTGGAATCCCTTCAGATTCCCCCAGCATGTGTAGGTGACCACAGTGTGAGTTGACTATGAACGTAACAGAACAAACTTTCGTGATTTTCATATCATGAAACTGTGTAGATTAGTGTGAGAGAGACATATCGTTGTGCTCGGTGCATGTTGTTGTTGATATCAAAAGTGAATGTGTTCTAGTCAACTTTAAAAGTATTCTGGTTGTTTACTGTATTACCACACATGTTCGTCTAAATAACATTCTAAGGATGTCTGTAATTGTGATCTGTAAATATTTAATCACGATATACATTCTTTGTTCCGGTTTTTATTGGCTTGTTGGCCGAGTCCAGCGAAGACGAGGATTGTTTAGGCTTCAGAACCAATGATGGACCGTCTGGTGACAGGGAATGTGACACTGAATCAGATATTAGTGTATGAGAAAGTGAATCTGGCGAGGAGGACTTCCCTTTGTCATATCTGCGACCGCTAGCTGCCGGAAATACGATAAACAACAGAACAACAACGCCTGTAGTAGAACCCGTCCGATGGAGTGGCAGACTGGAAAAGATTGCCGTCGACGACTTCACCCAGCCGACTAAACCTATAAATGTGCGACCAAAGGAAAGTACGGAGCTCGATTTTGTCAATCTCATATTCACTGAAGAATTACATACCCTTTCGGTGGATCAGGCCAACCTATATGCCAGGCAATGTATTGAGAAAAAAATCTGACAACAGATGGATTCCTGTAACAACCCAGGAAATGAAAGCATTTATGGGCATTCATGTGGTTATGTCTATCATACAATTGCCTACATACAAGCTCTTCAAAATACCCTCCTACCAATCATCATGACTAGATACAAGTTTGAGAAAATTTTGCAGTATTGTCACTGCAATAATTCTACTACAAATCCAGCCAGGGGAGATGCGAATCATGAAAAAATACATCCTGTCCGGCCTGTCTTCAGTGTTGTGCAGAGACGGTTAGAGGAAAACCATCGACCACACAAAAGTGTCACAATATATGAGGCGATGATTCCATTCCTTGGACGGGTTTCCTATGGACAGTACTTACCGGCAAAGCCTCGTAAATTTGGAGTAAATGTGTGGGAGTTAGCAGATAGTAGCAATGGGTACGTGTACCAGATGCAGGTATACTCTGGCAAACAAGGTACATGGAGAGAAGTTGGTTTGGCCTCGAGGGTTGTATGGGATTTGACCAGAGTATTGGCCGGTAAAAGTCACCACATTTACATGGACAATTACTTTTCCAGTCCTCAAATGTATCAAGACTTGCTGAAGGATTGTTTGTATGCTTGTGGCACCTGTAGACTCAACAGAAAGGTGTGTCCTGACGCACTACACAAAAACTGTCTGCCGAAACAAAAAGGTGCGAGTAAACTCTACAAGAAGAAAACCTTGTGGCAGCCTGCTGGTACGACAATCGACATGTAAACTTCTTGTCAACTAATTTTTATCCAACTGCCACAATGAGTGTCCAACGAAAACAGAAGAATGGGACGCGTGCAGCATAAAGGGCCCTGAAGTTGTGGAGAACCACAACAAGCACATAATTGGTGTCGACCACGGAGATCAGCTGCGTATGCAATATTCCACTACTCGTCGCTCCAAATAGTTTTGTAAGTACCTGTTATCGTTTTTGTTTGACACAGCAGTGGCGTGCTCTTTCATTTGTATGCGAGAGTCTCCGAAACACCAGAAGAAAAGCAAAACTGGTCGGATGAAATAAATGTCAACTGGAGTTTCGACAAAATTTGGCAAAACAACTTGTCGGGCAGCACAGAGAGAAAAGGCGACATGAAGTATTACAGAAGGACAGTGTCGGACGGTCACATTGGCCCACATCCATGCCCAAATCCAGGCGATGTAAACTGTGTAGTTCAAGGAAAATCAGGAAGGAGTCAAAATATGGATACAAGATTTGTGAAGCAAACCTCTGTTTGGAATGTTTTGAACCATTTCATGTTTTATCATTCACAGAAGAGTAGATTCCACGCCAGTTGTTGACAAACAGAGTAAATATTGTAAATAATAACTAAAGAAGTATTTTTCACTATGTTTCAATGAAGAAAAATTGTGACTCATTGACTGTCAGTGTAAATTCAAAATTCCAGCACACTTACATGTATGAAGAACGAATTTTTGCACAAAAGTACTTTCCATAATGATTGATTAATGTAAACCAAAATTTGTATTTTTGTTTGTGTTTTTTCTGTCTTTTTTTTTAATTTATTTGTTTGTGGATGGAGGGGCTGGAATGGTAATGGGAAATAGCAAATAAATTTTGTAAATCACAAAGTTTGAATGAATGAATAAATCATTATGGCTTAACGCCACATCGGCAATATTTCAGCCATATCGTAGCGAGAACAAAGTGAAAACACGAGAAAGTTACGGTTTTTGATGCGATAGCGTGAACATCAAAAGTAAAACAAAAAGTACAGACAATGTTAATATCAGATAAGAGAAAAAAAGAGCTAAAACTGGAAAACCAGCATATTGTGAAAACAGTTTATCTGCAGATATTTACGACAATTAAAAATTTATATTTTATAATATAAGCCAGTGGCCTTCAAATATGTTATGACAACATCGCCAGCGATGCTGTCAAATAAATCATATATAGAGTTGACTGTGTAGAATTTTTGCCGAACGTGGGCAAAGTCTACAGTCAACCAGGATATGTTTGATGCCGTATTGGCAATCACACGCAAAACACTCGGGAGCACTGCTTCCATCTAAGGTAAAATTGTGTGTTAGATGAGAATACCACGCCTTGTTAAAACTATTTGGTTTCTACGAGACATTCTACAAATATAGGAATTGTAGCCAATGACACGATGAATAGCATGCAGTTTATTGTGGACCTGCAAATCCCATTCACCCTGCCAAAGGGCTAGGCGACGAATATATTTAGGAATATTTGGGCGAAAAAATACGGGATTTTGAAATGAGATACAGGTTTATTTAGGGCAGCCTTCGCTTCCCTGTCTACGACTGTGTTTTCATGGATACCAGTATGACTTCGTAGCCAACAGAATATAATATCTTTACCTCTTTTAACCAGTTTTCTATGCAAGGCTATAATCTCAAGAATTAATGGATTTTTAAATTTATTATTCTCACTTGCCAAAAGACAAGACAACGAGTCAGTGCATATCACTGCCCTGTGGACACGCCCAGAAGAAACATATGATAAATCTAAGAGTATAGCTCTGGACTCTGCAGAAAAGATAGAAGATGAAGGCGGTAAACGAAAGGAAGTGACCCGCTGTCCTAAGACAGCCGCAGTCGCAACTCTGTCCCCATCCTTTGACCCATCAACATATATAAATTTGTAACCCGGATAATTAGCCTTGACTTCCGCAAAACTTTGTTGAATTATAAGAGGATTTATATGTGATATATTATGTTTTCGTAGATCAAATATCAATTTGGGCTGTGGAAGAAGCCATGGAGGGGACTCCGAAACCGGAGCTATGTCAACAAGTTTAATGTTGGCTTCCACAATATGGTCCTTAACACGAACACCGAACGAAGGGATCGTGTTAGGACATTTAATATATTTGTCTGCATATGATGGATTGAAAACACAGTCGTAGGCAGGGTTTGTTGGATGAGCTTTAAGCTTTATAGCATATTGAAGGCTCAGTTTTATACGTCGGATATATAAAGAAGGCTCATTTGCCTCCACGTATAAACTTTCTACTGGTGAGGTTCTAAAAGCACCAAGGCTGAGCCTCAAACCTTGGTGATGGACAGGATCCAACATTTTAGTATACGGCTTCCTAGCGGAACCGTAAATGATCGATCCATAGTCCAATTTAGACTACAGAGAACGATATAAATTAAGTAAAACTGATCGGTCAGCATCCCAATCGGTGCTAGACATGACCTTAATTATATCGAGAGCCTTTGTACATTTAGCTTTAAGCGTTTTTATATCAGGTATAAAAGATAGCTTACTACCAAATATTATACCTAAAAATTTTGTTTCTCCAATAATTTTAACCTGTTAACCTCAAAAATTAAGCTCGGGATCCAGATGAAGTTTCCGTTTAGATAAAAATTGAGATATGAATAAAGGTAAGCGACCTTTAACCCTATATTAACTACTGTAGCATATTTGCTACAGTGAAACAGAAGGCTAGCCAATTGACCTATATACAGATTCTTGATACTATTACCCACTGTAGCAATTCTGCTACATAAAGCTCTTTGTATGAGACACACTAGGTGGCAGCAGGAGCTAGCTGTGTTTTTCCACTGGACAGACAAGATGGCGACACCCATGCCAACACAAGAACGTGGAACAAAGGTAATTTATAAGCGGTCTTCTAGGCCTTTTTCTTTTGTTACATGCTTTCTTTTGCTGTTACCTGATAAATACAGTCCTGTTAGGATATGTATGCGCCAAATATGGATGCGAGAAAGTGTTACTGGGAGAATTAGCGGTTACGCATATTTGTTTGTAGCAAATCTGCTACACTGGTAAATAAAAATAATACACAATCATATACTTCATAAATGTTTGAAAAATTGGAACTTATGATGTGATTTTCTTTACGCTTGCAGAGGACTACGCGTAAAAGGCTAAGCGTTGCTGATGTCTTGGACGTTATTCATGGGTCCGATTCAGAATTAGATGACCTGTCAGATGAAGACTCTAATGATGATTGGCCTTCTAGTGATGAGTATGACGTAAGAAACGACAGGGAATCTTCTGACGAAAGTAGTAACGACTCCAGTGAACATTCCGAAGATGATCGTCCACTTTCTTCCCTGGCGAGAAAATCTCACACAGGGACTCTCACACAAAAAACCAAAACAGATTACAATTTTGACAAATCAAAAGATTTTGTCGCTCCTTCAGACACTGCATTTCTTGAATCAGGTGTTCATCCAGAACCAAGTGAAATGACACCTTATCAATATTTCAAGCAATTTATGGACAATGACATGATCTCGTCCCTTGCCACTGAGTCTAACAAGTATGCACACCAGAAATCTGGCATAAATCTGCAAGTTACTCCAGCGGAGATTGAGTCATTTATGGGGATGTATTTTTATATGGGGTTAGTACGAATGCCTGCTGTTGGGTGTTTTTGGGAAACTGCCACACGACATGCACCCGTAGCTGATGTGATGTCACGTAACCGATTCCAGAAAATTACATCATATTTGCACATCAGAGACAACCTGGTAGTAACAGATGCAGAGAAAGAAGACAGAGCCTGGGAAATTCGACCGTGGATAGATCAACTAAATTTTGCAATTGTCAGTCCTAATGAGTGTCAGTCCATAGATGAAGTCATGGTAGCATTCAAGGGGAGGTGTCTTCTCAAACAATATCTTCCCAAAAAACCAAAGAAATGGGGTTTCAAACTGTGGGCCAGATGTTCCTCAACTGGGTTCCTTCATGTGTTTGATTTGTATCAAGGAAGGGGTACAGGAATGAGCTCCGACAATGACCTTCCAGACTGTGGACTTGGTGGCAATGTGGTTTTACAGCTTTGTTCCTCCCTTCCAGAGAACCGCAATTCTAAAATATTTGCAGATAACTTTTTCTCAAGTTATTCAGTAGTTCATGAGTTGAAAAAGAAAGGACACCTCTATGCTGGTACAATCAACGCCAACAGACTTCATGGCGCTCCTCTGAAGTCTGAGAAAGAACTAAAAAAAGAAGGACGGGGCGCTTTTGATTGCGTTGTTGAAACAAACAGAAACATATCACTTGTTCGTTGGTATGACAATAAATGTGTGACTGTTTTGTCTTCATATCTGTGGGGTGAGCCACTTGATTCGGTAAGGCGGTATGACAGATCTAAGAAAGAACATGTACAAATTGATAGGCCATGTGTAATTGGCGTGTATAACAAATCAATGGGGGGGTGTAGATATGCTTGATATGATGTGCTCTTTGTACATGTATCAGTTGAAGAGCAAGAGATGGTATATGTATGTTTTCTATCACACACTGACAATTGCGATCGTAAATGCCTGGTTTCATTACAAACGAGATTGCCTTATTCTAAATGTGAACAAGCCTATGCCTCTGAGACAGTTTCAGTCTCATGTAGCTGCTGCGCTTTGTGCCTCTGGTAAACCAATGAGAGGCAGACCACAACTCGATTCCACCAAGAAGCGGAAGATACAGGTTACCCGTCGACCGATAGGTGATGTTCGCCTGGATAACCTTGATCATTTCCCATCTTATGAAGACAAACGGCAACGTTGTCGGAATTGTCCTGATGGTTTCTCTTACGTGAAGTGTATGAAATGCAATACGCATCTGTGTCTGAACAAAAACAGGAATTGTTTCATGGCATATCACATTAAGTAGCCGTTTCAGTTTGGCAAGACAGTATATGTTACAGTGTGACACCTTACGAGTGACTTATGTATGCTTATAAAGCACAATAGTATTGGTTAAACAAGATTTTTTGTATTTGCGGATAAACAGATCTGCATTATATTCGATTTGACAGAATAAATTTTCTCAAGTAATAGTTGTCATATCCTTCGTTTCTTCTTTGCATTAACCAATGTAGCAGATCTGCTACAATTTGGAAATTTGGAAAACCTGATGAAAACACCTGTTTTTACCTCTCAGTGTCTTCAAGAGGACGTGTTGTGTGATTGTTATATTTTTTATTACAGGGGAAATAGAACCGGTTAATTTAGGGTTAAGGCCCATATCCGCGAGGTCTTTTAAAATACCTTATTTCCATGTGGTGTCGTAGGCCTTTTCAAGGTCAAAAAATATGAACACCACATGTTCATTATTAACAAAACCATCACGAATAAAAGTTTCAAATCGAACAAGGTGATCTATGGTAGATCGACCTTGACGAAAACCACATTGAATATTAGATAAAAGCTTGTTGGTTTCGAGAAACCAAACAAGTCTATTATTTATCATCCGTTCCATAGTCTTACAGACACAGCAGGTGAGAGCTATGGGACGGTAATTATTCGGATCAGTATGATCCTTACCCGGTTTAAGGACGGGGATAATACACGCCTCCCTCCATGATGGGGGAAAATTACCAGTTATCCAAATATTATTAAGCAAGTCCAAGAGAGTCTCCAGTGGCTCAGGTGGTCAATGATTCAGAAACTTACGTTATGTATACGTTATCATTATTATTTAGTATAAATCTTAGAAGATTTGATGGAAATTGTCTCAGCTAATTTATAGGCTTTATCAGATGGAGAGGTTTATTATCTCCATCTTTTAAATGCTGAACTTTTGCTTTATTATTTTTGCCCTTAAGTTTCTGAACCATGTTCCAGACCTTACGCATGGGTGTTTTTGACGTAATGCCCGAAACAAAGCTCCGCCAACAAGATCGTCTCTTGGACTTGAGTAATCGACGAGCCTTAGCTCTAAAATTACGAACCTTGTTTAAAGGATTATCCGTAGGACAATGATTAAATCTGCGCTCAGCCTTTTTCCGGTCTTTGGTGGCTCTACGACAGTCATTGTCGTATCAGGGTTTACTTTTGGATTTTTCGAGGTTTTTTTTAGGGATAGTTTTATCGGCAGCTTGTAAAACAAGCTCGTTAAATTTGAATATAGGATGATCTGCTGCATTGAGAGTGTCTGGAGTGATATCAATCTCACAAAACATCTTAAATGCGATCCGATCTGATTGATCAAATTTCCACCTAGCTACACGTTCTAAAGAATTAGAAGTGATATGCTCTAGGATAATAGGAAAATGGTCACTACCACAAAGATCGCCATGAACCTGCCAAGAAAAGTCAAGGAGAAGTGATGGATCTGTGATAGTGAGATTTCCAGATTTCATTTTTTTAACTTGTTTTAAAGTTCCTGCATAACTTTCTATTGTTTTTTTTTAATACAAATGGATTTACTTTCATGTTGCTTTCATTTTTATTAGATGTTACTAAGAAGGTAGGAAAACAATTATTTCCTCCTTCAATATCTAGGGGGACTTCATTTGTCCTTTTCTTAGCAACCACTGTTATAATTTCAGGGGAAGCCATGATATATTTTCATTAATTTCACCTCACGTGCCCCGGACCCGCCACGGAGTGCCAACAGGGGCGAATCTACCTCTGCGGATGACCGGCAGAGACTAGAAACAGGGAATCCACGCAAGGTATACTCGAACAGATTGCGTTATACCAAAAAGTTAAATCCAATCTACTCGATTGACCCATGAACCACCGCCTTCTACACTGACCCCGAACAAGAGCATTTGGGGAAATACCAACTTCACATCACAGTCAGAGAAAGAAATGACAAACGGGATCATGTGTACGGCTAGACGTGACCAAGCCGATTGATCGGACCGGGCCCATCCGACCTCCCGTCTCTCTCCAAGTAAGGCGTGTTGGACGTGAGGATCTCGCAAGACCAACACCCCATCAGCAACCAGGATCCCGTCCTCATAGATTACGGGTCGCAACCCACGGCAAACAGGTCGCTTCCCGGTTACACAACCTCTCACACAACCGAGAAGATGTGAGCCTATTATATTCACCGGGCTCACACAGGAGAGCTCTAGGTTTTAGTCGCGCTTTCGACAAGCTTGCCTACAGGGCAGAGGTCCTATTCTTATCATCCCGGAAACCCCACGGGGCAGAGGGACTAGAAGACCCAAAATATATTGCTAAAAGTTCAGTGCACACTGATCTGATTGCTTGCTCTAAATGTTAAGGGCCTTTATTTCCGCCAATTCTTTCTAGGCATAAAGAAAGGTACCTACAGAATAGTGTTGAAATACCACAGAAGCTTCACATAGATGCGTTTCTGGGCAAAAGTGACCAATTTCCCATTGACACTCTGGGCAACTTTTAAAATGATGAAGTTGGAATGATTTGTGGGAAAGACAACAATTCAGCTTATTGGCCGACGCCTCTTTCAGAGAAACGTGAGACAGGTGGACAAGATTATGAAGATATCAATTTATTTATTATTATTTATTTAAGTGGTGTTTTACGCCGTACCCAAGAATATTTCACGTATACGATGGCGGCTAGCATTATGGTGGGAGGAAACCAGGCAGCGCCCGGGGGGAAACCCACGACCATCCGCAGGTTGCTGACAGACCTTCCCATATACGGCCAGAGAGGAAGCCGGCATGAGCTGGACTTGAACTCACAGCGGTCGCATTGGTGAGAGGCTCCTGGGTCATTACGCTGCGCTAGCGCGCTAACCAACTGAGCCACGGAGGCCCCTCATGGAGGTACCAAAATCAGTTATGTCTGGTATGAGACTACTGGCTCGTTTGTGCCTTGCTTTCCAACAGGCTTCAGTTGTTAATATAACAGATTCTGAGGATATGGCCATAAGAACTAACCTTGATAGCCTGCGGCAGGCAATTGACAGGATCACGAGGGTGATGGTCAATTAAAATATGGATCCAAGCATCAGCTTTATTATCTGTTGAAATCATCCGTTCAGTTTGTTGCTGGCAGCCACCTAGCTCGAGGATATAATTGTAAAGCCCGGGAAATTGAGAGGTTTTTGAAATTATTGGAGCTAAACAGGGGTGTGATCTTTGAAGGTGTAACATACAGAATCCATCTAAGTCGGCAGGATTATCTGAGGATGCCAGAGCAAGAAGCAGACAAGAAAGAGATTCTCACACGCCCACTCATCAGAGTACACTTTTGTTGGACTGCATGAATTTATTTTGCTCAGGGATAGTCATTATACCAGAAGAACACTTTTCAATGCCAGGAGAGAGGGAGAATCCAGTTACCTGAAGTCCAAGCTGGGAGATGCTTTCACTAGAACATGGTTTGAAAAAAGGCTGTTGAAAAACTTGACGAATGGGAACAAAACCTGTTCAGAGACTTGCGGATTGCTTACCAGAAGAAGAATCATCTCGTACCAATTTGGATTCCTGCAAACTTCACTCTTCCTCTGAAAATCATTGCCGATCCAGACATCAGAGCTAGGGATACAGTGCATCCGAACAATGTGTATGTGTTTGAACTGACAGAACAGAGTATTAAGTCATGTCCACGGTTGGGGATCCATTGACAAGATGTGTCAGGATGCCAAATGTGAACTTCTCACAGCGTCAAAACAGCGTCACTGACTGAATCCGAAAGAGGCCACTTCTCTAAACACAGGGGTCATACCAGAGCTGTTAACATTGGCACCTACCAGTATCCACTTCCAGTCAAGGAAGTTACCAAAGCAGGCAAACATTTGCAGAACTTTGACCTTTTGAAGGACTGAGTTAAGTAGTACTACATGTACCAATTATCTATCAACAGTTACAAACCCCAAAAATAATAGTACTACATGTACCAATTATCTATCAACAGTTACAAACCTCAAAAATGATAGTACTACATGTACCAATTATCTATCAACAGTTACAAATCCCCAAAATGAGTTCGCGTTAAAAAATATGTGGAAAGTTGAACATTTTCGAGACAATACTAATAATATTTGTTACTAACCATGTGTTGTTGCTGGGAGGAAATTTTAGCATCCATTGTTCAAAGGATCCAGATGAATTATTTTATTTATTTGATTAGTGTCTTACGCCGTACTCAAAACTATTTCATCGGCCAGCATTATGGTGGGTGGAAACCAGGTAGAGCCCGGGGGAAACCATTCGCAGGTTACTGACAGACCTTTCCACGTACGGGATCCACTTGAAGGCTGTTAATGTAAATATGTTTCTGGGTGGTAAATTTTTGTTGGGAACATATAGTGATACCTAAATGTGAATGTATTTACCAATCATGCACTGGTTCTTTAACTCTTGAAGTAAGGACGTCACAATGAGGTCACCAATGTCATTTGTATCAAAGGAAAGGTCTTTTCATAGAGCTCCGAGGTTGGAATTTACTTAGGTCTGTAGCAACTTATACAATGGTGTAAAGGCTAGAGCTGTAAAATTAGCAGTGAAGACCTTTTTGAGTGGAAACATTTGCATGAGAGTAGGGTATGGGCTGGGTCAAACTTGTAGTGCAAATGTTACAATAACTAGCCATATTTATACTTGGCTGTGGATAGAAAAAATATTAGGAAAGTCCACTCAATATCCAGTAATGTCCAATACTATTGTCTGTTTTCACAGATGCTCTGAATGTGGATTCAAGTGAAAGGACAGCAACACCCACAGCAGATGAAAAAAGCAGCCAAAGGGAGACAGAAAGAATTACATGCACAGTTTGGATTTGACAGCCAGATGGACATTTCATTCTTTTGTTCACATCTCCATTCAAGTACACTTAAAACATTTATCAGCTCTATTTTGATCAGATACCCGCAGAATGGGAAATAAAATAAATGATCTCAGCAGACCGTAAAGACTCCATGCACCTTTCAAGTCTAATCAAAGGTCGAATAAACATAATTATGATCTCGCAAAATTGATAAAGTGTCTCATTTTTCGAGGTATTGGTGTGTTATAGTGATAGGATACCGTAATTCGTCTCATTTTTTCGACTGCTATCTGTCATGCCGAAAGCAGAAAATTACATCGCTCCCACTTTTTCGGAAAAGTGAAGATATGGATATGGTGTTATTAAATGGATTAGCCATGTGAGGAAAAAGAAACTGCGTGTTCTTGTTACAACTACATGTACTCGGCATAAAATTGGCCAGTCAAGTTTCCCTTAAATTAGAAGAAATAGTTGCAATCTGCTACTAAAAACAAAGATGCATGGTTCTCTATTGTGTTATTAGATTTTTTTTTTTTTTTTGATTGGTGTTTTACGCCGTACTCAAGAATATTTCACTTATACGACGGCGGCCAACATTATGGTGGGTGGAAACCGGGCAGAGCCCGGGGGAAACCCACGACCATCCGCAGGTTGCTGGCAGACCTTCCCACTTACGGCCGGAGAGTGTTATTAGAGGCCAGCCATAAAGTACGTACATTCAAGAAAAAATGAATGAATGATTATGGCTTAACGCCACATCGGCAACATTTCAGCCATATCGTGGCGAGAACAAGGTGAAAACATGAGACGGTTAAGGTCTTCGAAATGATGGTGAGCAGATCAAAAATAGAAGAAAAAGTACAGACATGTTTAAAATCAGATAAGAAAAAAACAAAACATTTAAAACTCGAAATCCAGCATATTTAAAATTTGGTATAAGCTATGTGTATATTTAACTTTTTATCTATAAATATTTCAGGCAATAAATATTTATATTTTATGATACAGGCCAATTGCCTTCAAATATTTTATCACAATATCGCCAGCGATGCTGTCAAATAAATCACATACAGAGTTGACTGTGTAGAATCATGAACGAAGTCTACAGTCAACCAGGATATGTTTGATGCCGTATTCTGCATCACATCCAACACACTCGGGAGCACTGCTCCCATCCAAGATGAAATTGTGTGTTAGATGAGAATGCCCAACACGACACCTCGTTAAAACTACTTGGTCTCTAAGAGACATTCCACAAGTATAGGCATTGTAGCCAATGACAGGCTGAATAGCATGCAGTTTATTGTGGATCTGCAAGTCCCATTCACCCTGCCAAAGGGGACGAATATATTTAAGAATATTAGACTTCACGTCATTATGAAGGGATTTTAACTTTTGATATGGATTTATTTAAGGCAGTCTTTGCCTACCTGTCTACGGCTGTTTCCATGGATACCATTATGACTTTGCACCCAACAGTATATGATATCTTTACCTCTTTTAATTTGTTTTCTATGTATGGCCAATATTTCGAGGATCAACGGATTTTTAAATTTATTATTCTTAATTGCCAAAAGGCAAGAAAGCGAGTCGTTGCATATCACTGTGGTCTTCTCTTATAACTTTAATACGACTCTATGAACACACATGTAGTACATGTTTGAATAATTTAAACTTTGGAAAAGCGCGTTTTATTTTAATACATTAATACGTTCTATGTTGATGAAAACAGCCTGTTAACAATTTCAATTTTATTAGATGCTCTAAAGTTCACAAACCCCAGTGGGTTTCATCTTCTGGAGAAGCCCCACGTGTTCATCAGGACATGCAGGAAGAAAAGAAAATATGTATAAAATAGTATTCTTAGGCATGCTGTTTTCAACTACCCTGAGACTGTGTTGGTCACACTGTAAGATTTTGTTGATGGTAACTGTGTCTTGTTGTCCTACTAGCTTAATAATAACAGTTGAATACATTATAAAGTACTGCAAGAGACGTATACACCTTCTAATATGATGTCCTTAGTTGGATAAATTTTATCCCCTACACACCTGTTTTGATACCCTAAATTGGATTATTCAACACACTCTTAGAGATATATACACACTGTCTATTGTGAGGTCCTCATTTGAATAATTTCCTACGGATTTCCCCAATGTATTTTCTACTGTTATGTTTCCAGTTTGATAATTTTATAACATGTGATCAAATAGTTTCACTTTTAGGTTTTCAATGGGAGTATTTACATAAGATCTTAACGACCTCATGAGGTACATCTACCCAATAAACCTGATGTGAAGCCCCTCAACTTGATAAATTGCACTGCATTCCAAGATGATGCTCAGCCACCCGAGTTGAGATCCTTAATTGGATAATTTGCACAACATACCCAGACACCATCTCATCATTGTGCATGTGGGGCATCCTATAGGTCAAGATCCACCTTATATCGGCACAAGGTGTCCTGTAGTCAAAGACCTGAGGAGTGTCCTTACTGTTATCAACCGGCAAGGAACAAGCCCTTTTTGTTCAAACATCTTGAGACCCGTTCAGCCACCCCTTGGGTAAAAAGGAGGACGACGAAAGTTGTGGCAAAAGCAACAAAATCTGCTACACCCACCAGTCTCAGCACACCGCTAATCGGCGAACCTTTCATCAAGAAGATCACTGTTCCCAAGCCTGTTGATGTCCAATTGGGTTTACCCCGGACAGATTCAGAGTCTGGGGACGACACACCAAATGCCACTGGGGAGTTGCAGCCCTCCCACTTTCCGTGTCAGAAATGGACACCTAGCTGAACAAGGATATTTGGTTCTTTCTTGATCCCAAGACCACTGCGGTAGCAACGACTTCCATCACCACTGTCATGAGTGTGACCATTTCGTCTGTGGCACCAGGACACAGACCCCCATTACAACTTCGGTTTTTCTGTAGGGACAAATGCAATTCTGTATAATTAGGGTATAAAGTCTTTTTTTGCTCCCAGGCGGCCATTTTTGGATTTTGACGGTCAACCTATGTCAAGACTTTTATGGCTTGTTTCTCACAGCCACAGCGCTAGATGTTAACATTGCCGTTTATGGAAAATTAATGGGGGTCTGTGGCCTGTACAAAGTCACCAAAATATGTAAAGTGTCACTATGCGCTCAGATTTGGCAGCTGCCTGATAATTTTTGGTGGATATGTCTGGGATGTGTTTTGCATTGATTGAGCCATTTTGTAGCTTCTTGGGGGCTATTTATTTTCTGAAAATATCCATTTTGAAAAATTAGCAAAATGCTGTTAAGTGTAGGGTAACATGTGTATAGGCATTCTGAAACGAACAACATCCAACGTTCTAGTATTCCTACGCTTGAAAATGGAGACATTCAGTACAGAAATTACTGTAAAAATTGAAAATTTCAGTGTTTATAGGGAAAACGGAGCCTGTCGACTGTGGACTGGACCATCGACGAGGGATCCTCGTCCTCCTACAAAGACCACGTCACACATCGATGAAAGAAAAAACACATTAGTAGACTTGTTTATATGGCCAGGCAGGGGGTGTTACATTTAGACCCCAAGCTTGATTGCTCGTACGTGTGCCACAACACACGCTGTGTAAATGTGGACCACATAAGCTTGGAACCGCATGGTATTAACAACAACAGGCAGCGCTGCTGCAACACAGGGCGCCGTCTCGGTCATGGGCAGTTGGTTTCCCCCATTAAAAATAATAAACAAACAGATGTGTCAGGTTTTGCTCAATTTCTGTATTTATTTATTTATTAATTTCTTTCATAAACGACAAAAGCACTGACAAATTACATGGAAGCGAAAGCTGCCCTATATAAACCAGTATCTCGTCGCAAAGTCCAGTGTACTGACTTTTGCTCAAATATTTTTAAATATATTCGTCGCCTTTGGCAGGGTGAATGGGTCTTGCAGATCCATAATAAACTGCATGCCATTCATCCTGTGATTGGCTACAATGCCTATTCTTGTCTAATATCTCGCTGAGACCAAGTAGTTTTAACGAGGTGTCGTATTGGGCATTCTCATCTGACACACAGTTTCATCTTAGATGGTAGCAGTGCTCCAGAGTGTGTTGGATGTGATGCTCAATACGGCATCAAACATATTTTGGTTGACTGTGTGGACTTGCCCATGTTCGGCAAAGGTTGTACACGGTCAACTCTATGTATGATTTATTTGACAGCATCGCTGGCGATGTTGTCATCAATTATTTGAAGGCCATTGGCCTTTATAAGAAAATATAAATTTTAATTGTCATAAATACCTGTAGATAAACAGTTATATACATATAGATTTATACAAGTACTATAACCCTGGTTTTCGAGTTTTAACTCTTATTTTTCTTTTATACGATTTTAAACATGTCTGTATTTTTTGTTTTACTTTTGATGTTCATATTATGTCGAAAACCTTGACCGTCTCTTGTTTTCACCTTGTTCTCGCCACGATATGGCTGAAATATTGCCGATGTGGCGTTAAGCCATAATCATTCATTCAAATCATAATAAACTGCATGCTATTCATCCTGTCTATGGCTACAATTCTTATAATTGTGGAATGTCTCGTAGAGACCAAGTAGTTTTAACGAGGTGTCGTATTGGGCATTCTCATCTAACACAATTTCATCCTGGATGGGAGTAGTGCTCCCGAGTGTGTTGGATGTGATGCTCAATATGGCATGAAACGCATTCTGGTTGACTGTGCAGACTTTCCCATGTTCGGGAGAGATTCTACACAGTCGATCCTATATATGATCTATTTGCCAGCATCGCTGTCAGTTTACGGGACATTGGCCTAGGTCATAAAATATAAATTTTAATTCTAATGATTATATATAGGTAAAAGTTATATACATATAGATTATTCGTAAAATATGCTGGTTTTCGAGTTTTAACTGTTTTTGGATTTTTTTAATCTAATTTTAAACATGTCCGAACTTTTTATTTCGTTTGTAATGTTCTCACTACTATACCCAAAACCTGAACCGCCTCACTGTTTCACCTTGCTCTCGCCACGATATGGATGAAATATTTCCGATTTGGCGTTGAGCCATAATTATTCATTCATTCAATATATATCGTTCTCTGGTGAGGTCTAAATTGGACTATGGGTTCATCATTTATGGTTCCGCTAGGAGGTCGTATATTAAAATGTTAGATTTTGTTCATCACTAAGGTTTGACGCTCACCCTTGGTGCTTTTAGAACCTCATTAGTAGAAAGTTTATACGTGGGGTCTATTTAGCCTTCTTGATATAACCGACGTATTAAACTGAGCCCTCAATATGCTACAAAGCTTAAATCTGATCCAACAAACCCTGCCTACGACTGTTCTCAATCCATTATATGTAGATAAAGTTACTAAATGTCCCAATAAGATCCCTTCGTTCGGTCTTCGTATACGGGACCATATTGTGGAAGTTCACATCAAGCTAGATGAAGTAGCTCCAGTGCCTTTTCTGGAGTCACCTTTCTGGCTTCTTCCACAACCTTAACTGATATTTGATCTACGTAACCATGTCACGTCGGCAATCGCAAAGCTGTCCTGGCTGAGAGAGAAAGGCTTCCAAGTAAAGTGCACTGGAGGACACGAGGAGTGCACGGTGAACACAAACCCACATGCCCTCTGGTCCGAGGGGAATATCGGGAATGACATTGACGAGGCAAGGTGTTTTAGCCAAGCACGTAACCACGGACGGCGACTCCAGGTCAGCCAAGGGAGTGGAAGACGGCATCCGACTGTGGGAGGTCGAACGGTTAGCAGACCCCACTCACCTAGGTAGATCCCACTTCAAGAAATGCAAACAGGCTAAGTTCAGCGATGTCATGTTCGGGGGACAGGGCCGAACGAGGTAAGCCAGGAAGAAAGCACAGAACGTGTTGAGCCGGGACGTTAAGGCCAGGTGTAACTTGATATTTTCTCAACTTATGTCTGGGGACAATGGTGACATGAGAAGAATAAAAATTCACCTACCCAGGGCTGTGGATGCAACGGTCAGGTGTTACGGTGGGGACTGTTTCAAGTGACGCAGGAAGTGTGGTTTGCTCCTCCGGGGACAGATCCCTGTTTTTATCCACCAGTAAACCCTGCCCTTTCAACATGGATGACAACGACAGGAAACTATTGACCGAAGTACTGCACATGAAGTTGAGCCAGACAGCGGTCTACACCCTCCGGATGAACACCTGCACTCAAAAGTGCGAAGCTCACAACAGGTCACTCACTGTCTCCTTGCCCAAGAATGTAAACTACAGCAGAAATATGGAGGGAAGGGCGGCGTCCACAATCCACAGACTTAACAATGGCCATGACAAGCCCACTGCTGCCAAACTCCGAGCTGTCGGCGCCAGTATTTCACCTTGGAGCGAGAAAACGGTACAACAGATTTAAAGGGTGAACAAGTACCACAAGGGTTATCAGAAGCAACAGACAGTTTAGGGGAGATCACTCCGCAATACAGCCAGAAAACTCCAAGAGCACATTCAGCACAGGCTTTCAAATCCATAAGAGAAAACTGACTATGCCAAGGGACAACTGGACAACACCCCAACAGATCACAACAGAATATAATATCTTTACCTGTTTTAATCAGTTTTCTATGCATGGCTATAATCTCAAGAATGAATGGATTTGTGAAATTTCTTATTTTCAATTGCCAAAAGACAAAACAGCTAGTCACTTCATATGACTAAGACTGAACACCACTGACATGTCACAGCTCTGAACGTTATTAACCAACAACAGTAACAAGACCATCAACAGAATAATCTATAATCAAAATTCATATATAAATCAACAGCTAATAAACAAGAACAGAAATCATTAGTGCACTGTTATTAGAAAAAAGTTATTTATTTTGTTACAGATGTCTGAACCATCTCATCATTGTGCATGTGGGGCAGCCTATAGGTCAAGATCTAGCTTATATCGGCACCGACGATTTTAGAGGTTGAAAATCTGAAAGTGTTTTCAGTTGCCCATTTCTCGATCTTACTGAGACAAAGCTGCAGCTGACGTTCACTATTACTAATATTTTTAGTTCAGCAGGATATAAAGGAAATCATCCACGTATAAAGAACCCTCTGCGCGAGATGTTAACGTTTGTGTTAAGCTATTTATTTTGATGACCAACAATGTTGCGGACATATACTGCCCTGAGGAACACCCCTTTGCTGCTCATTAGAGTCAGAATGAATGAATGAATGTGGTTTAACGCCACATCGGCAATATTTCAGCCATATCGTGGAGAGAGCAAGGTCGAAACACAAGGTGGTTGAGGTTTCCAATATAATAGTCAGAACATCAAAAATAAAACAAATGTTTGGACATGTTTAAAACCAGATTAGAATAACCAAAAACAGTTAAAACTCGAAAACCCTCATATTTTAAAAATAATACATCAACAGATGTATATATAACTTTATCGATAAATATTTATATATTAATCAATTATATCTGATGATACAGGCCAATGGCCTTCAAATAATTGATGACAACATCGCTGGCGATGTTGTCAAACTATTCATATATAGAGTTGATCGTGTAGAATCTCTGCCGAATGTGGGCAAAGTCAACCAAGATATGTTTGATGTCATATTGGGCATCGCATCCAACGCACTCGGGAGCACTGCTCCCATCTAGTATGAAGTTGTGCGTTAGACGAGAATGCCCAACATGACACCTCGTTAAAACTACTTGGTCTCTATTTGTTTAGCGTTCAAGTTTATTTACTTACGTTTTTGACAAGTGGGTGTATAATAAATAGGTTATTGGATTGTATGGCCCTGTATGGACACGTACAATCCAATAACCTATAAATATAAATTTTAATTCTGTTAATTATTTACAGATAAAAAGTTATATACATATGGATTACTATTTGTAAAAATGCTGGTTTTTGACTTTAAACCGTTTTTCGTTTTTTTCTTAACTGAAAAAATCTTAACATGTCCGAACTTTCTATTTCGGTTTTAATGTTCTCATTAATATATGCAAAACCTCAACCGCCTCACTTTATCACCTTGTTCTCGCCACGACATGACTGAAATACTGCCGATGTGACATCATTCATCCATTCATTTTATATTTCAAATGGGTGATGACCACCTCGGTGGTCTAGTGGTTAGAGCAGCGGCCTCTAGGCCGGGAGATCAAGCATGGGTCGAGTCATATTAATGGTACTTGTTGCTGCCTCGCTTGGTGCTCACCATTGAGAGGTTAAAGCAAGGAAACAGGACTGGTCGGCCCAGTGTCAGTATAATGACTGGATGCGGTGTCATGTCTGGTGTCTTTGGCATGATTTTCCAGTGGCGGCAGCACTTTGGCGCCATGAACTTGCCCTTCTACAAGAAGACACACTATAGGCACACACTAGAATTACTCCTCGTTGTAAAATGACTGAAACATTGTTAAGTACGACGTTAAACTCAGAAGCACTATCTCATTTAAATGGCTGAGTTCTGCGAAGTGACTAACAACATTTTTGTAAGAAATTGGAAACGCTTCACAAAAGAAATAAAACCTTGAAACCATTGTATTTATAAATTCGAATTTCTCTTGATAAACAACTGATGAAACATATTGCTCCACATATTCCTTCTTTTACTTGTTACAGGAAATACGGGAGATACCGTTGCCGAACGTACAGACAGGTCCCAGTTGCCAGATGCTTTGTCAAAGTATGCTAAGGGAAGTCCAACAGACAGATCCAGTAGTCCTCTAGGTATGAAATTCTTCTGTTAGCAAGGATCTCTTGTTCTGTGGTAATTTGCAAGGATCTGTAGGACTTTGCATTGTCATTGTAATACACACAACCAAACGAATTCAGATGTGTCATTTAAGTCACAATTACTCCGCTACATGAGAAACTACAGTATTCTCTGAGTCAACATTTTGACAGCGCAGATTGTTTGATAGGCCCATGCATGGTAACGGATTGTATTATTACATTTTGTGTGCAGGTGATGGACATGTCTAATTGTGTTGCATGGTTTCTTTCTGTCTTGCATCTTACATGACTGTGGTATATAAGCACCACATTTTGGTTGTAGACCATAGTTTCCAATATTATTGAACATACTGTTGGCCAAATTGATGTAATAAAATAAATCCAGGTTACACTTCTGGAATTTGGTCCTCCCTGCAATACACTTGGCTCTTCCTAACTATTATACGAAGGACCCCTTATGTAAGTGGAAGCCAATTTAAGTTTCGTACTTTCTCTCCGGCTGCACCCCTATATATAAACAGGCCTTCTGTTTAGGCCATCCCTGATTTCATGGACGCAAATTTTGGCATAAAAGTTCTCAGTGGCATGCCTGCTCCTACGCCACTAGCGATTTGACGAAGGGTGGTTGCCCTAAGACGGGGAGGGTTTAAACAGGCCGATATCGCCACTTTCGCAGGGATATCACAAAGTGCGTTCTCTAAGATTCTGAAACGCCTCAGAGAGGTACATCAGTTAACGCCAGGGGTTCGTGTTTCACGCCAAACCGTGAATCGACGACTTACTGATTCAGGACATCGAGCAAGACGGATGGTCACATGTCCACGTCTGACTGCTCTGCATCGTGTTGCACGACTCCTTTGGGCTAGGGGCCACCGGGCGTCATGGTGGCAAAAACAGAGCTTTTCGTGACGGAAGGAAACGTCAACGCCCCCGTGTATCTGAATATTTTACAGGAACATGAATTGTTACAGGCTCTGAGGGAACAGTGGGACGCTATGCACGTTGACGTCATCAACAACCTCGTTGATACATGCCGCGGCGTCTCGTTGCCCTCATTCTTTCCAGAGGTGGTCACACACGTTACTAGAGACTTAATATGTTGCTGAGACTTTATTTGTGCATTCCCATTTGTGAAGTTCATCGATTCATCTGTTTTCATTTGAATCTTATGGTCACATTAAATCTCAACAATTTAAGCTAAATCTTCTTGTTTTGTATTCCTTTCACCATTTTGCATTCTCTTGCAATTTTCTTGGTAGCCCAAAATCTTGGGGAAAATCTGGTACAAAATATTTTATTCCATCATTTTGGGCAACAGTGTAAATAGATGATCACATTTAGTAAAACTACATTTCAAATGGAGTTCTGTGAACCGACTAAAACATTTTTTTAAGAAATATGAAACACTTCACAAAAGAAATAAGACCTTAAAAGCCTAGATGGTATTTAACAAAATTTGCTTTTTCTGCCTAATCATGTTTCCGGCGTATCAAACGAAAAACCACCTACATTCCTCATGAACATTTGCCTTGATGTCATCGTGGTTTGGCATGCAGTCATTACAGGTGTGTTAATTATCTGATTTGAAGGTAATACTCTGATATTTGAGGTGGAGTTTTACAAGATGTGGTCTTTTCCTATAACTTTAATACGACTCTATGAACATACATGTAGTACATGTTTGAACAATTTAAACTTTGGAAAAGCGCGCTTTTATTTTAATACATTAATACGTTCTATGTTGATGAAAACAGCCTGTTAACAATTTCAATTTTATTAGATGCTCTAAAGGTCACAAACCCCAGTGGGTTCCATCTTCTGGAGAAGCCCAACGTGTTCATCAGGGCATGCAGGAAGAAAATAAAATATGTATAAAATAGTATCCTTAGGCATGCTGTTTTCAACTACCCTGAGACTGAGTTGGTCACACTGTAAGATTTTGTTGATGGTAACTTGTTGTCCTACTAGCTTAATAATAACAGTTGAATACATTATAAATTACTGCAAGAAACGTATACACCTTTTAATATGATGTCCTTAGCTGGATAAATTATATCCCCTACACACGTGTTTTGATACCCTAAATTGGATTATTCAACCCACTCTTAGAGATATGTACACACTATCTATTGTGAGGTCCTCAGTTGTATAATTTTCTACAGATTTCCCCACTGTATTGTCTACTGTTATGTTCCTAGTTTGATAATTTTATAACATGTGATCAAATAGTTTCACTTTTAGGTTTTCAGTGGGAGTATTTACATAAGATCTTAACGTCCTCATGAGGTACATCTACCCAATAAACCTGATGTGAAGCCCCTCAACTTGATAAATTGCACTGCATTCCAAGATGATGCTCAGCACACCCGAGATCCTTAATTGGATAATTTGCACAACATTCCCAGACACCCAATACCCCTGTTTTGAGGTCGTCATCTTGATAAATAGCACAGCAGATACTGAACACACCTGATTTGAGGTCTTAATTGGATAATTTGTACAACATTCCCAGACACCATCTCATCATTGTGCATGTGGGGCATCCTATAGGTCAAGATCCACCTTATATCGGCACAAGGTGTCCTATAGTCAAAGACCTGAGGAGTGTCCTTACTGTTATCAACCGGCAAGGAACAAGCCCTTTTTGTTCAAACATCTTGAGACCCGTTCAGCCACCCCTTGGGTAAAAAGGAGGGCGACGAAAGTTGTGGCAAAAGCAACAAAATCTGCTACACCCACCAGTCCCAGCACACCGCTAATTGACGAACCTTTCATCAAGAAGATTACTGTTCCCAAGCCTGTTGATGTCCAAGTGGATCTATTCGTGACAGATTCAGAGTCTAGGGACGACACAACAAATGCCATTGGGGAGTTGCAGCCCTACCACTTTCCGTGTCAGAAATGGACACCTAGCTGACCAAGGATTTTTGGTTCTTTCTTGATCCCAAGACCACTGCGGTAACGACGACTTCCATCACCACTGTCATGAGTGTGCCCATTTCGTCTGTGGCACCAGGACACAGACCCCCATTACAACTTCCGTTTTTTCTGTAGGGACAAATGCAATTCTGCGTATTTTTAGGGTATAAAGTCTTTTTTTGCTCCCAGGCGGCCATTTTTGGATTTTGACGGTCAACCTATGTCAAGACTTTTATGGCTTGTTTCTCACAGCCACAGCGTTAACATTGCCGCTTATGGAAAATTAATGAGGGTCTGTGGCCTGTACAAAGTCACCAAAATATGTAAAGTGTCACTATGCGCTCAGATTTGGCAGCTGCCTGATAATTTTTGGTGGGCATGTCTGGGATGTGTTTTGCATTGATTGAGCCATTTTGTAGCTTCTTGGGGGCTATTTATGTTCTGAAAATATCCATTTTGATGAAAAATTGGTAAAATGCTATTCAGTGTCTGGTTACATGTGTATAGGCATTTTGAAATGAACAACATGCAACGTACTAATATTCCTACGCTTGAAAATGGAGACATTCAGAGCAGAAATTGCTGTGAAAATTCCAAACTTCAGAGTTTACAGTGAAAACGGAGCCTGTCGACCGTCGACTGGACCATCGAAGACGGATGGCCGATATGGCCTCGCCTCTTACGAAGACCACGTCACACAGTAGAATAGTAGACTTGTTCATGTGGCCAGGCAGGAGGTGTTACATTTAGACCCTAAGCTTAATCGCTCACACGTGTGCCACAACACACGCTGTGTATATGTGGACCACATAAGCTTGGAACCGCATGGTATAAACAATAACAGGCAGCGCTGCTGCAACGCAGGGCGCTGTCCCGGTCATAGGCAGTTGGTTTCCCCCCCATTAAAAATAATAAACAAACAGATGTGTCAGGTTTTGCTCAATTTCTATATTTATTTATTTATTAATTTCTTTCTTAAACGACAAAAGCACTGACAAATTATGTACAAAAATATACAAATTATTGGAAACACAGTCGTAGACATAAAAGCGAAAGCTGCCCTATACTTTTTATTTCGTTTGTGATGTTCTCACTACTATATCGAAAACCTTAACCACCTCACTTCTTCACCTTGCTCTCGCCACGACATGGCTGAAATATTTCCGACTTGGCGTTGAGCGGTAATCATTCATTCATTCAATCTATATCGTTCTCTGGTGAGGTCTAAATTGGACTATGGGTTCATCATTTATGGTTCCGCTAGGAGGTCGTATATTAAAATGTTAGATTTTGTTCATCACCAAGGTTTGATTTTTTGTTTTTTTGATTGGTGTTTTACACCGAATATTTCACTTATACAACGGCGGCCAGCATTATGGTGGGCGTAAACCAGGCAGAGCCCGGGTGAAAACCACGACCATCCGCAGGTTGCTGGCAGACTTTCCCACATACGGCCAGAAAGGAAGCCAGCATAAGCTGGACTTGAACTCACAGCGACCGCATTGGTGGGAGACTCCTGGGTCATTACGCTGCGCTAGCGCGCTAACCAACTGAGCCACGGAGGCCCCACCAAGGTTTGAGGTTCAACCTTGGTGCTTTGAGGACCTCACCAGTAGAAAGTTTATACGTGGAGGCAAATGAGCCTTCTTGATGTAACCGACGTATAAAACTGAGCATTCAATATGCTACAAAGCTTAAAGCTCATCCTACGAGTACCCTACCCTGCTTACGACTGTGTTTTTAACCCATCATACGTAGATAAATTCAGTGAATGTCCTAATAAGATCCCTTCGTTCGGTCTTTGTATACGGGACCATATTGTGGGAGTTAACATCAAGCTAGAAGAAATAGCCCCAGTGTCTTTTCTGGAGACACCTCCCTGGCTTCTTTCACAACCTTAACTGATATTTAATCTACGTAACCATGTCACATCTGCAATCGCAAAGCTGAACAGAGAGCATATGCCAAATAAGGTGGATGAGGTAAAGGCATACAAAAGGCAAAGAGGGAAGGATGACAGCACAATAGCTCTGGCCACAGATGTTCGCTACAACAGCATTACCATAACCAGCCCCAAGAAACCAGGCCAGAATGCTTGACAGGTAATTTCACTGCCTGTGGAGACATCAACAGACAAGCAATACATTGTCTCCGCAGCACTTATAAATAAATTGTGTTGGACTGTGTCTGGCCGAGAGGGAAAGGCTTCCAAGTAAAGTGCACCGGAGGACACGAGGAGTGCAAGGCAAACACAAACCCACAAGGTGTTTCAGCCAAGCACGTAACCACGGACGGCGACTCCAGATCAGCCAAGGGATTGGAAGACGGCATCCGACTGGTTGAGCCACTGTGGGAGGTCGAACTGTAAGCAGACCCCACTCACCTAGGTAGCCTGGTTACATTTCTTGAAGTGGGATCTAAGTTCAACGGTGCCATGTTCGAGGGACAGGGCCCAACGAGGGAAGCCAGGAAGAGCACAGAACGTGTTGAGGCCAGGTGTAACTTGATATTTTCTCAACTTATGTCGGGGGACAGTGGTGACATGAGAAAAATAAAAATTCACCTACCCAGGGCTGTGGATGCAACGGTCAGGTGTTACGGTGGGGACTGTTTCAAGTGCCGCAGGAAGTGTGGATTGCTACTCAGGAGATGGTGGGAGAGGTCCCTGTTTTAATCCACCAGTAAACCCTGCCCTTTCATCATGGATGACAACGACAGGAAACTATTGACCGAAGTACTGCACATGAAGTTGAGCCAGACAGCGGTCTACACCCTCCGGATGAACACCAGCACTCAAAAGTGCGAAGCTCACAACAGGTCACTCAGAGTCTCCTTGCCCAAGAATGTAAACTACAGCAGAAATATGGAAGGAAGGGCGGCGTCCATAACCCACAGACTTAACAATGGCCAGGACAAGCCCACTGCTGCCAAACTCCGAACTGTCGGCGCCAGTATTTCACCTAGGAGCGAGAAAACGGTACAACAGATTGAAAGCAACAGTCAAGGGAAAATCACTCAGCAATACAGCCAGAAAACTCCAAGAGCACATTCAGTACAGGCTTTCAAATCCGTAAGAGAAAACTGACTATGCCAAGGGACAACTGGACAACACCTCAACATACGCTAGGTATTTGTATATTATGACTTGGTATCCAACAGAATATAATATCTTTACCTGTTTTAATCAGTTTTCTATGCATGGCTATAATCTCAAGAATGAATGGATTTGTGAAATTTCTTATTTTCAATTGCCAAAAGACAAAACAGCTAGTCACTGCATATGACTAAGACTGAACACCACTAACATGTCACCGCTCTGAACGTTATTAACCAACAACAGTAACAAGACCATCAACAGAATAATCTATAATCAAAATTCATATATAAATGAACAGCTAGTAAACAACAACAGAAATTATTAGTGCACTATTATTAGAAAAAAGTTATTTATTTTGTTACAGATGTCTGAACCATCATCATTGTGCATGTGGGGCAGCCTATAGGTCAAGATCTAGCTTATATCGGCACCGACGGTTTCAGACGTTGAAAATCTAATACCGTTTTCAGTTGCCCATTTCTCGATCTTACTGAGACAAAGCTGCAGCTGACGTTCACTATTACTAATATTTTTAGTTCGGCAGGATATAAGGAAATCATCCACGTATAAAGAACCCTCTGCGCGAGATGTTAATGTTTGTGTTAAGCTATATATTTTGATGACCAACAATGTTGCGGATAATATACTGCCCTGAGGAACACCCCTTTGCTGCTCATTAGTCAGGAAGAGTGGACCCAACCCGTACCTTAACCTGTCGATTAGATATTTCTAACATCAGTATCGGTAATTGACCTATAAGAGCCACATACGCGAGGTCTTTTAAAATACCATATTTCAATGTGGTGGCGTAGGCCTTTTCAAGGTCAAAAAATATATCGACACCACATGTTCACTATTGCTAAAACCATCACGAATAAAAGTTTTGAATTGAACAAGAAGATCTAAAGTTGATCAACCTTGCCGAAAGCCACACTGTGTATTAGATATTAAATTGGTTGTTTCTAATAAAAAAAAACAAGTCTATCATTTATCATCCGTTCCATAGCCTTACAGTTACAGCTAGTAAGATCTATGGGACGGTAACTAATTGAATGAGTATGATCCTGACCGGGCTTAGGAACGGAAATAATACACGCCTCCCTTCGTGACGGTGGAAAATTAACAGTTCTCTAAATATCATTACGCAAGTCCAAGAGAGTCTCCAGTGGCTCAGGTGGTCAATGGTTTAGAAACTTAGAAACGTTATCAGGACCACAAGCACTATCGTGTGCCTTTTTAATGCAGTTTTTAGTTCTTCTATATTACAAACAGGGCGAGTATATTTTCCTAAATTCTTAGAGGAAAAGGGCAATTTAATTTTCTCCTGCTTTTTAATATGTTGGAATTCTCAAAAAAGTATAGTTCTCAGAAAAAGATTTCTTAGAAATTGTCTCAGCCAATATATCGGATGGAGAGGTTAACATATTATCTCCATCCTTTAAATGCTGAACTTTAGCTTTATTATTTTTGCCCTTAAGTTTCTGAATTGTATTCCACACCTTACGCATGGGTGTTTTTGACGTAGTGTCCGAAACAAACTTACGTCAACAAGATCGTCTCTTCGACTTGATTAATCGACGAGCTTTAGCTCTAAAATTGCGAACCTGGTTTAAATGATTATCAGTAGGACAATGATTAAATCTGCGTTCAGCTTTTTTCCGGTCCTTTATGGCTTTACGACAGTCATTGTTGTACCAGGGTTTACTTTTGGATTTGTCGAGGTCTTAGGGATAGTTCTGTCAGCTGCTTGTAAAACAAGGTCGTCAAATTTTATATAGGGTCATCTGCTGCATTAAGAGCCTCTGAGGTTATAGCAGCCTCACAAAACATCCCAAATGCTATCCAATCTGCTTTATCAAATTTCCACCTAGCTATACGTTCTAAAGAATTAGAAGTGATATGCTCTAGGATAATGGGAAAATGGTCACTACCACACAGGTCGTCATGCACCTTCCAAGAAAAATCAGGGAGAAGTGATGGATCCGTGATAGTAAGGTCGATAGCAGAATAAACGCAATTACCCGGATGTAAATAAGTATTAGAACCATCACTGAAATAACTATCTTGCCCTTATAATTTATGTTATTACTGTCCCATAGGTTATTATGGGAATTAAAATCTCCCATTAATATGTAAGGATTTGGCAATTGTTCTGCTAAATTATCTAACTGCAAAGCTGACAGAAATGTTCAGCTGAACATAATGTGATTGTTTCGGACAATGAAACACGAACGGCCACAGCCTGAAGTTCTGTACCCAGAGTGAAGCTGTGAATAATATTGTTATTAACGAACACAGAAGAGGCGCTTGCAGCTCGCTCTTCTTCATTTGTGGAAGTACTGTATAATGAGTAATTTTTAAGAGTTGTCTTATCTTTGTAAGATGTCTTCAGGTGAGTTTCCTGAACACAAAGGGCAATAGGATTTACTAATTCAACAAGCTGTTTTATTTTAATCAAATTTACCTTAAGACCTCGACAATTCCACTGTATAATTTCCTCTAAAGAAGACATGGAGGAAGGCGTATTTCTCTGTATGTTTGGACCGCGGACGACGCTTTCCTGGAGATCGGCTGGAAGATCTCCCTGGTGCGGGTGATGTATCCATCACATCCACATCTGATGTTGAAGGACCAAATTCCTGCAAGGATCCAAACGTATTAAAAGTTTGGGCAGGGTCCGTAGTGGCCTTAGAAGGGACGTTCTGTTGGGCCACTAGATTTATTATTATTTGGAGGTTTATTTTCGGACGTATTTTTTTTTTTAGGTTGATTAGGTTTAGCGTTGTTGGGTCGGTCAGTATTATTCGCTGGTTTATCTCTTGTATTGAGGTAGTCTGGGTTGAGGAAGTACTGAAAGCAGGCCGAACAGTAAGCTCAACAGAAACAGGACAAGCTTTCTGATTTCCAATGGGCCAAGTCATTGATGTCTGAGTAGCAACAGATGATACTCGCTTGACCGCATTGGCAAGTATTAGGAGGCGAGGATAGTTCGCGGTGTTCCTGATACGATATATCGTTTTTAGATTATTTGTTTTTCTTTTACGAAAAGTGGACAGACCCTAGAGGAGGGCACGTGATCTCCACTGCAATTGCAGCACTTAACTGCGCTGCTACAGTCGTGACCCTCACTGCCGCACAGTTAATAAACCAGATTATTTTTACATTGGCTCTTGCCATGACCAAATGTTTCACAGCGAAAACAACGTGTCGTGTTAGGCATATTTAAGTCCACACTAACCTTATACGGGCCAATGTAGATATACAACGGTATGGATTTACTGTTGAAGGTCAGAAGATATGTATTTAGTTTAATGATGTTACCAGATTTCTTCGTAGTGAAGCGTTTCACTGTGGTAACACGCTGTGGTTTCAGTTCAGTGCAGATTTCCTCTTCCGAGAATTCAATGATACCCTGAACACTGTCACATATAATTCCCTGACAGCTGTTCAGGAAATTATGGGAGCAGGTATGCCCAAGAATATGTTATGTTGTTTAAAGCTAATAAATTTGTTTATTGTTGTTTCCGGAAACATTTAATGAGAATGTCTCTGGATCGTAATTTTTTGACGTTTTCTTAAAGTACTTGCTGAACCCTGTAAGGCCTTTTTTATTACAAATGGACGAGTTTTCGAGGCCGGCTTCTGTTCCCTCTTTGTTGGTTGATAACGGACAGGACAGTTGGTCGGCTTTTATAGTTCTCTCGGGTCCGAAAAAACCTTTGATTTCCTCTGTTTGTTAGCATTTGAAATTGGCTGAGAGGAAGACCTGGTAGTTATAATAGAGACATTAGAAGAAAGGTTTGAAGAAAACATGGCATATAGGCAATTAAAGTTCACCCCATGTTTTCCCCACCCTCCACGGAGTGCCAATAAAGGCGATGTCTGAACCTGAGGATATCCATCAGGAAAGACACCAAGGACTCCACATAAGGTATACCCAAATAGATGGCCTTGATATGCATACCCATTTCCCGATCACAAGGCAGCACATCAGACACGAACTACTTGACTGACCCATGAGCCACCGCCTCAAACGTAATCCCTCGAACGAAAGTTGAAACATATCATTTATTTTCTTATGAACGTTATGGAGAAAATTTTGGGACCACGCCGAGGTAAGACGTGACCAAGCCGATTGATCGGACCGGGCCCATCTGACGTCCCGTCTCTCTCCAACTAAGGGCCAAAGTGACGTTTTGGGCGTGAAGGTCTCGCAAAACCAACACGCCCTCAGCCACCAGGATCCCGTCCTCGGAGATTACGGATCGCAACCCACGGCAAACAGGTCGCTTCCCGGTTGCCTGTCACACAACCAGGAAGATGTGAGCCTATTATATTCACCGGGCTCACACAGGAGAGCTCTAGGTTAGTCGTCTTTTACGACAAGCTTGCTTAGAGGGCTGAGGTCCTATTCTTATCACCTCGGAAATCCTACGGGGGTATTGGGCAATGCAAAGTCGAATAGAGGTGGTGGAGTCATGGCAGACAAGAGTTTTCCCGTTCATGATGAAATAACTCACTTAGATTGAAAGTTACATAACCCCCCATTTGTTACAACATCAGCAAATCAAATGAAAGCAGCAGATGTCAAAGAGACAATCAAAATAGCACAGCATAGAGTGCTGCCGTGCCAAGGCAAAAGGCAGTAACTGGCAATTTGGTCAAAATTGAGTTAGACCCACAGCAGGGATCAGCCGTATCTGTTCTATATCATTATAGGGCTTTCCAGGCTGAAAGAGGCTTTTATTCCCGTGATTTTGAGGTAGGCAAAGAGCCGTATCTGTCTGTTTGCCTCCTCATACCGAAGCAGACGGCAGTATCTGCATTTACTGCTCTTTGCCAGAGAATCACTACAGATACTGCTGTCTGGCTCAGTACGCTGAACCAGAATCAGAAAGAGGCTGACACTTACTGCTGCCACATGGTACACGGGGAGCGCGGTTTTTAAAACAAACATGAATGAAAACTGCAGTAGTATGCCTTTTTAAGGGGCAGATTAATGGTTGAGCTATCTAAGAAAGGTAAGTCATGCTCTATATTGTATTTATTCAGAAAAGTAACAAGCTAATTATCAGTAAACAAAGGGACTTACACCTTAATATCGACAACTGGACCCCAAGTAATATCTTACCATGTAAAATACAACATGCTGTTCGTAAAACAGTTTGTTAAAGGATAAGACACTTTCTTTTCTGGAAATGCCACAAATATGGTTCGTTCTAATTGATTACCTCTTTTCACGCACAAGCGTAATAAGTTATTGATACTGTAGTACCAAGTTTCCAAGTGATAAGTTAACGCAATTTCTTTACCACCTTGATTGAGACAAGTTGCCTTCCTGTTCTAGGCTCATGAATTTAGTTCTAAAATTAAAAGGTTTTAGTAAAATTACTGACTTTTGTATTGCCTCTGGCCGTTGTCAGATGACCTGAGCTATTGCAAAAGAAAAAAACCCCAAACCTTTACCTTTATCATGTCTCACCCTATGCCATTGTTTTTAACGTTTCGAACGCACAATGTGAATCAAACAGAACTACATGTATTAAAGCGGCAGAGCTACTTGGGTCCCGCAAAATGGAAACGAACTCAAATGAAGGTATCAATTTAAATGAGCAATTTTATGTCAGATTAGTGTCTCGGTCGGGCTCAATAATATCAGCCTTCCGTGTTGGCGGGTCAGAATATTTATAATTTCCCGGCGGAAGTAACTTTGGTAAACCACGGACTTGTCAATGACAACTTGCTGACTTAATCAGACGAGGTCGTATGAGGTTTTTAACAAAATGCAGTTCGCTTTCGCAACCATCTTTATTCTACTACGGTTTTTTGTCGAAATTTTATGATCTCCCCTGTCCTAAAATCAATGCGTGACCAATTTGGGATACCCAAACAAAAATTATTTCTAAGAATTTGAGTTTTACTTTGAATAGATTTAAAGTATTTATTACTCTAATAGTAAAGACCCAGACTATGACCCAAATCAAACTGTTTCAAGCTCGAGCTCGGATTCTGAGTGTGATAGCATGGAGGTAGACACAGAAAACAGTAGGCCGACAAGTACTAGCCATTTGGATGAAACCAGAGACGAAAATACTACGAGAACGCAAGGAGAGAAAAGAAAAAGAGTGCTGGTTGAACCAGACAGGATTGACAGAGACAGAGAGACTCATCCAATCAGAAAAGGATGTGACAGTACCTGCAAAAAAGAGTGTTACAAAAATATACCAGAGGAAAGAAGAAAAGAAATCTGGTCGTTGTACTGGGAATTGTCCTACAACCAGCGCAGGGCATGGTTGTTCGGAAGCATCGACCGCACATCAAAAATGAAATGCACCACCGGGGAGCATGTGAGTCGAAGGAACCTTACCTACAGGTATAAACTGAAGGATACGGAGGGCTCAACGCACATTGTGTGCAAAATATTTTTTCTTACGACACTGGGATACCACAAGTCGAATGACAAGCCTGTTCTGACAGCCTTGCGTAAAGCTAGTAGCGGAATAACAGCTGGCTGCGACAGGAGAGGCAAACATGAACCAGCAAATAAAATTGAGATAAAATAAGATCGATCAGCACATCGAACTGTTTAGCCCGAACATTAGCCATGACAGACGAGAGCATGCGCCTTTGCGAAGGTATCTGCCCAGCGACATAAATATAAACGGCATGTATAATGACTTCAAAGAAAAGAACCCAGATTTTAAGTGTTCATACGAGGTATACCGTGGGCAGGTAAAAAACAAGAGAATTAGTTTTACAAAACTCGGTGAAGAAGAGTGTGAGGTTTGTGAAGAATTTAACCTGAATAAGCAATCGCATGGTCATGCTGTTATTGAAGATGAACTCCAACAGCTTGTGGATGATGCCAGTTCTATTGAAAACCTAGATTGTGACAAATGTAAATCATGGCTACATCACAAAAGAGCGACCAGAATCAGTCGACAGCACTATCAGCCCGACTCGGGGCTAGACCCACCTCAAAACACAGTCATACGTAGCGTTGACTTACAAAAAGTCATTATGCTTCCCAGGATGCCGGGTAACAAAACAGCCATTTTCACTAGACGAATCATTGCATTTCATGAAACTTTCGCTTCAGTTGGAAAAAGAAGTGGTAAAAAAAATAAGAGGAACACCGTATCAGTTTTTTGGCACGAAGGTATAAGTGGTCGGAAGCAGGAGGATATAGTATCCGCATTTGTAATGGCTTTAGAGCATGACCGGGATGTTCATCATGTGATATACTGGATGGATAACTGTGCTGGCCAGAATAAAAACTGGTGCTTATTTTCAACACTAGTGTCCATTGTCAATGGGTCAAGTATTTCTGCGACAGACATAACTCTGAAATACTTTGAGAGAGGTCATACTTTCATGAGTGCTGATTCAGTACACCATGGTGTCGAAAAAGAAATGGCAAAGCAACCAGGAGGAAACGTTTATGATTTCAACGATTTCATCCGAGTTGTGGGATCCTCTAATTCTGGCCACATTGATGTTCTTCGTCTTGAACCTGATAACGTCAGGGGTTGGGTTAGTGGACAGTCCGCTGCAAAGCTCAAGAAATCTGGGCGCCCTCTCCTTTCTGATATTGTGGAAGTGCAGGTTAGACGTGGATCAACCCAAATGTATTACAAATTACGCCACAACGACAGCCAGTTCCACCCGTTTTACTTCCTCAAGAAGAACTTTTCATTTGGCAAGCCTGCACCTCTGAGAGCTGGTCCATCTGGCATAAGTGAACTGAAAAAATCTGACATTATCAGCAAACTCTGTCCACTAATGCCGGAAAACAGAAGGGATTTCTGGAACAACTTAGAAATAAATAACAGTCCAGACTAAATCTAGCACAAGTGTCCATGTAATGGAACCATCTGCATAATCCGTCTGTGAAGTTAGAAAATGTAAAAATTGGAAAGGTGGAATTTCTTCTGTAGTGTTCAGAATATGGGATTAAAAGCATGGACATTTTAATCACTGTGTTATTTGGTATATTTTGTGAATAGTTAAAAAAAAATTTGATTAGTTTTAACGGTTGAAAAAAGAATTGATTAATTGATTGATTCAATGGCCTTGAAGGAATCCATGATGGGTGTGGTACAACATACTCAAATGTTTGTATATTATACGAAGCCATGGCAGTAGCTATGGGTCACTCACGGTATAAGAAACCTTCAGAAGGAACTGGGATAAAACCCTGAAGGTTCAGGTCACTGACATATTCCCTCCGCACGAATACCGGGCACCTCCATGGCTAAAGCAACCCCTTCTGTCCTGGGAGTTCCAGATTTAAACCTGGGCCGAGTCAGACCAAAGACACAGTGACTTGCCCAAAGAGCAATGACTCGCTGATCCGGTGTCATTACAATATGGCTGGGTGATGGGTTTTTTTTTTTGGGGGGGGGGGGGTGTCTTTTGAGAACAGTCTCAGTGAGTCAGCAAAAGAGCTGGGAAAATCAGTTTAGCGACAAGGAAACACTAGCTGTCGTCATATGACGGAAATACAATTAAAGCACGAGGTTAAACACCCATCCCTAACTCACTCCATATCACTGGTTAGCAATGGAGGGCAGACGCCAAAAGTAACCGATAGTTCTTGTCAAATTGCCAATTTTATGGCCTTTTCTACCCAGTAAATGTCCTCCTGGACACCAAGGCCTCGGATATAGCTGCCTCTGCACCTGCCAGCGTTGTTACCCTGAGCTGTGTAAAGCCATGATATCAGGCGATGTCCTGATCGTCAGTCGCAGAACTCCGTTCCACACCATTCACACAAGCCTTGACAAGATGCGGCCTTTTGCCTCAGCAAGGTCTACTTAAATGATATCGGGGTGCTGAGGCAGAAAGCAGAAAGCAAAATATCTAGTACTCAGTTTAGTGGAAACAGTCTCTCCAGGTGTGTGGAAGATGCTATTTTATAGACGTAACTTTCAGAAGCAAAACAAAGCTCACCAGAATATTATGTGTTTTTGGCGTTGACAAAATGATAAAAAGGCCTATTCTGCAAAACCATGTCTTCAACAGATATTGCTTTCTGCCTTTGCAGGGAAGATTGCATGTTGAAAGGGCGAGATCTCGTGTAAAACAGTTTCAGAAATTAGAAAATAAAATTCACCTGAGTCAATTCAGTTCTGTAAATGAAATCTGGCTAGTCTGCTGTTTACTGACTAACTTTATGCCATTTATTATACTAGAATCTACTTGTGAACCTTGATGTACAAGTTATCTGTTTTAATCAATACAGCACAACCCCAGATTGGACCTGTGTCTTGCAGTGAAGTATGGCAAGGTATTGTGAGAGAGATTTTTAGTCTTTGTTGAATGAGCTGTAATAAGTGTATTAATGGTTAAAGTTTTATAATATTGCTCCCTTGTTAAAAGTATGATGTTCATATTCTCACCCTAATGGGACAAGTTTTTGTTCAGTCTAATGTTATGAATATTGTGAAGCCAACATACCTAAACATATGGCTAACCTTTTTTGTTACAATAGAATGAGTGAAACTCTAACGATTGAAGTAGTTTTGTTACTCATTATTTCAGCATTTATTATTCCATCGTCATGAGAACGGGGTTATGTAAGTTTTGACGGACCAATCAGCGTGTTGTTGAGTTCCGCGTGGATAGGATAAAAGCCGGAGAAGACGACAACCAGCATCCTCAAACTTACCTGACGGCCTACCTCCCTGCTTACGACCCTACCTGCCTGCCGAGAGAAGAGAGACTGCTACACTGCCTACCTGACTGCCGAGATGAAACGCTCTACTACCATGAATCCCCTGCATGCTGCCATCAGGATGAAACGCTCAGCTCCTGTGCCTACCTTGCTATCCACCAGTGCCGAGCAACAACCTCCCGAGAAGAAGGTGTGCCTGTCATCACCCAGCGGAGTTCTCACCAAACTTCAGCTCGTCCCCTGGTTGTGGGTGGGGGGTGTGTAGAGACGAGACGATTGAGATTTGCCAATTACCCATAGACCCGAACGCCCCACCCAAACGCGTCAGGCTTGCCGGGGAGGGGTGGACTCGGCTCAAGACCCTGGCTGCTGATCTACCCGAGGTGGGCTTACCAGCGCGGGAGCCACTATCCAACGGTTACTTTCTGTCCACTCTGACGACCTCGGAGGGTGTCCTGTATGTTCATGTGAAGAAATGGCGAGCCTACCGTCTGAACGGTCCACTCTACCCGACGAGTGAGGGTATCACGCTCAAGTACCGCACTTACTGGCAAAAGCTGGTACAGGTCATCCCCGACATCGACGCCTTGTTGCTGGTGGTGGTCGAGGCTGGAGACAACGACATCCTAGAGCCGGAGACTGCTGCTGCTACTACTACCACCCCCAGTAACCCTGACGGTGATAGTGAACACACCGTGAAGGTGGAAAAGGTGGAGCCGTTAAAGCCAGAGCTTGAGACGGCGCTAACAGCCTTGCTGTGGCAACCTCCTCAAGTTGCAGCGCGAAGTGTACCGTCAACAACCCACCGCCACGAGTGAGCCGTCTCCTCCCCTACCCCCCTTGCTGGAGAACCAAGAGCTGGCCGTGAGTATCGTGCACGAGGCCCGTATGCGTTACCTGAAAGAGGGAGCCGTGTTGGTCAAGTTCATGCGCCAGGAACGTAAGGCAGCCTCCCTCCAGTGGGATGTGGAGAAGAATGTGAAAGACCAACTGCGGCAGTTTTTAAATGAGATACCGATCAACAAATCGAACCCGGCATACGCCCAGATGTACGTGGAGTATATGATGACAAGCAAACAACCTCCCTCTACCTGACGACCAGCCTACAACCCTACCTAACAGCCAGGCCACCCAGACGATGACAGAGTGAGTGTTTTTTAACCGCGCCACCCTTACCCACTTTTGTTTCTTTTTTTTTTCTCCCTTCATTCATTTTCATTCTACCAATGTGTTTTACAGGAAGGTGACTCGGGTGGCGCGAGTTTTTTTTTTTTGTACGCCACAGCAATCTAGGCTGTGGGAAAACAGAACCAAATCTGTCCGCGGTATGTAAAACATACCTACATCCTTACTGACAGGACCAGCCCATCATTATATGACTAAAACGTCACAATTGGCAGGCAGATAGAGCCAGGACAGACACAAGAAACAAATATCCATTAAAATTTACAGTAAAACTTCCGCCTCAAAATAGGCGGAACTGCTGAAAACGTGAAGTCATGACACCAGGTCACGAACAATTGCCAGATTAAAATTGGACAACGGGCCTGCCGTTCCGCAGAACGCAAAGAATAGAATTGCGACACCAGGTGGTCTTGAATGTTGCCAACTTTCCCAGCCTGCGATGCCGTTCAAAAACAGTCAGCAAGTGGTACTGCAGGTCCCTGTGGAAAAGGCTGGGCACCACCTTAAGATGGTCGATCACGTGATTGTGTGCTACCACGTAGCACCGATGCCTCCAAATTGACCAGATACAAAGAAACACCTGATCTCTGACGACCGGTTTCAATGAAGGCGGCACTTGTCTCAAGTCCCCCCACAACACATCTTTCAGGCTGAACGAGAACCCTCGTCCAAGGAGGCGCCCAATCGTCCGTTCCAACATCTGCCACATGCTGGACGCAACCGGGCAATGCCACACAAGGTGTTCTACGGTCTCGTCTTGAGACGAACACAAAGGACAGTCGGCAGATGCAGACAGTGCTGCTCGGACTAACTTATGCCCGACCCACCACTGTCTGTGCCACAGCAGCCAAACAGCCTCCTTAGCTCGGTTGTCTACCCCAGACTTCCAGAGCGATAAAAACAAGTTCCTCCAGGACGATGGCACCCAACCCAACTGTTGCCACTTCTGGACTCCGGCGGGGGTTACGTCGATGTCCACCAGAAGGATCTGATACCATCTCCTGGAGGAAAGCTGAGAAAGGTCCTGTTGATTAACTTGATACCTCGTCCGGCTGGGATTCGTGACAGTATCCGGCAGATTGAACCATGTCTTCGGTATTGCCCTTCGCACAGCTGCTAGGTGACGCCAATTGACAGACTCCAGGACCAGCCACACTCTGATGCCTCCATCCACAATATCCGACAATCGCCGGACACTGGGCGTGGCCGTCTTACCAGGCATCAAGGGTCTTCCACCCTCTCCCAAAATTAAGGGATTTCCATACAAAGGCTGATCCAGAGCTTCCTGCCACGAAACCGGATCAGCCTCAGTCCGTTTCAGCTTAAAGAAGGTCTTCAGATGGTCGAAGTACCACCGAGGAAGAGAACTGAAACGCGTTGGAGCTTTAAGCAGCCGGAAAAAGTCAACCACAGCGTGGGGTTCACTTTTCGACGCCACAAGCCTCCGGCCTACCTGAGCCCACCGAGACGAACTCAACATAAGCCGCTCCAAAAAAGCCAGCTTTAAGGACTGAACCTTCTTAGGGATATCTACGAGGCCTAGACCTCCACTTGCCTTGGGGAGGGTACAAACTTTGGAAGAGACCAGAGGCTTTTTACTCTTCCACAAAAAATCCCGACACATCCCAACTAATGTGTTCTCCTTATCCGCCGGCAAGTCAAAAACTGAGGCAACATACCAGAATTTCGACATTGCCAGCAAGTTTAATACAAGGACTCGCCCAACAATGCTTAGGCCTCTCTTGCTCCACCCCTTGAGGGTGCTGCCGACCTTCTGGATGCGGTCATTCCAGTTAACAGAAGCCGCGTTTCTTGCACCTTGTTTTACCCCCAAGAGTTTGACGTGATCCTGTGACCATTCAATACCCAAAGGAGTATCAGCACGACCCTTCCAAGCACCCAAGAATAACCCTTTTGACTTGGATCTGTTTACTTTGCAGCCAGACGCTTTTTGGTACTTGTTCAAGATGGTCTCAGCAATGTTAAAGTCTTCATCTCCCACGAAGAGAGATGCGTCGTCGGCATACTGGGAGATTTTGATCGGTTCTTCGACATCAGGGACTCTCACTCCCTTCATGTCAGAAGACCTCACAACCACCCCAAGAACCTCTGCGGCCAGAACGTAAAGCAGGGGAGACAGAGGACAGCCCTGGCGAACTCCAGGCTCGAGGAGAACAGGGTCACCTATAAAACCATTCACCATTACACGACTTACAGGAGGCTTGTAAAGAAGCCGGATCCATTTACAAAAAACAGGCCCGAACCCCATCCGCTCCAACACTTTGTGCATAAAAGCCCATTCCAAACGATCGAAAGCCTTCTTGTTATCAAGGCTTATGATTGCCGCCTCGATATCCTCGTGTTCGACCAGCTCTATAAGGTCCCGAACAAGGAAGCTATTGGTGAGGATTGACCTCCCTGGCACAGAACAGGTCTGATCACTGAACAACAAGGCCCATCACGAATCCAAGTCTGCGGGTTAGCGCCTTCGTGATGATCTTATAATCGGCACACAAGAGTGAAATCGGCCTCCAATTCCGCAGGTCCTCTTTTGGCCCCCGCTTGTGAACGAAACTGACAAGAGCCTGCTGCATTGAATTGGTTAACTCACCCTGCTCAAAACCTCGTTGGCAACGTCCAGCAGGATAGGACCTAGCACATCCCAGAAAGCCAAATACAGTTCGACAGGAAGACCATCGATACCGGGGGATTTGTTCAGCGTCATGGATTTTGCTGCAGAGTGCAGCTCTTCCAAAGTGAACGGCTGTTCACAGATCGCGGCCTCCTAAGGAGGCAAGATCTGGGAGATCTGGGAGATCAACTCCTCCATGCAATTTCTCTCAACTCCCTCTGAGGTGAACAGGCTCTGGTAGAAATCGCATGTGGCCTGCAATAACTCCTTGGTGGACCGGACTGAGCGGCCATCAGGAGTTGCTACTTCGCGGATAAGTTTTTCAGTAGCACGCGACTTCTCCAAAGAACAGAAATAGCGAGTGGGGTTCTCGCCTTCCACTTGACTCTGGCACGAACGGCGGCTGCTTTATAAGCCTGTTGCTCACCAGCCCGCACTTGACGTTTTAGACCTTCCAACAGGTCAACTAGATGGGTCTTCCCCATCACTAACTCTTTTAGAGACCTTGTTGTAATCCTTCAGGAGTTTACGTTGAGCCCGTTTACGGCGACGTGCCCTAGCCTTACTGTACCACAGTGCCACCCGCTTAAGCCCAGATTTGCCCTCCTCCCAGAATTCAGCAGCAGACCTAAAAGAATCCCTCTCTGACATCCAAGCGGCAAAATAATCTCGCATGTTCTTCGTCATTCAAAAGGCTGACGTTGAGCTTCCAGAACCCCGCACCTTTCTCTACCCAATCCCCTGAATCAAATTTGGCTGTGACCATAGTATGATCAGACATGGCAGTGAGTTCATGACCTGCATGAACCAGATGTCCAAGGAGATCCTTGCTACAATACACTCTATCCAGACGCGAAGAGTGCGCACCAGTTGGCGAGGTCCAAGTGTATTCATGGCCATCAGGATGAAGGAACCTAAAAGTATCCGACAGACAATATGTTTTAATCAAAGTTGCCAAGGGAGCAGTAGACGAATCAGAAGCTACCGCGGCCGTGCTTCGCCTGTCTATTAGAGGATTTAAGACGCAATTGAAATCTCCGGCCAGGAAGACGTTGGTGTTTGAATCACCCAGAACTCTTTCTAGACCTTGGAAAAACCGACGACGGTCAGGAACATATGTTGGTGCATGTACGGCGACAAACGTAAAATCAAAGCCTGAATACTCCGCCTCAACCTGGACCCAACGACCACCGGAATCAGTGACAGATGACATTATGGTCCCCGAGGCGAGGAAAGAAGCAAGAAACACAATAGCCGTGCCCGCTCTATGATTCGAGCCGGAAGAGGAAAAGACTTTCCCTTTCACAGCTGTTTCAAACCGGGTTGCATCATTGACGTCAGTAAAATGCGTCTCTTGTAGAAAAGTAACATCTGCTTTTAATGACCTGAAGGTATGGCCGAGGGAAAATTGCTTCCAGTCCGAAAGCAAACCCTGACAATTTAGTGTGACAACATTCAGAGCCATTATGGATCTATTTAAGTTTTGTTTTTCTCTACTTCTTGTACAGGGCAGCCTTGCGTGCAGCAAAGTCCTCCTGGGACAGGTAAATGACTTTCCTCTGTTTCCTGACTTTCTCAATTTTTGAGTCGCGGCGCATGGTCCGATAATGGACTCCTAAAGAAGTGGAGACATGGACTAAAACCCCGCCTTGATCGTTAGCGTATGCCGGCATTGACTCGTCTAGGTCTTTTCCCGGAACGGAATCCTCAATTTCCGACGTCGTGTCGTCCATGGGGATAACCGATCCAGAGGCTTCAATGCCGCTAACTTGGTCTTTTGAGGTGTCTACAAAAATGGCCTCTGAAGCGGTGCTCCATAAGGACTCATTTATATCTTGTTTAGCAACTGGCTGGGAAAAGGTAAATGACTGACTCCACAAGTCTTGTGAAGAGCCTTGCTCGGGAGACTGACCGGTCGAGCTGTACGGAACCAACGGTTCAGTGAAACGCAACGATACTTCCTCCTGTTTGACCTGGCTAGAAACTGATGAAATACCATCATCTGCATTTTTGTCCACATCATTTTCCACCTCTTTACCCCCTTCATTCCTACCACCCTCCAGCCCATCCTTACCATTATCCATAGCATCTTCATCATTCCCGTCCTCTGCCTCATTCACCTCATTTTTATCATCATTACCCACTACATCATTGCTACTCTCCTGTCCACCATTCGTATCCCCATTCACCATTTCACAATCATCCTCAGCCTCATTACTATCATCCGTGTCATCATCACTGTCATCCTTTCTGTCATTATCTCCCTGCTCATTGTCATGATCATCATTATTCATATCCTCGTCGTCCTTATTACCACTATTATCCATCGCAACTGCGATGTCATCTTCATCTCCACTACTTGTCCCATTGTCGCTACTCTCAGTGTCCAGATCTTGAGGACAATTCTTTTGAAAATGACCTTGCATGCAAATCAAACATTTGTTTCTCAGCGGGCAGTCATTTTTGAGGTGGTCTGTCGCCTGGCACAGGTGACAAGCTCGCACCTGCCCTCTGTACCAGACTGGTAACCGAAAAGATGCTCCCACCCATATGGCTTCAGGAATGGTGGACGAAATGTTGCTCATCCATATTCTTCTAACCCCATTTTGCAAGGTTCTGTCGAACGAGAATGCTACCTGTTCGACAGAGTGCACCGTTCCAAACTGTTTGAGAGCAGCCCCTATCCGTTCATCCGGAATCTCATAGGGGCTCTTCACCTTAACCAAAGTTCTGGATTGCTCAACTTCATAAACCGGACAGTTTACTCCATTAAGCACCAGATCTTCATTAAGCAGTTTTTGCTTGACCTCTTCATTGGCAACAGTGACATTCCACAGATCCCCAGTAACGTGGACCAAACCCCTCAACACTTTGGGTCCGCTGCCGATGCGTTCCTGCAACCCATGATAAACTTCAATGGCTTTTATATTGCCTTTAATCTGCAATTTAAGGCTAAGAGGCCTTTTAATGCGGAAAGCCATTCTGGTGGTGGTAAAAAAAAAAAAAAAAAAAAAAAAATGAACAGTGGCCAATGAACTTCGTGCAAGAGTGCACGAATTTGCTGCCTGTTATTCACAAAAGTCTTTGTGTGCCCTGCTAGGCCGGGATGAATGGAGCTCTACCGGGCAAGCTGACCTTGGTCACTGTCCTATGCTGTAACCTGTATAGGCCTCCAACACAGGCCACGACAACTGGTGCCGGAGCCAAGCCGCGCGGGCTGGCCCACCGGCCACACTGGCCAAACAGCCAAACGTCAAAAAACTAGTCAAAAATATGGAATTTCTGACTACAAACTATATGAATCGATAGCTCGTGACAAGAGAAATCTGTGAGTATCACAAACACACAAGAAATCACTGGAAATCCAGAGAAATGAAAACTGACAGATGGAGCGATTTGACAACTAAAGCTCTATCTATCTATATTTTGACCGATGTTGATAGGGTTCGGTCGGTGACGGCACTAGAATGACGACGGTGTCTTCTTTATGTCTTTTCTAGCCTGACGAAGCTGCGTACAACGCCCAAGTGGAAAGACTGGGTGGCTGTCGTCACCGACCTACAAAGCTACACGGGTGTACTTCGTAGTATGTTTGGGGATGGTAGGGTCAATGAGGGACAACTGCAGGTGCTGCGAGCGTACACTGAAGACGTCCGCCGACAGGTCAAGGATCCCCGACCCATTCGGGCGTAGAGATTGTTCGCCCCACGTTAATGTACGAAGTGCGACTCTCTCTCAACCACACAGAGGTATTTCGACCCTCCGTGTTAAATACCTGTACATTGCTGTAAATAATAATAATAATACTGTTTTTTTTTACTATTGAATCAACCCCGGTCTTTGTGTTTCTTTGTGTTGGTCGTGTCTCACCCGTACAGCAGCCGGCTGGCTGGCTGGTCGGTGACGGTGCTAGAATTGACTGGGTCAGTGTGTCATGCTAGGGCTGACTGCGTATCTGGATGGCTCCTATGTATTATGTATAAAAAAAAAATGTTTAGGTTCGCCCATAGGCTCCTCACAAAAAAAGGGATCAATGAATGATTATGGCTTAAACCCACATCGGCAATATTTCAGCCATATCGTGACGAGAACAAGGTGAAAACGCGAGACGGTTAAGGTTTTCGGTATGATAATATGAACATCAAAAGTAAAACAAAAAGTACAGACATGTTTAAAATCGCATAAAAGAAAAAAATAAGAGTTAAAACTCGAAAACCAGGGTTATATATTACATGTATAAATCTATATGTATATAACTGTTTATCTATAGATATTTATGACAAAATTTATATTTTATGATATAGGCCAATGGCCTTCAAATAATTGATGACAACATCGCCAGCGATGCTGTCAAATAAATCATAATTATCAAAGTTCAAATTCGTAGTCCGTGAATGAGTTCCATGTCAAATAACAGCTAAACAAGTATCTCAGTCGCGCTTTCATTGCAACTGTTCATAAAGGTATCATGCTAATGTAATTAGCATGGATACGTTTACGGCCCCTAGCCCCAGGTTAAGCGGTATTAGATACAGTTTGAAAATGACGAGCGTTACAGACCCTAACCGATCAGATTATGATTCAAAAATAACGGACGATTACGTCTTTCCCGTTAATATGTAAAGATCTCATGCTACAAGAGGCGCCATCTATGATGTCACACATGACATACAAGATAGACGGTTACACTGGGCAACCAGCGCCATCTATGTTGTTAAATACCACGTACGTGATAGGTATGTACATAGGGATAACAGCGCCGTCTATGTGGTTGATCACAATGCAGATCGCCAGAGATTCTGAACTATTTGTAAAGCGGCCCATACACGATCAATGATATTGCACAATAGTATTGTGTAAACTGACATTGCGCAATTATATTGACCGTGTGTGGGTGATATTGAAGACTTGCGCAATCATATTGTGCAAGTCTCAGAATTTCAAAATCTAGTAGAAATTTTCAGACTTGCGCAATCATTTGATTGACGGTGTGTGGCATGGCTCAATTTACATTGAGCAATATTCATTTGAAGCGACAACTTTCTACTTTAAACATGACCACTACCCAATAGAAAAATTTCTTGTTGGAGTGTATAGAACTCTATCGGGAACATCCCGTACTCTGGAATATTAAGAGCAAAGATTACAGGAATCGAAGAATGAAAGAGGCATATAGAGTACTTGTAACAAAATTCAAAGAGAAATATCCCACTTGAGAAAAAGATGATGTGAAGAAAAAATGTCCTACGAACCAACTTCCGGAAGGAACTTAAGAAAGTAATGGAATGAATGAATGAATGATTATGGCTTAACGCCACATCGGCAATATTTCAGCCATATCGTGGCGAGAACAAGGTGAAAGCAAGAGACGGTTAAGGTTTTCGATCTGATAATATGAACACCAAAAGTAAAACAAAAAGTACAGACGTGATTAAAATCGAATAAAAGAAAAATAAGATTTAAAACTCGAAAACCAGGGTTTTAGTACATGTATAAATATATATAACTGTTTATCTATAGATATTTGATAATTAAAATTTATATTTTATGATATAGACCAATGGCCTTCAAAAAATTTATGACAACATCGCCAGCGATGCTGTCAAATAAATCATATATAGAGTTGACCGTGTAGAATCTCTGCCGAACGTGGGCAAAGTCCACACAGTCAACCAGAATATGTTTGATGCCATATTGAGCATCACATCCAACACACTCGGGAGCACTGCTCCCATCCAAGATGAAATTGTGTGTCAGATGAGAATGTCCAATACGGCATCTGGTTAAAACGACTTGGTCTCTACGAGACATATCAAATGTATATGAATTATAGCCAATGACCGGATGAATGGCATGCAGTTTATTATGGACCTGCAAGTTCCATTCACCCTGCCAAAGGCCACGAATATATTTAAGAATATTGCACTTCATGTCAGTATAAGGGATTTTTATCTTAGATATGGGTTTATTTAGGGCAGCTTTCGCCTCCCTGTCTGCGACTGTGTTTCCATGGATACCAATATGACTTGGTATCCAGCAAAATATAATATCTTTACCTCTTCTAATTAATTTCCTATGTATAGCTAAAATTTGAAGGATCAAGGGATTTTTAAATTTATTATTCTGTATTGCCAATAGGCAAGACAACGAGTCAGTACATATCATTGCCCTCTGGGCACACCCAGAAGAAACATATGATAAGGCCAGGAGTATACCTCTGGCCTCGGCAGAGAATATTGAAGAAGAGGATGGAAGACGAAAGGAAGAGACTCGCTGCTCCATGACAGCCGCAGTCGCAACCCTGTCCCCATCCTTCGACCCGTCAGTATATATAAATTTATAATCCATATAATTAGCTTTAATTTCAGCAAAACCTTGCTGAATTATAAGAGGATTTGTATTCGATTTATTATATTTACGTAGATCAAATATTAGTTTAGTTTGTGGGAGAAGCCATGGAGGAGACTCCGGAAAAGACACCGGAGCTATATCCTCCAGCTTGATGTTACCTCCCACAATATGGTCCCGTATGCGCAGACCGAACGAAGGGATCTTGTTAGGACATTTAATATATTTGTCTACATATAATGGATTGAAAACACAGTCGTAGGCAGGGTTTGTTGGATGTGCTTTAAGCTTTGTAGTATATTGAAGACTAAGTTTAATACGTCGGTTGTATAAGGAAGGCTCATTTGCCTCCACGTATAAACTTTCTACTGGTGAGGTTCTAAAAGCACCAAGGCTGAGCCTCAAACCTTGGTGATGAACAGGATCCAACATTTTAATGTACGACTTCCTAGCGGAACCGTAAATGATGGATCCATAGTCCAATTTAGACCTCACCAGAGAACGATATAAATTAAGTAAAACTGATCGGTCAGCACCCCAATCGGTGCTAGACACGACCTTAATTATATCGAGAGCCTTTGTACATTTAGCTTTAAGCATTTTAATATGAGGTATAAAAGATAGTTTACTATCAAATATTATACCTAAAAATTTTGTTTCTCCAACAATTTTAACCTGTTCACCACAAAAATTTAGCTCAGGGTCAAGATGAAGTTTCCGTTTATTACAAAAATGCATACCGACGGTTTTAGACGTTGAAAATCTAAAACCGTTTTCAGTTGCCCATTTCTCGATCTTATTGAGACAAAGCTGCAACTGACGTTCGATATTATTCATATTCTTAGCTCGGTAGCATATAAGGAAATCATCCACGTATAAAGAACCCTCTGTGCCAGATGTTAATGTTTTTGCTAGGCTATTTATTTTTATGCTGAACAGAGTTGGTGATAGAATGCTGCCCTGGGGTACACCCATTTCTTGCTCATAAGAGTCAGAAAGAGTGGACCCAACCCGTACCTTAAACTGACGATCGGATAAAAATTTGGATATAAATATAGGTAAGCGACCTTTTAGACCCATATTCGCGAGATTTTTTAAAATACCATATTTCCATGTGGTGTCGTAGGCCTTTTCAAGGTCAAAAAATATGGACACCACATGTTCATTATTGATGAAGCCATCGCGAATAAAAGTTTCGAATCGAACAAGGTGATCCATGGTAGATCTACCTTGCCGAAAACCGCATTGAATATTAGATAAAAGCTTGTTGGTTTCAAGAAACCAAACAAGTCTATCATTAATTATCCGTTCCATAGTCTTACAGACACAGCTGGTAAGAGCTATGGGACGGTAATTATTTGGATCAGTATGATCCTTACCCGGTTTGGGAACCGGGATAATACACGCCTCCCTCCATGATGGTGGAAAATTACCAGTTATCCAAATATCATTAATCAAATCCAAGAGAGTCTCCAGTGGCTCAGGTGGTAAATGGTTGAGAAACTTATAATATACATTATCAGGACCACAAGCAGTATCGTGGGCCTTTTTTAATGCAGTCTTAAGTTCATCGATATTAAAAGGATTATTATAATCTTCTAAATTCTTAGAAGAAAAGGGCAATTTAATTTTCTCCTTCTGGTTTTTAATACGTTGGAATTCTTTAGTATAATTCTCAGAAGAAGATTTCTTTGAGATTGTTTCAGCTAGTTTATTAGCTATATCGGGTGGAGAAGTTATTATATTATCTCCATCTTTTAAATGCTGAACTTTTGCTCTATTATTTTTGCCCTTAAGTTTCTGAACCATGTTCCAGACCTTACGCATGGGTGTTTTTGACGTAATGCCCGAAACAAAGTTCCGCCAACAAGATCGTCTCTTGGACTTGAGTAATCGGCGAGCCTTAGCTCTAAAAATACGAACCTGGTTTAAGTTGTTATCAGTAGGACAAATATTAAAGTTTCGCTCGGCCTTTTTGCGGTCCTTAATGGCTTTGCGACAGTCCTTATCATACCAGGGTTTGCTTTTGGATTTGGGATTTGTCGAAGTTTTAGGTATAGTTCTATCGGCAGCTCGTAAAACCAGCTCGTTAAATTTTAATATTGGATCATCTGCTGCATTGAGAGTCTCTGGAGTGATATCAGCCTCACAGAACATCTCGAATGCGATCCAATCTGCTTTATCGAATTTCCACCTAGCTACACGTTCTAAAGAATTAGAAGTGATATGCTCTAGGATTATAGGAAAATGGTCACTACCACAAAGATCGTCATGCACCTTCCAAGAAAAATCAAGGAAAAGTGATGGATCTGTGATAGTGAGATCGATAGCAGAATAAATGCCATTACCCGGATGTAAATAGGTATTAGAACCATCATTGAAATAACACAGTTCCTCCTTCGATAAGAAGTCTTCAACTATCTTGCCCTTATTATTTATGTTATTACTGCCCCATAGGGGGTTATGGGAATTAAAATCTCCCATAAGTATAAAAGGTTTTGGCAATTGTTCTTTTAAATTATGTAACTGGAAAGCCGACAAAGAAACGCTAGGAGGAACATACACTGAACATAATGTGATTGTTTCACATAGTGAAACACGAACGGCCACAGCCTGAAGCTCTGTATGCAGAACAACAGGGCTGTGGGTAATGCTGTTATTTATGAATATCGAGGAGCCGCCTGCAGCTCGCTCTTCTTCATTTGAATAAGTGCTATATAAAGAATAATTTTTAAGATTTATTTTATCTTTGTCAGATGTCTTCAGGTGAGTTTCCTGAAGACAAAGGGCAATAGGATTTAGTAATTGAACTAGCTATGTTATTTCAATAAAATTTACCTTAAGACCTCGACAATTCCACTGTATAATTTTGTCTAAAGAAGACATTATGGAGGGAGGCGTATGGGGGATTTATCTTTATGTTTGGACCGCGGACGACCCTTCCGTGGAGATCGGCTGTTAGATCTCCCTGGTGCGGGTGATGTATCCATCACATCCGCATCTGAGGCTGAAGGACCAACGTCCTCCAACAATCCAAACTTGTTAAAAGTTTGAACAGGGTCCCTAGTGGCCTTAGAGGGACGCTCTGTGGGGCCACTAGGTTTATTAGTTTTATTGTTATTACTGTGAGGTTTGTTTTTTGATTTGTTGCTGTCATTAGGTTCAGGTTTATCAGATTTTTCGATACTATTTACTGTTTTTATTTGTTCTGCTGAAGTAGTCTGGGTTGAACAAGTGTTTTGCGCAGGTTGAGCCGAAAGTTTGAAAGAAGTGGTACTAGGTTTGTCGTTTCCAATGGGCCAAGTCAAAGAAGTTTGAGTAGCAACAGATACTACTTTTTTGACCACATTGGCGAACGAAGTATGCAGAGAGGAATTAGAAGGCAAGACCAATCTGCGGGCTTCCTGATAAGATATGTTGTTTTTAAATTTGAGGTTGATTATCTGCTTTTCTTTTACGAACAGTGGACAGTCTCTAGAAGAGGCCATGTGATCTCCACCGCAATTGCAGCACTTAACTATGTTGTTGCAATCGAAACCATCATGACCCCCACTGCCGCACCGGAAACAAACCAGTTTATTTCTACATTGGCCCTTGCCATGGCCAAATTTTTGGCAAGTGAAGCAGCGTGTAGGGTTAGGGATATATAAAGCCACATTAACCCTATACGGGCCAATATAGATATATGACGGAAGAGATGTAGTATTGAATGTCAAAAGATATGTATTTAGTTTAATGATATTGCCAGATTTCTTCATAGTGAAGCGTTTTACTCTGGCAACACCTTGTGATTTTAACTCCTCGCAGATTTCCTCTTCGGTTAAGTCAATAATATCAGCATCCCTATCACGAATTATTCCCTGACAGCTGTTCAGGGAATTGTGAGGGGATACGAAAACAGGTATATCGGAAATTTTATTCAATGACAGCAGATTTTTAGATTGTTGTCTCCGGAAACATTCAATGAGAATGTCTCCGGATCTCAGCTTTTTAACGTTTTTAAGAGTACCAGCTGCACCCTGGAGAGCTCTTTTCAAAAGGAATGGATGAATTTTGGAGGCCGGCTTTTGTTCACTCTTTGTTGAGAGAACAATGAAAGCCGGCCAGCTGTCCTGTTCATTATCATTTGAGTCAGATAACTTCCTCTTTTTATCAACACACGGCAACAAAGTCGGCTGAGAGGAAGTTCGGTTAGATAAATTGGAAACATTTGTAGAAATTTTTAATGTAGACATGGTTTATATGTATGAAGTTCACCCCATATGTTCCCCACCCACCACGGAGTGCCAACAAGGGCGATGTCTGAACCTGGGGATACCCAGCAGGAAAGACACCAAGGATTCCATATGAGGTATACTCGAACAGATTGATTTATACCAAAAGGTTAAATTCAATCTACTCGATTGACCCATGAGCCACCGCCTCAAAACGTAGTCCTACAAACGATATTTCAGAAATAATATTTGTTCGCCAAACGATATGCTGTTATTGAGGCAATTGGGACCACGTAGAGGCAAGACATGACCAAGCCGATTGATCGGACCGGGCCCATCCGACCTCCCGTCTCTCTCCAAGTAAGGGCCAAAGTGACGTGTTGGGCGTGAGGATCTCACAAGACCAACCCGCCCTCAGCCACCAGGATCCCGTCCTCGTAGATTACGGGTCGCAACCCACGGCAAACAGGTCGCTCCCCGGTTGCCTCTCACACAACCGAGAAGATGTGAGCCTATTCTATTCACCGGGCTCACACAGGAGAGCTCTAGGTTAGTCGACTTTTACGACAAGCTTGCCTAGAGGGCTGAGGTCCTATTCTTATCACCCCGGAAACCCCACGGGGGAAGAAAGTAATGGATTCCAAAAAATCTGGTGCTGGTAGTGATGATGTGTATGAACCCACACTGTGGTATTATAATGCATTGTTATTCCTAACGGACCAAGAACAGCCAGCTTCATCGAGAAATTCCATAGAAACTGTAGAAAACAATGAACTTGAAGAACAAATCCAGGTATGTTTTCATCTTGATATTTAACTTTATAATAATTATTATATAATTACAGTTATCATGGTTAAAGAGTTTTCTTTTCAATTCAAGTCAATTTTTTATTGTAAATATGACAAAGTTTGTGAGCTTTGTGCTTTACGGACAACCACATTTATTTGATCCGGACTCCAAACTTTACATATTTCATCATACGAAATTGATTATAAACCCTGCATAAATATTACAATCAACGCGGATCGATTACATACAGTTACTGGTACTTTTCTGCTGAGAATCTGAGATCAACTGTCATAAAATTTGATCTCGACTAAATATTATGCATTCCACGAGTCTATCAAGCAAACCTTGGTGCATTTACAATGAAATATTGGCCCCGATCGAGCTTGGTCACACTTCATGAATACGGACTATTATATGGTGGAGTTCACTGTTTTTTCATTACTATGGTAACACACACAACAGTGTAGCAATGTTTGTTATTCCTCTGATTCCTCTTTTATTTCAACCATGTGCAGCGTTCTTTTTGCCACGGGATTGCTCCTTTGCTATTGAAGTATTCCTTGTATAAATCACGGTAGTATTTTGCTTGTCCCGACGCACTCCGCCCATAGGTTGCCCGCAAACCTTCTAGGTTTCCCTGACGTTCACGCCATGATCCGTGGTGTACGACTCCATTATCATCTTCCCAATCAACTGTCCCGCTGGTGATGTACGAACCAGATTTTGTTCTTAAATAGTTACGAAGATAGCAACATGCCAATGTAATTATTTGAGCTTTCTCAGGGATAAGTTGGATGGCTCGCTGAAACACCCCAAATCTGGACGCCAGAATTCCAAAAACATTTTCCACTATACGCCGTGTTCTGCTTATACGGTAATTGTAAATGCATTGGTCCAAATCAAGTTTACCGGCACCTTCCCCGCCGTAAGGCTTCATCAAATTTTCTCCCAAGGCGAAGGCGTCATCACCGAGGAATACGTATGGCAGACATGCCTCATCGTTATCATGTAGCTTCTCCGGTGCTGGTATACAGAGTTTGTTTTCCTCCATCATGCGTCCAAATGTACTATATGAAATAACTCCACCATCGGAAACGCGACCGTTGATGCCTGCGTCCACCATCAAAAACTCATAATTAGCATTTACCACTGCCAATAATACAATGCTGAAAAAGCCTTTGTAGTTATAATAGAATGATCCAGAACCTGGGGGCTTTTTTATGGACACATGTTTGCCGTCAATCGCTCCAATGGCATGGGGAAAGTTCCATTTACAGCGAAATTTATCAGCCTCTACAGGGCTCGTTTTAGCGCCCTGCGAATGGCGAAAAGCAGGCGAAAATTCGTATGTTGCCGGCTAACGGTAAAATGGCCTGCTAAAAAAATTAAAAACGTAAAAATAGCAGGAGAAATACATTGATGGTCGCTACAATATACAACGACACCAATCATGTAGATCGACTGAGAAGCCAAAACAGTAATATTAAACAAGAATGATAATCTTTGTGGACAAACATGGCAAATATCGAACGTGAATTCCTCAGTCCAATCACCACGGTGGTGAAGTCGCAAACACACTCAGTTATGCCCCTTTGTTTGGCGCTGTCGTTCACACCGCACTGACTAGTACTTTTGTGTATATAATAATACATGGACTTTCGAAAATGTACGATCTACACGCATGACAAGTTGCACTTTGCTGCAAGCACATGTTGTAATTGTATTCGTTAACGATGAAGTTGTCTACTTTAAAATCTTGGGGGTTTGACTGGTTAGAAGTGGTTGATCAGGAACGCAAAAAAGGACAAACAGTCGTCACGAAAGTTCGCTGTGTTCTTCGTACGAACGTCAAGTCTGTTCAATCAGAAATTTCCAGAAGGCGTGGATAACGGGTACATCAAACGTCAAACACGATGCCGCCACAACGCATAAAAATGGAGAACCCCACAAAAAAGTAGAATTGCTTGAACGAGATAAAATTTTGAGGGAAAATGGAGAATCTCCAGCAGCCCAATCCGTAATCGGTCAGTCATTGGTCCGACTAAAGAATAAGGATAGAGATCGGATGAAAAAACTCTTTGGCATTGCTTTTCTTGTGGCTAAAGAGGAAATATCGTTTACCAAATTTCCGGCATTTGCTAAAATGGAAAAAAAGCATGGAGTAGAATTGGGAGAAGCATATTTAACTGACCTCAAGTAAGCTGAGTTTATTGAAAACAATGCAGAAATTTACGAGGATGAATTAAATGAGACATTGCGCCAAGCCAAATTCTTCAGTCTCCTTGTTGATGGAAGTACAGATGTAAGAAATAGAGAGAAAGAGCTTATTTATGTACTTTTTCTCAATCCAACAACAGGTCGTCAAATGGTTAGGTTTTTTTCACTGAAAGAAATATCACCTAGTCTGCAAGGGAATGCAGCAGGACTTGTTGAGACAATTAAGTGTGCACTCAATGATCACATAATTCAGAAAAAATTAAGAAACATTGTTGGGATGGGTATGGACGGCGCCTCAGTAAATATGGGGAATCGAGGTGGGATTCAGACAATATTTAAAACCAATGAAGGCATGACATGGCTTGTTGCTGTTCATTGTATCTCTCATAGACTAGAGCTCAGTATTAAAGACTCTCTTTCCAAACAAGTCATGTTCAGTGACGTAGAGGACATGCTTCTCACATTGTATCTTATGTATGATAAGAGTCCAAAGAAGGTGCGACAACTTGTGGGAATAGCTGAAGCTTTAGAACTGTCGGCCTGTACACCTGTTAAATCTAGTGGTACGAGATGGATAGAACACAAGGTTCGCGCTCTACAGTGGGTTTCACAAAACTACCGTCTGTTGATGGAACACCTGCAACACATGAGCGTGGATAATACGTTCAAAAAAGATGAACAAGTTAAGTTCAAAGGGTATTATTAGGGAGTTCAGCTTCTCAGGCATCCGCCATACGAATTGCCTACAAAACCCCAATACCACGGCCTTTTCATTTGACTGTTAATGAGAGTGTAATACATTTATTTCAGTTTGTGTTTACGTTTTGGTGTACCTTTATAAATATCTTGTGTTTGTGAATGGTAGCTGACAAATAAAAAATCGCTTATCAGCGTGTACCACGGAGAAATAGCTCTCGTAATGGCCTGACGATCGGCGCGTAGTCAACGAGACGGCGCCATTTTTTTAACGTGTTTACGTTTTCAATGCGCTATTCGCACATGAGCCAATGGAAATATCCGTCTTAAAATGCTTTGGTTATAAAGTTGGGATCTCGTAGTTTATCGTGATACCTGCCAATTCGTCAAACACGTGAGGGCATGGGCTCCAAAAGGCGAATATGGCCTTCCGATGGGTCCGCAACAACAGCAGACGCCGGATTCTGGAATTGGTGGCGATGAGAGGTAAGTCCCATCATCAATGTGGCTGTAAACTGGCAATCTTCGACTTTTTTCTTCTTGGCTCATGTGTAATTTTCCGATTTTTGCTTCGGTGTTTTTCCGTGGCAGCCATTTGTTACAGTCTCGGTTTCATTCTTATCACCTTGTTCCTAACCGCCTACATTAGCGTTGGCCTCGTTCTGAATTTGTAAATCAAAATGCTTGGCCAAAACACCCCGTTCCCAGTAGCTTCGGCTAAAACAACAACAACACCATGTTATCTGTGCTGTCCGATCGGCAATGTTTTCAGTTCAAAATAAAAATTATTGATAACTTCTTCATAGCCTTCCTCGGTGTGCCCAGTGTTTTTTAACATTGGGCGTGGTTATGCTTGACGATTGACTGGTTACGATCGACATGCGAATAGATTCAAGGAATGAAATTAAGGAGTTTATAGTGTGTTCATACCTAAGTTATTGGTCATGTTATGAGAGGGTGTCAGGTTGTTTAAACCTTTTTTCTTCTGTACCATTAAATTGTTTATTTTTTGTTCTAGTTTTCACACAGATAACCTACCTCATAGTGGCCTGAATCATGGCAGATGAAGAAGAGCTGTGTGACTCAGTTTCAGATATTGGTATGCGCATATACATTTATTCACCAAAAGGTCTCTCAAGTAACTTGCGCCATATTCTAAGGAATATAATTATTTCCCTTATTCTACATAACACCGTTGGGACTTGTTATGCCCCCATGATCCTTGGGGTAAACCACTGGCAGAAAAAATAGTTCTGAACTACTTCCCCATATTTAGACCGCAACACTCATCGCTCGACCAATGGCTGTCCAGTACTACTGCTATCTATCTTGCGATGTGTGCAAATTACACTTATTCAACCTTGTGACATAACTGCAGGTCACGCCCTGTCTAGACAGCACGTGCAAAAGAGAAACTGATTGGATTATCCGTATCGCTGGGTGTGGCTGGGGTCATCACAGAATAGATCGACTCGCTTCGCTCGCCGTCTATCCTGTGATAACCCTCGTTGTGCGCTGTCGAACTATTACTTATTTGGCAGTGGATGGCATACATAAAAGTAAACTTGTTACGGGTTCGTAGCCATTTACCCTTGCCAAGGTTTCTGCTCAATTGAGATCGCCTCAGGCTCATCACAGTATAGAAACATAATGTAAACCAACAATCTTTACTTAATAAATGTGTATTGAATAAATTACAAAAACATGTACTTCTTAATATATTTTATTTCTGTTTTAGATACTCTCCTGGGTGAATATTTCGAGCATATGCAGGAAGGCCCTCAGCTACCACCCGACCTGGCTAACAAGATAGATGTTCCAATAACCTATGGACTGTATACCAAAGCATTACTGAGGCTGGAGACAAGAGGAATCAACATTCAGAACAATTTGCCCCCTTTATTAAAACTTTTTGACTTGTTACGGTATTGAAAACGGCAACAGAAAACAGACTCAGTGACTCAATATTACAATGTAAACAATGCTTTATATATAAAATGAGACGTACAGTTTTACAGACAGTTCAACAACAACAACAACATACACATCAGTATTACCGGTCTTTACAAGTTTCCAGTTCACCTTTGCATCCCAAGGAATGTATTCCAGGAAATCCAACGTAAAGACCATGGGATAAACACACAATTCACACAAGTCACAAATTGTCCTAGACAGGTACTTCGCCAGGTTAGCGAACACGAACACAGGTTACACAGAACTGGAACAGTCAAGCCTTTGAATGACGTCACACCCGCAGAGCACAACACAGGGTAAATACAGGCATGGAGGTATAATCCACTTCAGATCAGTCACAGCTCCCGCAGAAGCTCACAAACGAGCCGTTCAGAGACGTAGAGTAATGTCACCTTGTGGCAGAACGAACGTCCTTTGCAAAACTGAAAACTTCAGTTTAGAGTCCTTGACGACCTTGTCGGTCAGGTGAGGTCAGCGTGTTAAACAAATTACACAGTCCACACTGTATAATCATAATAAAGATCCGAACACCAATAAACGTGACTTCCGCAGAAATTCACATAAATCAGACATCAGTACTACTGTGGTACACAAACGGTGCCGGCATAAAAAACTGTCCTCCCAAATGAAACTGGCATCACCAGCTCATATCAAAATAATGGACTCGATACGAGAGCGTCTCACACTCTCCTGGCTCCCAGTGGATGCAGCAAAAATACCTCCCCTCTGCACAGAAAACACGGCTTATATACGTGCCAGGTGGATTCAACTATTTTAACCACAGAGTTTAACAGCCAATGAACAGCCAGTTAAATAAACAGAGCCTTGAACAAGGTGCTTTCGGCCAGGTCCGCGCTGTACATATATAACAGGGCCTGTTATGCTTATAACATATAACACAAAGGTCCGCAGACTAACAGTACATGAAGACGTTAAATAGTCATACATAACAGACTCCACAATTGAACTGCCTAACAAAATCAGTAACCTTACTCGAAAAGTGAAAAAATATCTGAACAGTCATCCGGACAGTCAAACAGAAATTATTTCATCAATATACCCATCTGATGTGAAGGTTGCTGGCTTTTCTGAAGATCAGCTACTAAACGGCTCACTGCCAAGGTGCACTCCAACTATCGGACATATCCTCTCCTTGAGATCATTCATACGTGTACGACAGTTATCCTGGAAATATTTACACAAGTGGGTTATCGAAATGCTGGGACTATCTCCAGAGGATGTTGATACCACTTCATTGATTAGCCAGTGTAATAGGCTCTTCCTTCGCAAGAGGAAAAAGTCATCGGCCATTTTTTTAGAGGAGCAGTGCCGTCCCCCTGTCTCTGTGCAGGTTGTTGAGCAGGCAGCTGGACAGACATCGGATCACAGTGACACAGAAAATGATGTTGTTGAACTGTATCAAGACCTGAAACAGAAATTAAAAGAATTATCTGATACTTTAAAGAGTGCTTATGACAAGAATTGTGTTTTAGAGCACACAGTTTACAAACAAAACCAACGACTATTTGAACTCACTAAAATGGCAAAACAGCATAAGAAACTGAAACAACAACTGAGTGAACTTCGATCATCTTTCTCAACCAGGAATGTTAACAAACGAATTGCAACCAGAGACAAACATATTGAAAAACTGTCTGCCATTAATGTTGAACTGAATCGTGAAAACATGAATTCGAAGGAAAGCCTGAACACAGCAGAGAGAAAAAAACTGAATGCACAAAAGCAAGCTTCTCATTACTACAACAGATGTATCAAACTTAAAGAAGATGGATTACGACCAGATGCACTCTCTTTGGCTAAGATTGAAGAGTTAGAAACAGAAAATGAAACATTGAAAGAGCAAATTGAAGATCTTGTAGACAAAACGACACAACTGGAAACATTTTCTGGGAATAGATATGATGACAACATTCGCCAATGCTACATAGATTTATTGTCCATGGGTGTCAGTGTTGGAAGAATGAATGAATGAATGAATGATTATGGCTTTACGCCACATCGGCAATATTTCAGCCATATCGTGGCGAGAACAAGGTGAAAACAAGAGACGGTTAAGGTTTTCGATATGATAATATAAACACCAAAAGTAAAACAAAAAGTACAGACATGATTAAAATCGCATAAAAGAAAAAATAAGAGTTAAAACTCGAAAACCAGGGTTATATATTACATGTACCAATCTATATGTATATAACTGTTTATATATAGATATTTATGACGATTAAAATTTATATTTTATGATATAGGCCAATGGCCTTTATATAATTTATGACAACATCGCCAGCGATGCTGTCAAATAAATCATATATAGAGTTGACTGTGTAGAACCTTTGCCGAACATGGGCAAAGTCTACACAGTCAAACAGAATATGTTTGATGCCATATTGAGTATCACATCCAACACACTCGGGAGCGCTGCTCCCATCCAAGATGAAATTGTGTGTTAGACGAGAATGTCCAATACGGCATCTGGTTAAAACGACTTGGTCTCTACGAGACAAATCAAGTGTATATGAATTAAAGCCAATGACAGGATGAATGACATGCAGTTTATTGTAAACCTGCAGATCCCATTCACCCTGCCAAAGGCGACGAATATATTTAAGAATATTAGACTTAAAATCATTATATGGTATTTTAACTTTCGACAAAGGTTTAGTAAGAGCAGCTTTTGCCTCCATGTCCACGACTGTGTTTCCATGGATACCAGCATGACTTGGTATCCAACAGAATAGGATATCTTTAACTCTTTTAATTAGTTTTCGGTGTATGGCTAATATTTCGAAGATCAACGGATTTTTAAATTTATTATTCTGTATTGCCAAAAGGCTGGAAAGCGAGTCGCTACATATCACAGAACTCTGAGCATGCCCAGAAGAGACATATAATAAGGCCAGGAGTATAGCCCTGGCCTCTGCAGAAAAGATCGAAGACGAGGATGGAAGACGAAGAGAAGCAACTCGCTGCCCTAAGACAGCTGCAGCTGCAACCCTATCCCCATCCTTTGACCCATCAGTATATATAAATTTATAATCCGAATATTTAGCCTTAATTTCAGCAAAACCTTGCTGAATTATAAGAGGATTTGTATTTGATTTATTATATTTACGTAGATCAAATATCAATTTAGGTTGTGGAAAAAGCCATGGTGGGGACTCCGGGAAAGACACCTGAGCTATGTCCCCAAGTTTAATGTTGGCTTCCACAATATGGTCCCTAACACGAACACCGAACGAAGGGATCTTGTTAGAACATTTATTATATTTGTCTACATATGATGGATTGAAAACACAGTCGTAGGCAGGGTTTGTTGGATAAGCTTTAAGCTTTGTAGCATATTGAAGGCTAAGTTTTATACGTCGGTTATATAAAGAAGGCTCGTTTGCCTCCACGTATAAACTTTCTACTGGTGAGGTTCTAAAAGCACCAAGGCTGAGCCTCAAACCTTGGTGATGAACAGGATCCAACATTTTAATATACGACTTCCTAGCGGAACCGTAAATGATGGATCCATAGTCCAATTTAGACCTCACCAGAGAACGATATAAATTAAGTAAAACTGATCGGTCAGCACCCCAATCGGTGCTAGACACGACCTTAATTATATCGAGAGCCTTTGTACATTTGGCTTTAAGCATTTTAATATGAGGTATAAATGATAATTTTCTATCGAATATAACCCCTAAAAATTTATTTTCTCCAACAATTTTCACCGGTTTACCACAAAAATTCAGTTCAGGGTCAAGATGGAATTTCCGTTGATTACAAAAATGCATACCGACGGTTTTAGATGTTGAAAATCTAAAACCATTGGCAACTGCCCATTTCTCGATGTTATTGAGACAAAGCTGCAGTTGCCGCTCGATGTTATTCATAATTTTAGCACGGTAGCATATCAGGAAATCATCTACATATAAAAAACCCTCTGTGCCAGATGTCAATTTTTTAGCCAAACTATTAATTTTTATGCTAAATAGTGTTGGTGTTGTCATTTCCTGCTCATAAGAGTCAGAAACAGTGGACCCCACCCTTACCTTAAACTGACGATCGGATAAAAATTCTGATATAAATATTGGTAATCGGCCTTTAAGACCCATATCAGAAAGGTCCTTTAAAATACCATATTTCCATGTGGTGTCGTAAGCCTTCTCAAGGTCAAAAAATATGGACACCACATGTTCGTTATTAATGAATCCATCTCGTATAAAGGTTTCGAAGCGAACAAGGTGATCCATAGTGGATCTACCTTGACGAAAACCACATTGTATATTAGAAAGTAACTTGTTGGTTTCAAGAAACCAAACAAGTCTATCATTAATCATTCGTTCCATAGTCTTACAGACACAGCTGGTAAGAGCTATGGGACGGTAATTATTTAGATCAGTATGATCCTTACCCGGTTTAGGAACCGGGATAATACACGCCTCCCTCCATGACGGTGGAAAATTACCAGTTATCCAAATATCATTAAGCAAATCCAAGAGAGTCTCCAGTGGCTCAGGTGGTAAATGGTTCAGAAACTTATAATATACATTATCGGGGCCACAAGCAGTATCGTGGGCCTTTTTTAATGCAGTCTTAAGTTCCTCGATATTAAAAGGATAATTATAATCTTCTAAATTTTTAGAAGAAAAGGGCAATTTGGTTTTCTCCTTCTGGTTTTTAATATGTTGGAATTCTTTAGTAAGGTTGTCGTCAGAAGATTTCGTTGAAATTGTTTCAGCTAATTTATTGGCTATATCAGATGGAGATGTTAATATATTAGCGCCATCTTTTAAATGCTGAACTTTTGCTTTATTATTTTTGCCCTTAAGTTTCTGAACCATGTTCCAGACCTTACGCATGGGTGTTTTTGACGTAATGCCCGAAACAAAGTTCCGCCAACAAGATCGTCTCTTGGACTTGAGTAATCGACGAGCTTTAGCTCGAAAAATACGAACCTGGTTTAAGTTATTATCAGTTGGACATATATTAAAATTTCGCTCGGCCTTTTTGCGGCCCTTAATGGCTTTGCGACAGTCCTGATCATACCAGGGTTTACTTTTGGATTTGGGATTTGTCGAGGTTTTAGGGATAGTTCTATCGGCAGCTCGCAATACAAGCTCGTTAAATTTTAATATTGGATCATCTGCTGTTTTGAGAGTCTCTGGACTGACATCAGCCTCACAGAACATCTCAAATGCGATCCAATCTGCTTTATCGAATTTCCACCTAGCTACACGTTCTAAAGAATTAGAAGTGTTATGTTCTAGGATTATAGGAAAATTGTGACTACCACAAAGATCGTCATGCACCTTCCAAGAAAAATCCGGGAGAAGTGATGGATCTGTGATAGTGAGATCGATAGCAGAATAAGCGCCATTACCTGGATGTAAATAGGTATTAGAACCATCATTGAAATAACACAGTTCTTCGTTAGATAAGAAGTTTTCTACTATCTTGCCCTTATCATTTATGTTGTTACTGCCCCATAGGGGGTTATGGGAATTAAAATCTCCCATAAGTATAAAATGTTTGGGTAATTGTTCTTTTAAATTATGTAACTGCAAAGCTGACAAAGAAATGTTCGGGGGAATATACACTGAACATAATGTGATTGTTTCACATAGTGAAACACGAACGGCCACAGCCTGAAGCTCTGTATCCAGAGCAACAGGGCTGTGAATAACATTGTTATTGACGAAGATAGAGGAGCCGCCTGCAGCTCGATCTTCTTCATTCGAGTACGTACTGTATAATGAGTAATTTTTAAGATTTATTTTATCTTTGTCAGATGTCTTCAAATGAGTTTCCTGAAGACACAGGGCTATAGGATTTAATGATTGAACAAGCTGTGTTATTTCAATAAAATTGACCTTAAGGCCTCGACAATTCCACTGTATAATTTTGTCGTATATCGCCATTACGGAGGGAGACGTATAGGAGATTTTTCTTTATGTTTGGACCGTGGACGACCCTTCCTGGGAGATCGGCTGTTAGATCTCCCTGGTGCGGGTGATGTATCCATCACATCCGCATCTGATGTTGAAGGACCAACGTCCTCCAACGGTCCAAATTTATTATAAGTTTGGACAGGGTCCCCAGTGGCCTTAGAGGGACGCTCTGTTGGGCCACTGGGTTTACCAGGTTTATTGTTTTTATTTTGAGGTTTATTTTCGGACATATTTTTGTTTTTAGGTTGACTAGGTTTAGGAATATCGGGTTGGTCAGTATTATTGGCTGGTTTGATCTGTTGTATTGAGGCAGTCTGGGTTGAGGACGTATTAAAAGCAGGTCGAACAGTAGGTTCAACAGAAATAAGACATGGTTTCTGGTTTCCAATGGCCAAGTCATTGATGTTTGAGTAGCAACAGATGCTACTGGCTTGACCGCATAGGCAAATGAAGTCTGCAGTGAAATGTTAGGAGGGGAGACTAATTTCCGGGCCTCCTGATATGATATTTTGTTTTTAGTCTTTATTGTGATTATTTGTTTTTCTTTTACAAAAAGCGGGCAGTCCCTAGAGGAGGCCATGTGATCTCCACCACAATTGCAGCACATTGCTGTGCTGCTGCAGTCGAAACCGTCATGACCCTCGCTGCCGCACCGGAAACAAATCAGTTTATTTTTACACTGGCCCTTGCCATGGCCAAACTTTTGACACTTGAAACAACGTGTTGGGTTAGGTATATATAGGTCCACACCAACCCTATACGGGCCAATGTAAATATATGACGGAATAGATTTACTGTTGAAGGTGAGAAGATATGTATTTAGTTTAATGATGTTACCAGATTTCTTCATATTGAAGCGTTTCACTCTGGTAACACCTTGTGACTTCAGTTCAGTGCAGATCTCTTCTTCTGATAGATCAATGATATCCTGATCCCTGTCACGTATAATTCCCTGACAGCTGTTCAGGGAATTATGGGGGGATGTATACACAGAAATATCATTTATTTGGTTTAAAGCTAATAAATTTATGGACTGTTGTTTCCGGAAACATTCAATAAGAATGTCTCCGGATCGTAATTTCTTGACGTTTTTTAATGTACCTGCTGAACCCTGCAGGGCCCTTTTCAGTACAAATGGATGAATTTTTGAGGCCGGCTTTTGTTCACTCTTTGTTGAGAGAACCATAAAGGCCGGCCAGCTGTCCTGTCCGTTATCAGCCGAATCCGACAAAACCTCTAATTTCCTCTTTTTGTCAGCGCTTGAAATCGGCTGAGAGGAAGACCTGGCATTTAGATTTAAAACATTCGAATTAAGGTTTACAGATGACATGGCAATATGTATATAAAATTCACCCCATATGTTCCCCACCCACCACGGAGTGCCAACAAGGGCGATGTCTGAACCTGGGGATACCCAGCAGGAAAGACACCAAGGATTCCATATGAGGTATACTCGAACAGATTGATTTATACCAACAGGTTAAATTCAATCTACTCGATTGACCCATGAGCCACCGCCTCAAAACGTAGTCCTACAAACGATATTTCAGAAATAATATTTGTTCGCCAAACTATAAGCTGTTATTGAGGCAATTGGGACAACGTAGAGGCAAGACATGACCAAGCCGATTGATCGGACCGGGCCCATCCGACCTCCCGTCTCACTCCAAGTAAGGGCCAAAGCGGAGTGTTGGGCGTGAGGATCTCGCAAGACCAACCCACCCTCAGCCACCAGGATCCCGTCCTCGTAGATTACGGGTCGCAACCCACGGCAAACAGGTCGCTCCCCGGTTGCCTCTCACACAACCGAGAAGATGTGAGCCTATTATATTCACCGGGCTCACACAGGAGAGCTCTAGGTTAGTCGACTTTTACGACAAGCTTGCCTAGAGGGCTGAGGTCCTATTCTTATCACCCCGGAAACCCCACGGGGGCAGTGTTGGAAGATGCGAGTCTGTTGTTCGATCAGTATTTGGCAATTTGACAAATACAACAGTCGGAAGACTTCCTAGCAGAAGCACAGCATCACTTTTACAAGTTGAAGCACAGATATTATCAGAACAGCAAGCTCTGGGTGTTATCCTTTCACATGAGGACAGTACACTGCATACAGACAACACTAAAAAGAAGGGACGAGAATATGCAGGCGTCCAAGTCTCTGTTCAGTCAGAAAATCCTGTTTTTCTTGATATCGTGGAAATGGTGAGTGGCAACACGGAATCCGTTCTTGATGCTCTGAAACTGACTCTGTCCCATCTAGCTGAAAATGTAGCTTCAACAACAGAGGAGAAATCACTACTGGAGGCAAAACTACTTTTTGCACTGAAAAATATAATGACTGATCGGCATATTGTAAACAAAAAAATCGTAAAATCACTTGAAGATTGGCGATCCCAAATGCTGCCTGAAATTATTTCATCTGCTGATATAACAGAAGAAGAAAAGACCGACCTTGTCAACATGAACAGTTTGTTCTGCGGTCTCCATGTAATTGTTAACATGACCACGGAAGCAAAGAAAGCGCTCAAACTATACCAAGATAGAAACATTCCACGAGAGGACCTTGGGCCAGGGTTCAATACAAACAATTCTAGGTCATATGATTTGATATATCAAGTGTGCAAGGCTTTGCCAACTGGACCTGAGAGGCAATCTGACCAAAAGTCTGGATATGGGGAGGAGTTTGCTGTTCACATGGAAGGCTTGAAAAAGGTTGTTAAGTTAGTTCCATTTCTAGGTAACCGCTTCAATATTCTTTTTCATGATGCTGCTGCCACATATTTTCACAGGCAAGATATTGTAGAGTTTTTGAGAGGGGGTTACATATCAGACTCGAATGATAAACTGAACTTTCTTTTAAAATGCATCCTCGAACAAATTCAAGTAGACCACAACCTTGCTGGATGCAGAGCTCTGGGCATTATAGACAAAATGATTACTGGCCCTTTGTGGCGAAAGTTAAATGAGGAAGGAATGCACATTCTGGACACCAATCAAATTTGGAAAGAGGTAACCAACTTCCTGGATGAGTGCTCCAATGATTCCACGCCTATGATGAATGGGAAAACAGTTTTCAGCGAAGAATTACTTCAGAAAGATGACGTTTACAATAGTTTATTTGAACCTGGAACACCACTTCTACAGAAACATACTAAATCTGTCCTAGAACTCACATGTGCTAATTTGGCTTCTCTGTGTAAACGGCAGCTTGCAGATCATCTGACTGGATTCCTTCATCAACCATCTGACAAACTGTGGCAGGAGACAAAATCTGCTCCATTGACAAATGTAGTATCAGAGTCCGCATTTGCTGATCTTGACAGGTGTGTTCAGCATGCACCACAAAAAAGCACGATTGCAAAGGCAGCCCTATCATGTTTCCAGCGAAACAAAACATCTGTTTATCTTAAGAAGTTGAGCCTGGAAAAGAAGAGGAAATATTTTCAAATTGCCCGTAGAAGAGCCCCTGTAAGAAAGAAAGCTGACAGAGACCGATACAGAGACATTAGAAGAAAGATTTTTTTTTTTTTTTGATTGGTGTTTTACGCCGTACTCAAGAATATTTCACTTATACGACGGCGGCCAGCATTATGGTGGGTGGAAACCGGGGAGAGCCCGGGGGAAACCCACGACCATCCGCAGGTTGCTGATAGACCTTCCCACGTACGGCCGGAGAGGAAGCCAGCATGAGCTGGACTTGAACTCACAGCGACCGCATTGGTGAGAGACTCCTGGGTCATTACGCTGCGCTAGCGCTTTAACCGACTGAGCCACGGAGGCCCCTAGAAGAAAGAAGTTAGAACTGATGAGAGAGAAAAAGCTTCAGAAAGAAGAAAAGGAACGGAAGCAAATGTGGCGAGAAGAACAACTCAGAGTGCGAATCAGTGTGAATGGTGGTATCTGGAGGACAGAGGAAGAGCTGAAAGAGAAGATGAAACAGATACAGGGGAAAATGAAAAGGATGCAGGCAGTCAGAGATCAGATTACTTACAGGATAAACCGGAGTAAAACATCAAATAAGAACCTAGGAAAATTTACAGTGAACAAGAAGAAACTTACCATTGATGAACTTAGTCGAAATCTTATTTTGTTGATCTGTGAGAATGTGGACATTGAATTTCATCTACATGTACCAGACCACGTGAACATCGATCAACAAAAAAACGCGTCGCGAAAACGCAGGCATCAAGTTCCAGTTAAAAGTAATGCTGCTAAGAAACCTCGAGTTCCAGAACCGTTACCATGTTTACAGTTTGCTTCTGGTTCTTATGTTGCTGTTGCATTTGATACAGAATGGTGTCCTGCTTTTGTAGATTCTGTTGATGATGGCATGATGACTGTCCGTTTTCTTCACCGTCGAGGGGACAGTTTTATTTGGCCTGAGCCCCCAGACCCTAGTGATGGAAAACCAGTTCCGAGAGTGTTTGCATTTGCTGAAGTAAAGTGTGAACCCAAAAACATTAGACTTTGGTCTGTTGACAATGTCAAGCAGATTGACCAACTGTATCTTTATTTTAAAAAGGCCTACATGAGTTAACAATCATTATTATACCGTATGCAGTTTATCTTTAGGAGACTTGCGCCACATCCTGCACCCACGGTCAAAAGACTTGTCAGGTAGTTTTTTTGGTTTTGGATGTTAAAATCAACCTTTGGTGTATTTGTTTTTGCAATGTGTATGAAATAAGCTTTCATTTGATATATAACAAAGCATAAAAAGTTCATCGTCAAGTGATTTGAAATTTGGCGGCCATATTGGATTTTGTCGGCCATATTGGATTTTTGTCCGCCATCTTGGTTAATTACGCGAGCCCTATTCTCTGTCTCTGAGGTTCACATGTCTATCAAATGATTGGTTGACTCCTGCATAGATTTGTTTTCATTTTACTTCATTGCCTTTAAGGTGTCTGATTCCTGTGTAAATATTACGTAATTGTAGGAGCATATTGATATGCAAATTTATGCAAATTTATGCAAATGAACCCATTTACGCTCGCCCATGCCGATTTTTCGATTCAAATTTGAAATCGCAGCGAAAAATTCATATAGGAAGTGAATTTTCATCAAAATGGGATTAAAATTCAAAGATATCCATCAATTTTTCTTTTGTTTTTGTTAATTTGTGGGGGTGTTTGGTGCCATGGGCACAGTGTTACAGTATGTAAGAAAAGTTCCAACAAAACGACTCAAAACCGATGACATAACTGCCGCTACACAGAGAACTATTCAACCGATTTTCAAAATTCAAACTGTTTTGTGTTTCTTAGAACCTCATCTTGGTAATGAGTGAAGTCATTCAGTGAAATAACAAAAATAAAATTTTTGCTGAACTCCCTAGTATTATGACAATTTCAGGGATGCAAAGTTCCCACTGTTCATTTCCTACTATCTGGAGATACTCACCCCTGCTGCTGTATTAAGTCAGCAGTTCCAGAAAGAAGATATTGACATTGTCTCAGCAGTTAAATCTATCAAGAAATTTTATAGAATTTTAAATGAAATGATAAACTCGGATGATTTGCTCATTTCTAAAGGTAGGGTGAGCTTCTTCTTCAAGAACTTAAAGCAGTACACTGATCCACTGACAAATCGTACACAAACTCGAGGCTACACAACTAATGCAGATGAACACAATGATGCCTACAAATACAATGAAATTCCACTGACGCATGTGCAGAGAGCTCGCCAGTTGTTGGAAAGTAACAATGGCCGCATCATCCAATCGGTGTTTGACTCCTTCCAGCAGAGATTTGACAATATTGTGGAGTCAAATTTGTTCTCTAGTGCTGTAACTATTTTGGACACTGAACTGTATCCAACTAAGGACAGCAACACATTTTCTGACTTTGGGAATTCTGCTATTGAAACTGTGACAAAACACTTTGAACAAGTTCTTGTGTCAAATGAGATTGACTTGCTTAAAATACCCACTGAATGGGATGACCTTAAAGAATTAGTAGTCACGACTGGGTTACATGCCCTTGAGTATCGAGGAACATTAGCAAAACTGTTTTGCAGTTCAAAGAAATCCTCACTTGAGAACATACTTGCTGTCATTGAAATTTGTTAGTTATACCAGTGAGTAATGCTGTAGTTGAAAGAGGTTTCTCGTGTATGAATAGAATACACTCAGATTGGCGCAATTCTTTAGGTGAGAAAAGGGTAGAACAGCTTTTGCGCATTATACACGATGGCCCAGAGCCAATGAATTTTGATGCAGATAAAGCTGTTACGAAATGGTTTGGCAAATGTGAACGGCGTCCGTGGGTACAGCCATATGGCCCCCATAAAGCTGCGACAAGCACATCGGGCTGCATTGGTACAAAACGTAAATTACCCCAATCTGAGGTAATGCAATAGATTTTAGATAGAATAAATTGAAACCACTTACTTTGTAGAAACTTTTGAATAAAGGTCAAAAATTTTCATATTTGACAGTTTCTACATTAATATTGACTATGTGGCATGAAAAGTTAAAACAAGTGTACAACACTGTTACAAATGAGAAAGTTTAGGCTACATAATTCTTTCCCAATGTCTTTTTCACAGATAATGTTAGGACCAATCAAGATGATTGTGTCGGGAAACAGCTGATAACTGAAATTGATATCCAACGTTATGAGATATTTGGTGATTAAAATTATTTGATTTAGTAAAATATTTTAGTTGTTTTAATAACAGAAATCATATTTTGTTTATTTATTATTAATAAATATAGTTACTGTGGATGTGATTCGAGTAATTGAAATTCATTTGTGTAATTTGATTGTATTTTTACTCAACTTGATATGTGCTGAATATCATGAGCATTGATTTATATTATGTTGTGAATCTGAAGGTATGAGGTAATAAATACACAGTTTAGATTTTTTATCAACATTTGTTTGCGTCACTTTGAATATATAGAAGTCACTTGTTAGCTGTTATATCTCTTGCTTGGTGACATGTAATATAGCCACGCGTCCACATTCTGAAAGATATAAAATCAAAGTTACAATGTGCATTGCCTGTTGCTAAAAATTGCTGGTCAAATAATAGGTCAGCAGGTCAAGCTGAAACTGGCCTGCGATTTTATGATTTTTGGTAAAAAATGCAGGCCATCATATATTTTCTAAAATGAGCCCTGCTCTAGCTTCCACTCATCTTCCGTCTTCGGCATCTGAAATATAGAATTGTATTGTCATTTCAGGTTGAGACAAGATATCGCACAACATGAACCATCAACCACACCTGGGCCTGTCCCCTCCAAAGACACACCGAAATCTCGACAAAAGGACGCGCGAAAGAGTAAGCTGTCACGAGAACAGGAACTAATGGATTTGGCATGTAAACGACTTCGTGAGCCCGATGATGTTAATCTTGCCTTGGCAAAGACATGGGCCAACGAACTATCGCAAATGACACCGAATCAGCAATTATTTGCAAAAAAGGCTATTAATGATATTTTATTTGAAGGCCAAATGGGTACTCTACGAAGAGACAGCGTTACAATCAACCAAATGCAGCAGTTCATTTGCCGACCCGGTACAGCAGTGCATCTGAATCAAGTTACATTAACAACCGCCCTGATACGCCATACAGCACTGTATCTGCACCAACATAGAGTCGATCCTCGACACCTTTGCCGCCTCCTGAGGAGTCATCTTGTGGACTCGCTGATTATTTCTCTTCTTTTGTACCGTGAATGAAACAGTATTTGAACAGTTTAAATTTGCAGTTGCTCCAGACTTAACTTAAATTGGTGCAGACTTAACGATTTTGTTTTGGTAATTCATTTCTGAACTTTGTGATGACACATGTATATTTCTACATTTCTTAAATCAATAATAATAATAAACCGAATTTAACAGAAATTGTGGTTTGTGCTTACCTTGATATAGGCCTATGGCCCAACGCACGTGATGAGGGCCTCACACGTCTCGATGACGATTTTTCCTATGGCCTGAGGTGACACAGCAGTGTGAAATTTCAAATCCTCGAAAGAATTCCCTTAGCCAAATACCGTAGCGTAACTGAAAGTCGCTCACTAGGGGAAATCGGATCTCGCATAATTGTTTTTCAATTAAAGGTGTTATCATATCCAGTAGTTCATCAAAACAATTTGCGTCCATTCTCAAGAAATTCCTGAAATCATCCGGCTCATTGTGGCGCAATTCGAGTAATAATGATTGGTTTCCGAACTTTCGTCCACGCTCTAGAAACCATTGTTTCGCCCACAACCTTCGTCTTCTCCGTTTGCTACGTCTAGAGGCAAATACCAACGCGATAGCGATTGTTGGATCCATAGTGGCCAAAGTTTACAGTAGAAATGATACCATTTTGCTCAATACAATTGTGTGATTTTATTGAATCGTGTGTGGCGACCAGAAAAAACCCTGAAGTCAATTGTGCAATACTATTGTGCAATATCATTGATCGTGTATGGGCCGCTTTACACACCCTAACCGATCAGATTATGATTCAAAAGTAACGGACGATTACGTCTTTCCCGTTAATATGTAAAGATCTCATGCTACAAGAGGCGCCATCTATGATGTTACACATGACATACAAGATAGACGGTTACACTGGGCAACCAGCGCCATCTATGTTGTTAAATACCATGTACGCGATAGATATGTACATAGGGATAACAGCGCCGTCTATGAGGTTGATCACAATGCAGATCGCCAGAGATTCTGAACTATTTGTAACGGCAATGGGAACGATTATTGGGCCCCTTATAAATAACCAAGTGTTATAATGACACCAAAGTGTCCGTTTTCAGCCGATGTTGACACTATGTTTTGGTTAAAAGTACCGGTTTTATTTTTGGCTGTGAAAATTGAATTGTGAGATTACCGATACCCATTTTCCTGCACATGATACGAAATATTATTTTCTTTGTAAAAGACAACCATTTTTTTTTCACGGGTTTTTACTATTTAAAAACAGGATATGCGTGGCACGAATATGTTTCTGTCATAAATCCATTTGTGCAACAACGTTTCACTGCAGCTTTTGATGTACAATCGTTTACTTTTTGAAAAAGTACGGAAGCTTTTAGGCAATAGGAGTGGACTGTCTCTAATACATATTCCCAACACAGACTGTTTTATATTTTCAGTTGACTGAGTAAAAAACAAACTGAGGAATAGCTTCACCAAGGCTAAAAAAAGCACCAGCAAGTGGGAGTGCTAGGAAAGCTGCAACAAAAAGGACGGTTTGGTTGCTAGAAAAACGTCAGTTCTTGGACCCATATATTGCAACAAGACAGACTGTATCAAACTTGAACGCTGTAAGTAATAAAGTCTTTAATTCACATCACTTCGGTTTATTGGTCAAATATGTTATGATTCACAATAATGAACAGGATACAAATACAGAGTATTAAACACATAAGGAATGCTGCTTTACATAATTATTTTATAGAACACACTGTGACACTGAGCAAATCATGTATATATGAATAAATATTTACAATAATTTGTTCACTACCTTTGGGGCATTTCTGGCATTTACAGAACTCAACAGGAGAGCACGAGAGTTTCAACTGTTATTGACTTTCTCTCGACACGTGTAAACTCTTCATGTAGTCCTGCCAGGGCATCGACCCCTCCTCAGACATGAAGTACTCAGTTTAATGCGTTGTTCCCTTGCCTATCTAGTTGGGTTTCTGTCTGAGGTGGCTACTAAATCTGTCAAAGCAGGACAGCCATTCCATTAGAATGGGACACTCTTACAGTTTTCTGAAAAGCTAGCTGATGAGAAAATTTCTACTGTTTTAAATACAGATAGAGCTGGAGTTTGTGTGTGTGCAATATTGTCATGATTGGTACATCCGTAGTTAACTTAGAGGCCCCAGAGCGTGGCTCTTCATTTCGGGTCATTTTTGCAACACAGTTATAGGCCTACAAATTAAAACAATGGAATTTTCCATGGAAGATTTCTTCAGTGTGAACTGTCTCCTGCTGCCCAAATGTAGGTCATGAAGCACAGTGTGGCAGCAGAGTACAACCAAACTCTCAGCTGGTTTCCAATAGTCAAGCTGGTAGGATACATTCACCCTCATTTTTGTGTCACGGGAGTCACATTATAAGGTATGTTATTGATTTTCACTACTGAATAATGTGTTGTCGGAGAATTCCATTGACTTATTTCACTTACTGGCATAGCACAATGTGAAAATGTGTAGTTATAATTTTATTTAGATGATTTAATATAATGGGAATTTTGATATTAAAGTCTGTCACGAGAGTCACAAAACATTGTCACGGGAGTCACGCTGTGTAATCATGGCCTTCTAATGTGGCTATTCATGGTTATATTTTACAGCATGGCTCCAACAGCAGCAGAGAGACGGAGGAGGAGAAGAAGTAAGCTAAAATCAACTGGTCAGTTTGATGCATACAAAGTGAGAGCTTTAAACTACAAGAAAGTGTATAGAGAAAAACAGAAAAGACTTCTAGGGCAGTTACCACCTCAAGAGCAATCCATATAGATCGAAAGGCAAAGGCAGTATGACCGAGCCCACCTGTGGAAGTGCCGTGAAAAGAAACACACAGCCAGGCTACAGGCTACTAAAAGTCCTACCAATGCATATTCATCAAGACGGACTCTCTCCCGGGCAATTAACTAGCACACATTATTCATAAATGTGAAATTTTATCAAAACAAGAGTGTTTGGATAAAATGAAACTACTGCTAACTAAAACGGTGGAAGCAAATAAAGTAATGGGAGGGATATCGGAGTGTGATGATATATTAGTTCAATTTGAGGACTTCATTAACACAACAGTTGTGGAACACCACTCGCAATTCGAATCGTTTAAGCCGTACGATTCCAGACTGGATTTGCTTTTCCATCAGACCATTGGTACAAAGGAGAGCTTTAAGAAGTTCTGGGCCATTGTCAGAGACATTCTCCTAATTTCTCATGGCCAAGCATCTGTCGAACGGGGCTTTTCAGTTAACCGTCAGATAGAGGTTGAAAATCTTCTTGAAGAGTCCCTTGTTTCACAGCGTGTAATCTGTGATTATATTGAATCAGTTGGTGGAATAACCAAGGTAGACATCAGTAAACAATTACTTCTTTTTGCCGGAGCAGCCAGGCAGAAGTATATGACACACTTAGAAAATCAGAGAAGAGAGAAAGAAAAGGAGGAAGATCGTAAAAAAAGAAAAGCATTTCTTGATGAGGTTGAATCCCTAAAAACAAAAAAAAACACGGATTGAGAAAGACATATTAAAATTAGAGCAATCAGCTGACAAATATTCTGAGAAAGCTGAAACGACGAGCCAGCTAACTTTCATTGCCAAATCAAATAGCCTACGTAGAACTGCCAGACAAAAGAAAGAAGAACTGAATGCTCTCTGTACTGAACTAGATGAGAAAGTAAATGAACTTAAGGGATGACTAAATTTCTTATCTTTATTTCTGTTGGTAAAGTCATGTCAACAACAGAAATAATCATTTATCTTGAACAGTGAAAATGTTTTTCAGTAAAGTTTTGAAATTTATTCTTGGTGTGGCTTGTTTATAAATTGTCACAGTTTGTATACAGGGACATGTCCAGAGATTTGCGGGGTGGGGGACGTTGTATTCAATAAATGTATTCTGGAATAATTAAGAATTTGAGCTCCCAAACCAGTGAACAGTATTGAAATAGACATGAATATGTCCCTGGTACATGTTGTACATGTATGTACCTAGCCAATTAGCTCAGTCATGCGATCATCTGATTTCAGTAAGCTTTATTGCTATGAAATAGTCTTGTTTTATCAGTCAGATAGTCACAAATCTGCAAACTGTAGTGGGCCCAAATCCAGTCTTGGTTAACAATTTTCATTGTTTCTCACCTTAATTTTTCATTAGATTTGGTGACAAAGTGATTAAAAGTGCTTGCAGATCTCCTTGCGACACACAACTTTTGCTTAATATCATTTTTATTAGCCTTTCACCACTTCAATTGCATAAACAAATGTTCATCGCTAGTGAATGAATTGTTTATAATTCTCCGAAGTCCAGTGGTTCTCTCCAGCTCCCAATTCAGTAAGCCCCATAGGCTGTTAAGAAAGTGACAGATTCTCAAGTACTAGCTTTAATAAACTCCTGCCCGGACAAGAGTGGGCTTCAGCCTTTATCAAGCGACACAAGGATGTAATTTCACAGCGCATGTGCCAGAACATCTCTCAAAGCCGGGCAGGAGTTGATCCTAGCCAAATAAAGACATACTTCAAAAACCTGGAAAACTCATTGAAAGATGTCCCACCGGGCAACATCGTAAACTATGATGAAACCAATCTCTCGGATGATCCTGGCAAAAAACTCTGCATGTTTAGAAGAGGAGCAAATTACCCCGAAAGAATTCTTAACAGCAGAAAAGGGGCAATTTCACTGATGTTTGCCGGAAATGCAGAAGGTGATCTTTTACCAGTATACGTTGTGTACGGTACAAGGCTGAAAACTTGTGGGACACATGGACACAAGGCATACCAAACGATGCTCGTTACAATAGATCACGATCTGGATGGTTTGATGGTGTCTGCTTTGAAGACTGGTTCAACACTGTAGCAGTGCCATTTTTAAGAAGGAAACCTGGCAAAAAGGTCATAATTGGAGATAACTTGAGTAGCCATTTCAGCAACAATGTCCTCCAGGAATGCGAGAGGCAGGACATTCACTTTCTTTGCCTCCCGGCCAATTCCACACACCTGTGTCAGCCTCTAGATGTTGCATTCTTTCGACCCCTGAAGAGCAAGTGGAGAAAAATTCTCACTGAATGGAAACAGGGCATAGGTAGACGCAGCCAAGCTGTCAACAAGGATGTATTTCCAACTCTTCTGACCAAATTACTGGAAGCAATAGAGCCACAGCAAAGGGATAACCTCGTTGCCGGTTTTAGGAAGTGTGGAACACATTCTCTCAATCCCCAAGCAATACTCGAGAGACTTCCATCTGATGAGAATGACCAAACAGACAGCGACGACAAAGTGGCGAATCTGGAGAAGCATGTCTCAGATTCCGTCATTGACATGTTGAAAGCCATTAGATACGGAGAAGAAGGGCCTGCAGCTTCTAAGCCGAAAAAGCGGAGTAGAATAGAGGTTGAGCCTGGCAAAAGCATAAGTGCAGCAGACATCAGCAGGCAGACTGATGAGGAGGACGGATCAAGTGACTCGGACAAACAGTCTGCTGAGGAAACTTCCGACTGTGATGAAACCGTTGGGTCAGAAGATAACATCGCAGATCACCCAGATTATGTTCTGAAGAGAGGTGACTGGATTCTGGTGAAATACGCCATGAAAACTACATCAAAGTATTATGTAGGCCACATCATACACAGGGCTGCATCTGATACCCAAAACTGGGAGGTGCAGTTCTGTCAGAAAGTTTCAGGGAAGATGTCGCTCTTCGCATACCCAGAAGAGATGAATGTTGATGACATCGACAGTGATCAAGTAGTCCGGGTTCTGCCAAAACCAGATGTCAACCGCCACGGACAGTTCCGCTTCAGCTGCAGTTTTGACGGCATTCTTGTAAACTGAATTGGTGATGTGAGCCATTAAAACGGCTGGGAACAATGTCTCTGAGGACACACAATACACTTAGAGTATACATGTCTTTGTGACGATAACGGGTCTTCCGATCTAATTGGTTTCTAGAAAATTTCTCTGTTTTTCTTTTCTTGCCTTACAGGTATTTGTATTTTTAAAAATGCATGTGGAGGCCATTGTAGCCCTTAGTGAAAGGCTACTTTGGGTTCAGAAGGTAATACAAATGCACCGGCCAAAGTATCCCCAAAGCTGGGGTTACTTTGGCCAGAGATTGTTTTGAAAAAAAAAGACCAACATTATTGACCAAATAAACGTTGTAATTCATGTTACTAATTGGACTTTTGTTTTGCTTAATTACAATCAACAGAGCAAGTCTATTGGTAGAAAATAAGGAATGATAGGACAAATGTGTGAAACAAATGGACTAAAGTAGCCCCGGTTTACGGTACAGAAATTTCTTATAAATAATAAATAGAATATTACACAGTAGAATGCCACAGATATCGTTCTCGTGGAAGCTTTGATGATAACTCACTCGATGCTGCGCGTCTGGTGGGTTATCGTCGTCAGCTTTGATGATAACCCATTCGACGCTGCGCGTCTCGTGGGTTATCGTCGTCAGCTTTCACTCGAACAAGATCTGTGGTATCCACCCTTCACTGTGTAATATCCTCTATTTATTACTGCATTGAAGTCTTTGGTTTGAGTTGATATTTAGTATCAATGTCACGCGCAGCGCTTGCAAGCGTCGAGCCACGATTCGCAACATTTTCATGATTTCAGACGAATATTTATATTTCTTCAGGGCGACCCGCCGATACAAAATTCGACAAAACGAATCAGTCGCTAATCTGTCAGTCGCAGCTCACAGCAAAGGCTCAGAATGAAAAACTTTTACTGAAAACAGTATTTATCTGATCAGCTGAAGATCAGCCGTACCTAGCTATAGGATAGGTACTAGACTCCGACTTATCAGTTATGATTTGTACGACTTTGATCTGCTGTTGCAGGTCGACCTTGTCAGGTGATGACGAATTCAACGATATGGACATGGACAACGAGTCTGTCATTTCCATGTCATCTTCCCGGTCTGAACAACGACGAGAGAATGACCTAAAGGAGAAGAACCAGCCATTGGCCGGGGTCTGATCCATGTCCTCCAGCCGTTCTTCACGACGAGAGAATTACCCATCTGATGAGTCACAGCCATTGGCGAGGGACTCAGCTGACCATTCGCAATCATTATCAACTGAAAAAGTTTCCGAAGAAACCTCGAGAAAGAAGAAGAAAGCGGTTCATCGTGGATGTCACAGTTTAACACCAGATAACGATAGCTCATTGGAAAATGCCTTGACTAGTTTTATTTCCGCAGCCACACAATCGCGCCAACAGGTTAAGGACATAGCAGCAGACAGCGCAGAGGGTCTGTTATTTTCGAATTACGCCATACGTTTAAAACAATTACCAACGACTCTTCAACATTACGCCAAGCTTCAGATCTCGCAAATCTTTTTCAACGCCGAAAATCCGGACTGTATCATTCCTATTACACCTCTACCGCTGCGACCTCAACCCACGGTGCCCTATCCGTCCTCAAGCCAAAGCCATGTTATCCAGAATTCTGTGTGGCCTGCACTTCAAACCAGCCTCCAGCCCTGTACTTCGGGACAAAATTCTTTGTACCGCTCCGACGACCCGTTGCCGGACATGTCAATGCCTCCACCAAGCCAGAATTCAGGATTTCACCCTAAATTTGACAATACTTCGCAGGACGTGGGGACAGCCGCGCCGATGGATATTATACGTTCTGCCTTCCGAATTGCATATGTTGACAATGATAATTGAGAATTGATATTGACAAGATATTCATAATTATCAACCTTTTTTAACAATGATAAGAAGATCGGAAAAGCAAAATAAGAATTTCGACGCGAGTCCGCGAGACGACTCGCGCCAAGACTCGTGCAAAAGTCCAGTTGGGCGAGTTCATGTGGACTCGCGCAAAACGTAACATGTATACATGGTTTGTTTGGTAAAAGGTTTCACTTTCTGACGCGTGTTCCTGTCTCGAATAACTTAAAATTGGGAACCGACGGATGTTGACGCTCTCGGACATTTACGACTGCCGTAAATTGGCCGAGTATTGCCATTCACAAGACGCGGTCGCTGATTGGTCATGCAGAAATGTGTCAACCAGTCAATGCCGTTTTAACTCTGTCGAGGTTGACGGCCGCTGCCAAACTCCTCACCTCGTTTTTTGACAGCATGATCTCGGCTAAGCATCTGCGGGAGAATATTGACTATAAGTATTTTGTTCAGTCTTAACATTGAAGGCAGTTATACTGAATTTAGTGTCTTTAAAGATATAACTGTGAAGAAGCTACTGGTTAACAAAACTTCGCCCTGTTTGTGCAGAAAAAATGTATCTTTGTATGGCAGAGGAATAGTTTGTTTTCTGTCGGACACTCACACGGGGGCCGAATGACTGTTTACAAAAATGGCGTCCCGTGGGAAATGCATATCGAAAAGGTCCATTGCTCTTTGGGAGGACGATTTAAAATCAAATTTTGAATTTACGTTGGATGATGGAGGAGAGAAAGTAGTGGCTGCAACATGCAGTCTGTCGATCGCATGTAGATAAAATTCGGAACAAATACAAGGGAAAAGTGGTGAATGATGTGGTGACGTATGGCGTGGAAGGCACTCGTCATGTTAGGAAACCGAATTTACGCCGACATATTGAATCAGAAGGTCACCGGCGGTGTCTGACCGTTGAAACTGGACAGCCTGTGGACAAGAAACAAAACACTGTGACAGCGGCGTTTGGAACAACAAAATATATGGCCAAAACATCTCTGAGACCGCTCCTTGTAGCCGGGTTACATATCGGGCGAATTGAAAAACCATATTCAGAATACCCTCGTCTTTGTTTGCGGTGACATGGGGCTGAAACTTACAACGTCATTTTCCAATGACAAAGCAGTTAAGGTATTTAACCATACTATTGCTGATCAATTAGTGGACGCCCTACGCGATCTTGTGTCCTCTGGAAATTTCTGTAGCTGGCTAATTGACGGCAGCTCCGCTGCAAAACATCGTTTGACGTATGAGGCTGAACTGTTTTATATCCGGACTGCCCATGAACTTACACCTGACACACAGCTATTTCAATTAATTCCAATGAAATCGTATGGATCTGCTAATTCTGAAAATTTGTTCCATGCGGTGCTAAATAAACTGATAAAACTCAACAATGGCAATGAGCTACAGAAGCCAGTTGATGAAGTTAGCACAGACACGCTTGTTGAGAAATTGAAGGAAACCAATTTTCACTTAAAAGTGGTTGGTGCTGGAGCTGATGGGGCGAGCGTGAATTTTGGCAGAAAGAAGGGTCTTATGCAGTTGTACAGAGAGTCAGTTGGTGAATGGATAGTTGGTGTCCATTGTTTCTCTCACCGTCTAGAACTGGCAGCCAAGAATGCCCTAAACCCACACTTCGAGGACATAAATGAATTCCTTAAAAACTTGCACATGCATTTCAGAAACAGCCCGAAGCAATGTAGTGTGCTGTTAAAGCTAGGGGAAAAACTTGAGATGTGTATACTCGTTCAGCCCAGGGCATATGGGACAAAATTTTTACCTCATCTTGCCCGTGGCCTCAGTGTTTTGCGCAGTAATTGGTCTGCGTACATCATTCACTTCAGTGACACGAAAAGTCAGAACAGCGATAAGGATCTAGCGGAGAAGGCCACAGCATTGCTCAGGAACCTGCTGAGCTTGAAATTTTTGATGAGATGCAGAGTCTATGAGGACATTGTGGACAAGTTGTCTATTATAGCCAAAATCTTCCAAATAGATGACACCAGGTCCATTGCCGACGCTTACGGGTCCTTTCAAACAGCAAAAGCTGAACAGGTAGTTGCAGGGATGACAATTTTGCGCGGATTCGCGGAAATCTGCTGAAAAAATATCCAATTCGGTCGTTTTTGTGAATCGTCTAAATCCGAGGGGAAAGTGGGGGGGGGGGGGTGTACCTTCAATACTGAGATAGATACTGAGAAAATAAATTATATGTTAAATAGGCCTACATATCTTGTGTTATTTATAATGCTTTTATCCTCCATCGTTCCGAAGTCGGCAAAGTTTTCAACGTTAAATACAGTGTTGAAATGCTGCACCTTTCACGACGATCGCCCAGCTGTTATCAATGGGCCTAAATGCTTGGTGATAAACTTGGCTTGTGTTTTCTGAAACGAGAGTTTCATTGGTTTAGCCAAGTTTATTTCCGGTATTTGAACCAATGAACGTGTCTCTAACAGCTCATTTCCGGTCTAGAATAAGGTGCAAAACTTGACTCTAGCTGTTGTAGTTCATGCAAAGATGGTGGGATTTCTATCGCTTGGGGACGAAATACGTGTCCAGGAAATCGATAAAGGCGTCCGAAACAAATTTAGATGGAAATGGCTTGAAAATAAGGTGACAGTCCGTGTAAAAGTTGGCGATAAGACTCAAGATATAACGGAAAGTCTGGATGCATTTGTCAAGAAGGTGGATGTTTCCGGTAAAGCTATGTGCACCTATTGCCAGGATATGATCAGCTACGGGTCAAGAGGATGCATCGCATTGACTGAACATGCTTCCAAAGTTAAAAAAAAACATTCTGCTGCGCTTTCAGTTAGGATGACAAATTATTCTCTGGGATCCGCGTTTACTGCCAGAAGTAGTACAGACAATACGACAACCAATACGAGGAAATCAGTGGCACTCTAGCGACGCCCGTTTCAGCAAATGAAAGTGGTACCATTCCTTTCACTCCGGTCGATGACAGAACAGTTCATTCTGAGGTAATTTTCTTTTATATAGGAAATGAAATTTTCAAAATATTATTAATTGCAATATACGAAATGAATACTTTCAAATATTGTTAATTGGCAAAAGTACCATAAGAATTTTATTACTATATTTCAGACAGTAAACCGGGAATTGCCATATTAGTGCAAAAATAATCAATCTGTATGTTATCGAGGCAGCGTTACAAGTACATAGTATGGTATCACTAGTCTAATCAGTAGGCTAATGTAATTTTCTAATTGTTACAGGATCCTGCTGACTTGGTTTGTAATTTTAGTTTCAACTCATTTAGTCTCTTTATAAACGCTTATGTGGTGGTAGTAACTAGATGTAGTTGGAGATGGGCGTACTTTGGCTTTTAATATATTTTTTTGGCTGCTGTACTGAAGGTTTATGGGTGTAGCAATATTTATTTATCAAACTATCAAATCTATGACTTAGTAAAATGTGCACTCATCATGGTTACTAATTTCTAGCTTATATGCTGTAGACAATATTTACTAACCTGTAACCTGTTATCAAAGATTTCCCTATGTATAATTTCTGATATTTGTTTACATTTTGTTTTGGTATTATGGTGTTTCTTAGTCTTTAAGTCTTAAGAGAAGAAATTTTTTTTCTTTCATTGTTGTCTAGTGTTTATTCGTTGTCAATTCGTTTGAATATCTTTAGAGCACTAGAAGGTTAGGTTGTCAAGGACATTTAATATACATGAATATACCAATATTTTGTGTGTGACTGACTTACAACTGCTGGCTTTGTTCACATTTCACTTTTTGTGGGATGAAATACTGGCAGTTTTGCAGCAGCTTACTTCGAGTTAAAAAACCATTCAAAGATTGCATATGTCAATATTATTTGCCTCCTGGTACCATTGATTTAAATGAATTAATGAATGTAAAATGTATTGTTTAAATTTTTGCTTTTATTTTACAGGCCCTTATCCTGAGTGTATTGGCTGAGCACAGCCTTCCACTGACGTTGGCCCCTGTTATTCTCAACACTGCTAAAGAGCTTGCGAAGGACCCAAGAGCACTAACTAAAGTAAAACTTGATAGGAAAACAGCTTCATACAAAATGACTCATGGACTTGGGAAAACTTTAATTGATGAGACTATAGACAACTTGAAAACAGGTCCATTCTCTCTCAATATAGATGAGAGCAAAAGTAACTCTGACAAGAGAATACTGGCCATATTAGTGAGCTACTTGTGTCCTAAGCAAAAGAAAATTGTGGTTGAACATCTTCAGTCTGTTGAGCTATACAAAGTTGACACAAACAGTGTATTTACAGCAGTGAAGCAACTTTTCAATGACAAGAATATTCCTTGGAAAAACCTTGTATCTGTCTTGATGGACTCGTGCTCTGTCATGCGTGGTTCGAAGAATGGCCTAGAAACCAGAATGCGAAAAGAGGTGGCGCCACAACTTTTAGACATTAATGGCGACTCCTGCCACCATATACATAATGCTTGCAAAAAATTCTGTCAGCCTTTTGATGGATGGGTGGAAACACTTTGTACAGATCTTCACAATGATGTGAAATGGTCTGCTGACTTGAAAGTTAGGCTTATGGAAGTTTGTGACATTCTGTCAGTTGCATTCACCACTCCCCAGAGATTCCTCTCACACCGTTGGTTGTCTTGTTATGATGTCACCATTCCTAATATAACCATGATGGATGCATTTCGTGTCATGTATTATGGATTTATGGCAAAAGACGATCAGGAGTTATACAAGACGCCAGTGTACAATATTTTGAAAGAAAGGAATGTGTCTTCTGATGGAAAAAGTCGTATAAAAGAAATCTGGACAGAACTTTCAAGTAAGAACCTGACAGAAGATGGTAAAACCCGAAAACAGCGAATAATCAAGAAAGTCCTCTTAATGTTCCAGAAAACCAACCTAATCATGTCTTTTTATATAGCTGTATTGCGCCTACTGAAGAACGATTGTCTCTTGTTTCAAAGTAAAGAGCCAATGATTCACCTATTACATGACAAACAAGAAGAGCTCTTAAGGGAGTTTCTGTCTTGTTTCATCAAACCGGAGGTGGTCTCAAAACTCAAAGCTGAGCAGCTCATCACCTTTCAAATCGAGCAAGATGAGAACAAGTTTTTAAAGAGGAAAGAAATGTTTGTTGGATTGGCAGCCGAGAGGATTTTGGAGGAGGAGAAAAGTTCTAACGAAGTGGCAACATTTTTGGATTTAGCCTGTACAGCTTTTATTCATTGTGCCCAGCATCTCCAAAAGAGGCTCCCCCTGGAAAATGTGTTACTGAAAGCTGTCTCATCCATCGATCCTATTGCAAGAGGACATCACCTAACACTGAAGTATTTGAAAGAAATCATGGTACACACAAAACATTTTCTCTCAGAAGAAGTAGAAGCCATTTCTTTCCAAGCTCACCAATATCAAGTTGATATATCTCTTCCTGACCCAGCTACAATGAAGGTTGATCAGTGGTGGATGGCTGTCCAGAGTACAGAAAAATACTCTGCTTTGTGTAAAATGGTGTTCACCATTCTCACTTGTTTTCATGGGCCAATGATGGAATCGTCATTTAATTTGATGGGAGATATTATTGACAACAGGTCGACTAGGATGAATGTCAGCACTTTTAATGCAATTCAGTCAATAAAGTATGGACTAAAAGCCAGACAGACCACTTCTGTTCAACTGTTTGCCAAGTCCAATGTTATGCATCAGGTAGACAGGCGTCTGTGCTTGAACATGAGGACTGCTGCACAGAAACAGAAGGCCTTGTGGAAGGAAAGTGCAGATCTGAGGAAAGAGAGACATCCAATCCCTGTACGTTCAGCAGCCCAGAATAAATTAGAGGTACAGAATATGGAATGGAAAGCCAGACTTTATCACCAGAAGTCTGCTAAAAGAAAAGCTGTCGAAAGACTTAAGGAATTGGCTGCTAAGAGAAAGAAGATGTAATCAGATGTTCTGATAATGACATATTGATTTGACTGAAAAAGTTTCTTTGTGTTTGACGTTGATTTCATGCTAGTTTTGTAAAGAACAATTGAAAGCCTTTCTAACAATGCTTGTAGAAGTTAGACAGTCTATGCCAGGACAATTGATACATAAATAATATGTATTTAAAACAGGACACTCCTTCAGGTGGTAAGTGTAAAGCGTTTTACATCACCTGAAAATATCCTGGGTAGTACAATCCCTGTCTATCTCAGATTTGTTGCTTAAAGGTTGCAGTTCCTTAGAAAGTTGCAACTTTTTTTTTTAAAGCTGGGATATCAATTTGTATTTGTGAAAACACATCAAACAATATATAAATAAGGTCTTGAAGATGTGTCAGTATTGAACAGTTTAGTTCCCTAAAATGGCTCAGATGCTCTCTCCGGCCACCTAGGACCTCAGAGCTTCCGGGGCCTAGGCGGCCCCTGGACCCCAGCCTAAGTTGGCCGGGATAGTAAATTTCAGCTGAAATAACTTTCAGCTGTTGTCATCCCTTTAGTTGTAAAATTAATTTGTATTTGTATAAATTGTGTGCGTGTGTGGATGGGCGCGCGTGTGTATAGCTTCACTGTTTCATGCACCCTCAACAATTCAAACAACAGTATCATGTAAAAACAATTATTTTATACACCCACCAATATTTTGGTAATACTTAAGAAAAATCACAAATGTGTGAAATAAGAGGTAAGGCGCTTAGAGATAAATCATAATTATTTGTGTATAGAAGTATCCCCTATACACACAATCAAGATGCCTTCCTTAATACATTCACAAGATGGTACAATCAGTTCAGGTGAATCTTGAAGATTTTGTAAAATATTTAGAACACCTGAAGCGATATCTTCAAAAATAATAAATATATTTCGCAATGAAAAAGTCAAATTAAACAAAAGCAATCTAACAAAATAATTAAATAAGCAAAACAGAAACATGTAGAAAGAGTATAATTATATTCTTTAATATTATATTTCATTTTATGTCTACAGGAACTCTTGGCTTTACATTTGGGAGAATCAGAGGAAGACGCTTGGAGAAGACTGTCACTTGCTCAGTCGCAACTGGTTAGCCCTGATGACCTTCCCTTGCTGTCCGTATCAACACGAGCCAGTCGTTCTGCTGGTAATGCGCCATCAGTGGAAAATAGCGCCAAAATTGTCTTGCCCTGCAAAAAACTGAGACTTGGAGCACCATATCCAGATAACCCTAAGTCTAGATCAAAGTACTTTGATTCAGATGCGCCAGAGGCTGTTACAATGACCAATGCAATCTCCCCGGAAGCCACCAGTGAAATCCGCCAGGCAGCCATTGGCTCCTTAAAGTCTGCTATGAATGAGAGGTTTGATGAATTCTAAAAACAAACAGAGGTGATGTCACGACTCTCTTTCATCGATGTCACAATCTGGCCACAAGATTTAAAAGATCTTGTGTCGTTTGGAGTGGAGGACATTCAGTGGCTTCTGGATCACTTTCGCATCCCTTTACAAGCTGCTGACATTGGCAGTGACATTGATGTCCTTAGGGAATTCCGGATGCTGAAAACGTATTACAGACCACGTATACAAACCATGAAGCTTCAGTCCAAGGATTTCTGGCCTATGGTATACAGAAATGAGCGATCCAAATACAGAGGTATACTCCTGCTGGTTGAACTCCTTCTCTGCCTGCCATTTTCCACATCTGTAGTTGGGCGCGGCTTCTCAGCAGTCCGACGGGTTCTTACCGACTGGCGTGTAAACCTCTCTCCGACCCTCCTAGCAGATTGTTTGCACTTCTCTACAAGAAAAGACAAACTGAAAGACAGCAGATACAGGGATGAGTTGGTAAACAATGCCTGTGACTCATTTCTGAACGAGCATGAGAAAACCAGCTCACGTGGTGGTTTAGGTATGCTAACAAAACGCCGAATCAACAAAATCCTGAACGGCCTGGAAGGGGATAAGAAAGAGTCCGAATGTGGACCTTCGTCGTGTGATGGCAGCAGCTGTCGGTCCCTCAGTTCTGACCTGGTAGAGCTTTCCAGCCATTCAGAAAGTGACTCTTCCCAAACCCCAAGCCCGTCTAATGATGATTGACTACGACAGACTGAGAATTCATGTTCCTTCACTAACTTCTCCTGTTTTTAATGCATAATGAACCAGGGGATTGCACCAACACTTTTAAATGTGATTCTCATGCCTGACTATGGTAGTTTATCCTTTTATAGGAGTTTGTGCCTCACTGTGACTTTTGCATCAGTCTGATGCCATACGATGACTGACTGTGATTGACAAGATTTATGTTGTTATTTGAGTGCTTCTGTTCCTGATGAATAAATCTGTTGAAATTTTCAACACTGGTTTTAACATCAAACTAAAAACGCAACTTTGTATAATCAGCTAAGCTTTTCTCATATGTTTATCATATGATGAATTATGGTATTCATTTATTGTGTCCTGTTGCCTCATTGTTAGTTGGCACTTGTGACTAGGACTCGCCATCAATAAAAGTCGATTTAGGTTAATTTGTCACCAAACCGTTTGTGTTTAAAGTTTTGATAAATCTAAACATTAAAAGAGTTAAACTGAATTTTAGTTGTTTCTTACATGTATATACATTTATTTTGAGAATTTTCGTTTTGACTCTTTGGGCTCTCGCAAATGGCAGTAGTGGGAGTCCACCTGGACTCTCGCGTCTCCGCACGAAATTCTGACCCTGAAAAGTCGATCCATGATAATGTTTAGCTGATCAGATGATTATTTTCAGTGTGAGCCTACTGAGTTTGTCTGAATACGAGAAGTTTATCTTCTATAGCCAAAATGTTCTATGAACCTTTGATCAATCTGTATTTTCTTGTTGATATCCTTTCACTATCATACCCAGGAGTTTGGTATGCACTTTGAACTCAACTTAATTTCAACACTCGCCGGAGATGGGAGTGTGTTTTGTTTTTCCTGTTGTCCTTTCAACGTCAAAATTAAGTATTGTGTCAAACATTAAGTTCTGGACTGGCTGGTTTGTATTAGCACATGACAATAAAAAACGAGAAATTCTCACCTAATAGTTAGACTCAGTCGTTCTCTTGCTTGTATGACATCGGTGCGGGAATGATGCGTCTTTGATATTCCTTCTTCAACTAGATGGAACACCTGGGCAAACTGCTCCCTTGACATCCTGTGAAACTCAAAGAACTTTTCTTCGAACTGCCCAAGTTCTTTAACCAGTGTATGGAAAACCCCGTGTGTGTTGCGACTCTGTAATATGGGGTGGACGTTCCATCGTCGAAATCTTCTCCTCCTTTTTCGTTTCAGCAGCAGTATGCCTAATCCGATGATAATGATATCTTGATCACGATCAGCGAGAGTTGGCTGTACGGGGACCATGATGGAAATGAAAACCGCTCGTACCGCGTTTCAATAAACACTCACCCCTGCGCAAAAAAAAAAACGCTGCCGAAACCGCTAAATCTACCGCTCGCCAGTAAACGAAGCTTTACAGTTACCGTAAACCGGCAAATTTCATCAGCCGATCTGCCGCCCTCCGACATACATGTACAGCTGTTATATTACGGGGGAGTACGATGAATGGACGGAAGAGCTTAATCGGGCCATGTGCTAGCCATGCGTGACGATGAACACTGTGGTATATGCGATACATGGAGCTGTCTGAACTGTGCCGAGATATTAGAACATGAAGCTACGAGTCAAGATTTCATATGTGACAGTTGCTCTGTGTGATAGAACTCACATACACATTTGTCTTTCATCCCATATTGCCAAATTAATTTGTCAAACAATTTTGCGGTTCTACCTTTAGAAGATATTTACAATTTTTGCGTATTCAGTATTGGACAGATTATTATAAATGGGTATCTACTATCTAAATTGTGTCTAGCCAGTTGCTGTTTGTTTGTTTTTTTTAATCTAAAGACTGATTATCAGTTATATGATTGAATGTTTCTCATTCCTGGCAGTTTAACCTTTAAAGTTTACGAGGTGTGGAATTGCCCCGTTCCGCAAGTACACTCACTGGCCATAAGTATTGCAACATACAGAAAATTGAGAACAACCACGGCCTCGTGCTATTAACCCTTTTACCGGTCAAAGGACATTTTTGTCGCTATTGGCTTACCGGTCAAGCGACATTATTGTCGTTTCCGGACAGCGTTATTTAAATGCATTCTGGGAGCAAACTCCGGCCAGGACAGAGTTTTAACTCGGCACTACATATCCCCCGAGACACTGACTATCTCATATAACACCTGTAGAGCCAAAACGAGGCTGCATTGTCCTATAATTTACGGAAATTCCCGAAATAACCGAACGGTGTTTCAAGATGGCGGCGCCCAGTCAAACACCACGCCGGTCTTCTCGAAAACGAGTGCGTGTATTTGATGTTAGACAAGTTTTGAGCTTTTTAGACGAATCCACTAATTCTTCCGATGGAGAAGAGTCTGGAAGTGATATAGATGTGAATGATTTTCACTATGATGACCCGGATTCAGCATCTGAATCAGATGAAAGTGAACACGGAAGTAACGTTGTTGTTGACAATGACCGTTCTGATGTTGACAATACTGCCCACGGACATGGAGATGCTGGCCTTGGCGTTTCTGAGAATGATGATCAGTCAAATGATTCTGTGATTGATAATGTCTGGCAAACTATACGAAACTTGCAGCAAGATGAGCCTCCAAATGTAAACGACTTTACATCACGCACAGGTCCAACATGGACTCCTCCGGGTGACACACCACCAGTTGAATATTTTGACAGATTTTTGCAGAACCCCACTCCTGGCGGACTGTCACTTTGGGATGTTTTAGTTGATGAGACTAATAAATACTACAGCTGGAATTTGGCAAAAGCTGGTTTACTGCAGGAACATTCGCGATATCATAGATGGAATCCGATAGCTGTACCTCAGCTGCGAGCTTTTATGGGACTGTACTTCAATATGGGACTTATTCGCAAACACAGCATTGAGGAGTACTGGAATACAACCAATTACTCACAAGACACTCCATTATTTAGGCGTGTAATGAAACTCCAGACCTTTGAGAACATTCTTCGTTTTATACACTGTTCTGATAGTGCAAATGAACCCAAACCAGGTAGCCGTGACTATGACCCTCAGTACAAATTTCGTCCTGTACTGAATTTCCTGAATGAGTCCTGGGCACGGGAATATGATTTAGGCCCGGTTATTTCTATTGATGAAACAATTGTTGGCTTCAAGGGCAGGCACACACTGGTCAATTACATTCGTATAAAAAAACACCACCAGTGGGGGCCCAAAGAATATTCCCTTGCTGATTCAAAGAGTGGTTATGTGTATGAAACTATCATGTTGCTAATATGAGAGTATCGAATCATGGTCAGCCATTTCATGTATGTGACAAATTGTTGGAAAAACATGGTGGAAAGTATCACCATCTTATTGTTGACCACTATTATACAAGCATTCCATTGTGTGAATACATGTTCAGCAAACAAATCTACGTTACTGGTACCGTGCGTTCAAACCGTGTGGGATTGCCTGATCCAATCAAAAAAACACTAAAACAGAAGGGTGAATTGGTTTGCCAGCGTAAAGGACAGCTCTTAGCAGTAAACTGGTTAGACAGAAAACAAGTGAGACTTCTATCCACAATTGCTAATTCTGGTACAGTGGAGAAAGAAAACTATAAAAAAGAAAAAAAAATTGTACCGAATGTTGTCATTGCCTACAATTCTGGTATGGGTGGTATTGATAAATCAGATCAGATGACTGATCAATACTCTTGTGAGCTAAGAAGTAGAAAGTGTTGGAGAAAAATTATGTTTCATTTATTTGACAGAACCATGACAAATGCGTACATCTTGTACAAGGATAATCCTAACTTACAGGGAACTTCCTTTGACTCATTTGAAGTTCGTTATTTCGGTTGTGGAAGGACTTATCGGTGGGTATGAGGAACCGCGAGAAAAAGTGGGCAGACCCAGCCTTGGTGATCCTCTAGCAAGAAAATCTGCACGGCATTTCCTCACTAAAATCCCTGATGGTAAAAAGAATGAAATGTGCCTATTGTGCTAAGCCCAGACAAGCTGGATACAAAGGCACCAGGATTGGTACATGGTGCAAGGATTGCGGAGTTGGACTGTGTCGCAACAAATGTTTTGAAAATTTCCACAAATAAAATGAATCAACTGTGGAAGTCCATGCAAATAAGTGAAATCCACATTTCAGACACTTGATTTTTATTTTTTTTTTTGATTGGTGTTTTACGCCGTACTCAAGAATATTTCACTTATACGACGGCGGCCAGCATTATGGTGGGTGGAAACCGGGCAGAGCCCGGGGGAAACCCACGACCATCCGCAGGTTGTTGGCAGACCTTCCCACGTACGGCCGAAGAGGAAGGCAGCATGAGCTGGACTTGAACTCACAGCGACCGCATTGGTGAGAGGCTTCTGGGTCATTACGCTGCGCTAGCGCGCTAACCGACTGAGCCACGGAGGCCCCTCAGACACTTGATGGTGTCTGTTTTGAAACAACAGATGTGAATGACAAGCATCTAATAAAGTTATTCAACTTTTATATCAGTACTTTACGTTACTGTATTTTTTAGTATTTTGTAAAAAATATTCACCGAGTGGTAATATATGCCTGAAAAAATCGACCAGCCTCGTGCTATTAACATATAAATACCCTAAGGAGCCGTGTATATTACTCAATAAAGAATGCACTTCCTTATATAACAAGTTGAAGTGTTCTTCGCTGCTGCAAGCTCAAGAGCATTTCACATGGTTTAGTTATGCCGAAGACACGAGAGTTGACAGATGTTGAACGACAACAGATTGTTGTATTGAGAGCTGAGGGTATTCCGGTTGAGAGAATTACCAGACGGTTTCGTGTTTGTCGTCAAACTGTTTATAGGGTTTGTAGGAGATATAACGAAAGTGGCAATTGTAACAAATTACTCAGAAGTGGACGGAAAAGGAAAACCACAGCGAGAGACGATAGACGCCTTTTGCGCATCACGCGGTTGGCTCGTTTCAGTCCTGCAAAATTTTTGGCTGAAAGGTGGAGCAATGCTATTGGTCAGAGAATTTCAACCAAGACTACCCGTCGGCGGCTTCATCAGTGCAATATGTTTAGCCGTCTTTCCAGAAGAAAACCGCTTATCTCTCCGATCAACAGACGGGCGAGAGTGAGATGGGCAACCAGGGTAAGAAACTGGACAGTGGATGACAACTGGCGCCATATTGTGTTTTCCGACGAATCTAAATTTTGCTTGTCTTTCGATGATGGGAGAATTCGAGTGTGGCGCGGGATCAGAACTTCCCATAATCCCGAAAACCTGACCTTCGCGCACCATAATGCAGTTTCCATAATGGTATGGGGATGCATCGGGATACATGGTGTCGGTGAACTCGTACTCATAGACGGAAATATAAACCACGTCTATTACCGAAGGATTTTGGAGGAGAATTTGCTACTATCTATTAGGAACATCTTTGGCGACCAAGATCACCCATTCGTATTTCAGGATGATAATGCCCCTCCCCACAGGGCTGCAGCGATGCAGGAATGGTACCATGAACGAGGGATCAACCATATCAACTGGCCTGCCCAATCACCGGATGCCAATCCGATTGAAAATCTCTGGGATGACATTGGCCGAACAGTTATGAAGGACAGGCCCACCACCAGGAATGACTTGATCCACTCCATTTTCATGGCTTGGGCTAATATCAGTCCAGAAAGAGTAAGACAGCTTTATGACACAATGCCAAGAAGAATGAATGCCATCATACGAGCTCGAGGGTACCCAACAAAATATTGAAACAGGCAAAAATCAGTGAAATATAGTATTTACGGTTATTATCAAACAAACTTATCTGTCCTACGATGCAACCCCGGTCTGCCCTGCTGTACATGTTGGGTTGACAAATGTAGCAGCTTGAGTGTTCAAAAGGCATGAGTCACACCCTGCCCGTCAACCGGAAATTGTCCTGGAAACTCCTGGAATATCACTGCAAAAAGTCCTGAAATGTCCTGGAATTTCAGGATTAAAAAAGTGTATGAACTCTGTGTTAATGTATACGAAAATTATAATTATAATTACGAAAACATGTTGCTGCTACCAAGTTAATAGAATAGCAGTAATGTTCGCAACAGGGTAGTCTAACGGTAGTTTTACATCTAATCGATGTGGAAGAGTTTACAAAGTTTAGGTCTCAGGCGATGTGGAAGAGTTTAGCTAGGTCGATGGCGAAGCTAAACTAATTATAAAAATTCGTAAATTATTTTCGTCGTTATCGAAAATGATGAGTGTTAGACCTTAACCGATCAGACTGATTCAAAAGTAACGAACGATTACGTCTTTCCCTGTTAAGGTCTGTTTATACAGAGCGCGAACGTGAACGCGAACGCGGTTTTTCGTCCTGGAATGGTATAGTCCTTTTATAATGGAACCGTTCAAATAGAGTGCGAACACGAAAGCGAACAAATATTTGTTCGCGCGAACGACCGCCGAGATTGCCCCCAGAGCGAATTTTTCAGAACGCCGCAGCGGATTTCTTGCTATCAGGTTGTATCAACCAATCAGGAAGTACCACCTCCCATTGCATCATTTCCAAAAATAGAAACTTGTAGGCATGGCTTTTCCAAGAAAACGCTACTCATAACCAGTCTACGTTGCTTGTAGGGTATGGCCGATGCCGAGAAGATGGATAAAACGGAAGTCTTGATTTTAGAAGTGGCAAAAAATATGGTTTTGTTCGACAAATCTGATAAAGCTTACAAAGAGACAGTCAAAAAGAAAGATATTTGGAAGGCAATTGGAGAGAAAATTGGACTGACAGGTCTGTGATTGAAATTAATTTCAATTTATTTTGCCTCTGTCAACAATGGTATGAAACTAACATGATTGTATGTACCAATTCAATTATTAAACACGTTTTAACTTTCATGTTAGCAGTCATCATAATGACACCATTTTAGCTCTGAGAGAACTACAGGTACGTCGAAAAAAATAGAATATGATGGAAATGCTTAATATTTTTTAGATAATATTTTTTTCTGATTTCAATGACAATGTCCTACCAATTAGCAAAATTTCAAGAACTGTTTGAAATATTTAACACTTTATGTAATAAATCCTCAAAATGTATGATTTATACTTTCTGAACCAACTGACAAAAATATTGACCATTTTCATAATATTCTAATTTTATGAGACGTACCTGTATATGAAGGAATTACGATATTATAAAGCCTGCGTCTCACACTGACAGATCTGATACACAGGAATACAATAAACACAGGCAATCTGTTTGTCTATCTGTTCTCGTTATTGTCTAGACAGAGCTGTGAATGATATTATCTTCTTTGGGTAAATTGACTGTTGTCACACGTTGTTTAAAACGTCCTCTGAATGTGTGGATGCATGTCTATGTCCTAATTGGCATGTCCAAAGCATTCTTCCATTTGCCATGTGACTGCTCCTGCTGGGGAGACGAAATAGTTTTTGAATTGTTCTCGCACTTCAATGGCTGCATCCCTAGGTCGATGGCCTTCTCGCCTGAAAGGCCTCAATACACCATCGTGGATGTCTGTTTCCATGGCCTCCACGTCAGCCCCGTGTGCACCGACCTCCAGTTCACCACACAGCATGTTATGTAAAACTATGCTTGCTTTCACTGCACACTCCACATTTTCAGGTGACAGAGAGAGTTTTCTGTGATACATTCTCCACCGATTTGCCAGTATGCCAAACGCGTTTTCAGAGATTCTCCTTGCTCGCGATAGTCTGTAATTATAAATCCGCCTTGCATCATTCAGATGAGAACCTGGGTACGGGCGCATCAAATTGGTCATGAGCGGGAAGGCTTCATCTCCTACTATTACATGAGGACAGGGTTGATCATCCACGATTAATGGTTTGTCATCCGGTAGGGCATGCGTTTTGTTTTGCATCTTTCGAAACAATGCAGTGTTTTTGAAAACGCCAGAATCACTGTTTGACTCGTATGAACCAATATCCACAAATGTAAAACGATACCGATAATCCACGAGGGCCAGAAGAACGACTGAGAAAGATTTTTTGTAATTGAAGCATTTACTTCCTGAACAGGGAGGCGCCTGAATCAATACGTGCTTTCCATCTAAAGCACCTATGCAGTTTGGGAACTGCCATCTTTCACGAAATCCCCTTTCAGTTTGCCGCCACATTTCTTGAGTTGGCTGAGGTAGATGAATTGGTTGTAGTTGATTCCAAATCGACTCGCATACTTCACGTACGATTGCTGCCACTGTTGCAACCCCCACACGGTAACTCGATGCTATGGTGTGGTAGGAATCCCCAGTTGTCAAGAACCAGAAAGCAAACAAAAGATATTAATAGAGATCTGCATTTCTGTTTCAGGTAAAGAAGTGGAAACTCGTTGGAAGAATGTGCGTGATGGCTTTTCTAAATATAAAAGGAAGCTGAAATGCCAGAGCGGGGATGCAGCTGAACCAGTCAAGGAATACAAGTACGCAAAAGCTCTGTCCTTTCTAACCCCCTACTTGGGTGACAGACCCACCAGCAGCAACTTGACAGAGGGATCAGATGAGGACCCATTGCCACCAGACACCTTCTCTGACGAAGAAGATGATGCAAGTCAAATATCTGACATCCAGCCACGACATGATCGACCAGTTACACCACTGAGCACCAGTGTTGCCTCCTCAAGTCAGTCCAAGCGAAAACAAATGCGCACTCAGGATGATTTGGACGCCACCTTATGTCACTATTTGAAGAAGAAGTCACGTACTCCTGAGAAAAGAGAGGAAAAGCAAGATGATGTGGATCTGTTCCTTCTGTCAATGGCCGGAACAATCAGAAAGCTCCCTGCACGTAAACGGGCCGAGGTTAAGTTTAAAATACATAGCGTCGTACATCAAGCGGAAATGCAGTGCTGCTTTCCTGAAATGTCGACACCAGTTGATATGCAGCCCATGAGTGAACTTCCGAATTTGACCTACACCCGATGCATGACATCTCCTGCGCATGACATGCAGCCAATGGGCAGCCAGCCCACCGTCAGAAGCAACTTGGAATCAACCTTTCAGGGCTTCCAGTCGTACTCTCAGTTTCTGGACTCTCAGGGATCGTGATGACCACAAGGGCATCTTTGTTTCTTTGAGTTATTATAATTTTAAATTGCAGATGACAATTTTAAGGAAATATTTAGATTTAGGAAAATATTGCTAAACAAAATGAGAAACACATAACAGTGTTTATGCTAATTTTGAACATTTGAACTGTTTTCATCAAGATGCGATGGAAAGGAACTGTTTCAGTCAAGATTCGATGGAACAAACTGTAATTATTTTCATTTTGGACATTTGAATCGATAATAAAATAATTACGATTATTTTTACTACTGCTTCTTTTTCACTCGAACCTGTTATAAAGATTTACTGCACTGAACACAAGCATACATAATAAATGTTTGAAATGCTATTCAAGTATTGTTTTAGTTAACGAATGCATTGTATAAATAAAATCTTTTAATTATGATTTTACACGTTTTTTTTGGTTTTGTTTTGTTTTTTGTTGTTTTTTTTTTCTTTTTTTAATTATTTTTCCATCCTTGTCAATGCGTGTCTGCTACAGTATTTCCCACTGAAATATAAACATTGCAGATCCAAAATTAACTTATTATAGGGAAAACACTGAAACTTTACTTACCTCAAACAAATGGCCAGTCGTTCTCTTGGGGTGATGGCCTTCTTCCAGTTAGTATCTTGTTTGCAAATGTCGCCTCGAATTAATTCCAAAATGTAGTCAAATTGCTCCTCAGTCATTCGAAAATATTGCTGAAATTTTGCAGGATGAAAATACAGTTCTTGGACGAGGTGGTGGTACTCTCCATATTCACTTCTTCTCTGTAAAATTTCATTTCTCTTTCTACGCTGTTTTGTGTATAAATACAGAGCTATGATCTCCGTGTCTGACTCTGCCTGTGCCATGATCCAGAATGACAAAATTTTAACTCTCACAACAAGAAAAAGGCGAGCCGCCTGGAAAGCTGTCGATGGTTTTCCGCGCTCTATTTGAACGGCCAAACTGCTAAAAAGTCGCGTTCGCGTTCGCTTTGGCCGCGTTCGCTTTGGCCGCGTTCGCGTTCGCGCTCTGTATAAACGGACCTTTATATAACTGGCGTGGTTAACGTGAAGTCAATTAAGGAGTTACATGTAGATCAGTGGGTATTAGTGCGGCTTGGGGATCGTGTGAAGAAACTGTTCATGGGAAGTATCGACACCGTGTATTATTCAGATGGGGATCTTGAGGTTTCTTTTCTAAGAAGAAAAGGTCTGCAAACAAATGCATTTGTTCACCCCAAAGAAGAAGACTGTGCATTAGTGGATTTCGACCAAATAGTTGGAGCACTTAATCAACCACAAACACTGCGAAGAGGTCTGCTCAAATTTACGGTTGACGCCAGTGAATGGATCCCATAGTCAACAAAAGGAATTCTAGAGACGTTCTGTTCCGTATTTGAACTGTGTGTTGCAAAGCTTTTGTTTTTAAACTGTAAAATTATGCTCCCAAATGGTGTAAACGTGATTGCGGTTTCTCAAATTTGTTTCATTGTTAAGCAAAACACGTGCATTCATAACTTTTCAAACATCCTGAGATGTTTAAGTTAAAATTTGTATTTTTTAAAAACCTAATTAAAGTCCGAAACCAACCCTTTGGTTCGCTTATCTCGTTTACAGGCATGGCAATTCTCCGCCGATCGGCGGATTTCCGCCGTTTTTAAAAATTCTAGAGGGCCATTTTTCTAAAACGTTAAATTTCGCTAAAAAAAAAATTAAAAAAATAGGGTGGGTAATGTACCGTAACTTCATCGGTCCGTGCATTCTAGGCACGGTTGGTGAGTACTGTCAGAGAGCGCTCTGTTGTATCCTTCTGTTTTAAGAAGCCTCAAGCGGAAGTTCTGTGTTGGGTTTGAAACGGCTGTTTTCATTGGTTCAGGCGTCATTCCTCCAGCCAATCACTCGATCTGTTCTATTCAATTTCGCGCTATGTTACAAATCGAAAATGGCGAAAACTTTGACAAGAGACCAGGAATCGGCTGTCCGAGAAATTGATAAGACTGTTCGCAACAAATTTAGATGAGAGTGGCTTGACAGAAGCGTTACAGTTTGAGTAAAAATCGGAAAGAATTTCGAAGACGTAACAGAGAAGTTGTCAAACTTTGTGAAAAAGTGCGACATCCCTGGTAAAGCACTCTGCACCTACTGCAACGACATCATCAACTACGGCTCTAGGGGATGCGTTGCATTGACAAACCATGCCATGAAAGTTTCAAAACACGCTGAGAATATGTCAATTCGGCGTTCGAATTATTCACTAAAATCAGCGTTCACAAAAAAGAGCGCTGTGACTGATGCTACACGATGGGGGACGCTTGCAAAACCTACCGAGAAGCGGGACTCGGAGTCGGAGCCACTCACCCCAATTGCTGATAGACAAGTTCATTCTGAGGTAAACTTATATTGACTGCCTCTTTACCTTTTTTATGTTTGGAAAAACTATTTGATTGTCTGATTTTCAATATTCACAGTATTGTCGGCATGAATGTTTAATTTAATTGACAGCCTTTGTTTAATGTAATCACAACCTTAATTTCATTACTTCATTTTTATTTTATTTTTATATACATTCATGCTTAATATTAATTAACCTATTTTTACAAAATCAAAAATATTTTATTTTTTCCATTTTTGACAGCGGTCAGAAGTAAGTCTTTTGGTCCTAATAAATCTCTGCCCTTGCACTTTTCCTGATGGTTTTGGTGAAGGATTTCTAATAGTCTACTGCAACACTAACTGTAGTGCTAGCTTCATATTTAATGCTATTAATTTGGATATGGCTTTGCTTTATAATTGGGTATGTAAGTCTCGAAGAAAATGAGCGAGATTTCACAATTTCCGGGTACCTCTGACACTGACACCAACGTCTTAGTGACGTTCATGCTCGCTTGGTGACGTGGTTACATTATCACGTCGCAAGCAGGCGTCATGTTCGAACGCATGATTCGGGGACGCATGCCTATACGCAGCAAGGGTACCCAGAAGTGCAAAGAATTCCGACGAGACTTACATGCCCTACACTGGTGTAGTGCACGCTCTACTTCATTTGCTTTAAATTTATTACTCATAATCATTACTATCGGACTTGGTTAGTTTGTAGAGTGCTATTGTAGAAAAGGAGGCCATTCTGCTGCATATATTGTTTGTCAGGATCTTCAGGTAGTAAATCTATGGCTTCTAGAAACTCCTTGATATTCCCTAGAGAGTTCATTTTACAGTCGATTGCTGTCTGCCTATAATTAATCAATTGCTGTCTTCCTGATTTAAAGTCTCTCTTTGACTTCTTGAAATAATTTAAATTTATACAACAGCTTAGAGGTATATCTAGACTACACCCCCACCCCCTTTGCATTAATAAGTAGTGATTGTATAATGATTAGCTGAGCAATATTAAAGATCTGCTTGGATCGTCTCTTGTGGGATCATTTTGTTGTATTAATTTGACCTAGACACACACAAATATCATTGTTTTTTGACAGAGAGAGATCTATGGAACTAAAGATATTATGTACATATTAAATTATTTCTTAAATTAAAATTTTAATTATTGTCTTTTCAGGCTCTGGTCCTCTCTGTTCTAGCAGAACACAGCTTGCCCTTGAGCCTCGCGCCAGTGATTGTCCAAACAGCCTGTGAACTTGCAAAGGACCCGAGAGCCCTGAGTTGTGTTAAATTGGAACGAAAGACTGCAGGATACAAACTGACACATGGCCTGGGAAAGACTTTTTCAGAAGATACAGCCAGTGCATTACAGTCTCAGCCTTTCAGTCTCAATATTGACGAAAGCACATCTAACAGTGACAAAAGGATGTTAGCTGTATTAGCCAGTTATTTCAGCGTGGAACAGAAGAAAGTTGTGGTTGAACATCTTCGATCAGTTGAAGTCTTCAAGGTTGACACTAAGAGCATTCTTGCTGCTCTTGATTCCCTTTTATTTTGATGGATTCGTGCAACGTGATGCGGGGTTCTAAGAATGGTCTGGAAGTTCAAATTCAGAGAGAGAGAGCTCCTAACTTGCTTGATATTGACGGGGATTCTTGTCATCGTGTACATAATGCGTGCAAGAAATTCTGTTCCCCTTTTGAAGGATGGGTTGAAGGTCTAGCCAACGACTTACATAATGATTTGGTGTGGAGCACAGATCTAAGACAGCTTTTCAGTGAAATATGTGAAATGCTTGATACACCATTCACCATGCCAAAGAAGTTTATTCCTCACAGGTGGCTTTCTTGTTATGACACAAGCTTGGCCAACCTAGTCATGATGGATGCCTTTGCTGTATTCTACTATGGGTTCCTTAAGGAAGACGATAAAGAACTGTACCAGGAACCTGTAAATGGAATTGTGGACCAACAAAAATTGACAGCTGATGGCTTAAATAGATTAGACGAAATTTGGGCAGAGCTTGCGCAGAAGAAAACTACGGCAGATGGTAAGGAGAGAAAGCGCAGGATTATTGAAAAAGTCTTGTTCCAGTCCAAAAAGACCCATTTAATCATGTCATTATATTCTGCAGTCCTGGGTATGCTGAAAGAATTCACCTGCCTCCTTCAAACAAATACACCCATGATTCATGTGTTACACGACAAACAGGAGCAATTATTCTCCGATTTTCTGGCATGCTTTGTAAAAGCTGAAGTCATCGCTGGGAAATCTGCAGCTCAGTTGAAAGTGCTAAATTTGAATGATGGTAACCTGTTTGTCAATATCAAGGACATGTTTGTTGGAAGTAATGTGGAAGAAATCATTAAGAGTAGTCACCCAAAGGACACAACAGTAACAGAGTTTCTGAAGCAAGTTTCTGCAGCTTATGTTGCATGTGCTCAGCATTTGCAGAAAAAACTACCTCTTGATAGCAAGCTTCTTCGGTCAATTTCTGCTATTGACCCATCAGCAAGAGGCCACAGTGAAACTGTTAAATGTCTCAAATATTTAGGTGAGAGCTTGAGACCTTTCCTTACAGATGAAGAACAATCTAGTGTGTCACTTGAAGCTCATAGATTCCAGGTAGACTTGAGCCTAACAAGTCTAATTGACAGAAGTGTCCACGACGTTGATCAGTGGTGGGCAGCCTTGGACGAAGCGAATAAGTATCCAGCCCTTTGTAAACTTGCCAAAACAGCATTAACATGTTTCCATGGACCCATGGTGGAATCATCTTTCAACCTTATGGGTGACATAATTGATCCCCGGTCATCAAGAATGAATGTTAACACATTTAATGCATTCCAAACTGTAAAGTATGCACTTAAGGCCAGGAACACCACTGCCATCAAACTTTTTGCCAAGACAGATGTGAAACACACCAAAGTGGACAAATCATTGTGTATCAACATGAGGGCAGCAGCCAAGGAACAGAAGAGGCTGTGGGAGGAACAGAAGACATTAAAACAGAACAGACTAAAAAACATCAAATCTGCTGAAAAGGTGGTCCCTCCCAGTACAGTTGTTAGAAAAGGGATAAAGACTTTGGAGAAGGTTGCTCAGCAACAGAAGAGGAAAGCCATTGAAAGATTAACTGCATTACAAGCCAAAAAAAAGGAAAAAGTAGACACTGTTCCAAGAAGTATGTCAGAAATTACATGTGATGGGACATTACCGTTAATGAAATGCAGTGTTTTATTATGACATACATGTATTCAACATGGCTGAATACTTTATTTTCTGTTGTGTGGCAGGTAAAAATACACTTTTATCCTTTATTTTTGTCGTTATTAATCTTGTATTAAATGCTCTCTAGTGCTTTCTCACTCCCCGAACCCCAAAGACCTGGTCCCGGCGGCCCCCAGACCCCCTGCTGATGTTCAGCTGATTTCAGAATTAGCTGTTGCCATGCCTGCAAGTGTATTTGTTCACCCCAAAGAAGAAGACTGTGCATTAGTGGATTTCGACCAAATAGTTGGAGCACTTAATCAACCACAAACACTGCGAAGAGGTCTGCTCAAATTTGCGGTTGACGCCAGTGAATGGATCCCATAGAATTCTAGAGACATTCTGTTCCGTATTTGAACTGTGTGTTGCAAAGCTTTTATTTTTAAACTGTAAAATTATGCTCCCAAATGGTGTAAACGTGATTGCGGTTTCTCAAATTTGTTTCATTGTTAAGCAAAACACGTGCATTCATAACTTTTCAAACATCCTGAGATGTTTAAGTTAAAATTTGTATTTTTTAAAAACCTAATTAAACTCCGAAACCAACCCTTTGGTTCGCTTATCTCGTTTATGTGTTGATGTAAAGTAAATCTCCGAAGTCACCACCTCCTGTGGGGGGAATTCGGACAACTTTCAAACAAAAAAAAATCGCAGACTCTTATACATTGAAGACTTGTACTAATGCTGGCTGAACCCATATATTAAATGCAAACTGATCAGAAGAAAAAGTCCTTATTATATCAGATATTCTGAAGCACAGAAAGAAAAGACTAAAAAAACCGTCCGAATTCACCCCAGCTTACGGTACACTATATGCAGGACCCCTTGGTATATTGCGATCCAAATAAGGATAATTTACGATATCAAAATATGGGCAAACTTCGGCAATATGGGGGTTATTTAACGCCAGATCATCAATATACCGCTTGGTGAATGAAAAGGATCGAACTTTACAGATATTACTTTCAAGTATTTTCTGCATCTAGTCGTATTCATATGAAAACACGTATAGGTCTGCCAAAAGAGGCGCACAATTGGTACCCATAGGAATACCTATGCACCGTTTGTAAATGTTATCCCCCGAATACCTGTGGCGCGCTGTTTTTGTCCGAGAGTGGGCGTGTGTGGCACATGTCTAGCTGAAAAGTCGCCGGGTATATCGTCCAGCCTCATATCTCCCACCATGTTTGTTTCAAGTTGGGGTGGCTATCTGGCTAGTTTACGATCAGTCTCACCAGAAATGACCTGGAAGGAACCTGTAGTCAACACTGATCAATAAAACACTTCGCCCTCAATTATAGAAAAGATTAACCAATAAATTCAAAGAATGATAATTGTTAGGACATGTGCCATTTAGTACGCTATTTGAAGGTAGTTTGGTTTGACGTTGGCGACAATCAATTCTAGCGTGGCGCAGACCTCTGATACCGGTCCTACAGGGAGGTGCACTGCTGGGCACTCCTTCAGCAGTGTAGTACGCCTTGCCCATTTATCGATACGAGTTTTGTCGCAGCGTTGCTGTATTTCATCTTGCACGAATGTTCAATAACCTTAAGATAGACTGACGACAGGTCGCGTTTCACTAAATAACTGCAAACACGAGGGCGTATAAGTTCTGTGCTACTCTGCCGCGTAATGGCGGTATGGCGTTTATTTGTAGCCTATTCCAGATCGTTCCGGTAAAGAATGGGTACGGTGGCGCCATCTGTGTTGCCAAGTTGTAATAATAATATATCTATTTTAAAGCTTAGAAGCTCAATTACTCTTTTTAACACCGATACATACGTAGGAAAACGTCAAGAGAACAAAAAACATGGGTATGTTGATGCTTTCGATGACAAAATGTGCTATGATAGGCGGAAACATCAGTGGTTCACACCCTATTCCATGTAACGAAAACTGATCTCTTAGTAGTTCCCATAAGCGTGTAAACCGCTTTCTTCGTCTGTTCACACTGCGTCACTCCTTACAACGGTAACGTTTGCCTGTAGGATGTGGTAACTTTATCACACAATGAGTGCGCACATGCCGTGTAGATTCCTTCAGCGGGGACTCAATATTAAGAACTAGGAAGCTAAAAAAGTCCACCACCTGTGGATCCACTTAAAGAGATAATGATCATACATAGTGCAGTCAAATCTTGTGTAAGAGTGATCTGGTTTTTGACTGCTGTCATATAGAGACGTGTGTACACATTTTATATATTTAAAGCGCCATGCCACCGACTTCCAACGAGCAGTAGGCTTTTTGACAATGACCTAGATAACAGGTGCATGTTGTGTGCTTCATTACTTGTGCTACAGCCCTTACATGAAGTGTGAAGTGTGTTCGTGCCATATTAGTTCCCGTTTGATCCCACTACTTCCCACACTCGGCTATGTTAAACACTCTGCTCAGTGCCGTTGCACCTGAGGTTTTAATGTGGTACCATGGCTGTCAGCAAGTGTGTCTACTGGATGAGCTCTGTACTTAAGGCAGAGTATTTGAGGTGCAGGACCATATGGCCGATATCAGTATCCATTGCAATGGAGATAATCATTGAATGTTTATCAAAGCTTATTCAAAGGGTGGTAGGATAGGATGAGTGTCAAAGTAGATCCAGCTGTCATATGTACACAGCTAAAATTTAAACTTAACACATTTATTTTTGTGTGTAGTGCTACTAGCATAATCTAGGCCATGTTATCACTATAGAAGGCATACCGTAAACCGGCGTGAATGTGGACAGTTTTGCCTGTATTCTTAGTAGGGTGTTTTTTTTTTTGTTATTATTAATGGATTTTGAGAAAAGTGATTATGCCGATGTTATTCACATGTCCGTGTTCTGACGTCCGTCTCCTCATTGTTGCTTAATATCATTTTATGTTCAATAAATGCATCTGTCATGAAAAGTTGCTTGTTGAAATAAGGCCAGGTGACTTGTGACGACTTGTCGTATGCAGGTGCGCCACATTTTGTTTTTGGTTGGGCATTCATATGTTTTCTCATGACATTCTTCAGGTATTTCTAATGGCCTTTACATTCATTAACTGGAACGAACGAACACACACACACACACATCTTTGGTGCCAAATGGGGACCATGTTTCAAACCTGGGTAAATGGGGACTTCATAACTATTGGCAATTCAGCAATCTCCCATATAGATCTATAGTAGACCTATAGAGGCCCTGTGGGGTCCATTGACCATTTAGCATGCCGCATTGTTGAAAACATCAAAAGTGATATTTGCAGTCAAACTGAGGACACACTTTAGTCCCCGAATGTTTGTGTGTCCCCATTTACATAGACAGTGATATCTCCCCCCAAAGTCTCTATTTAGATAGAATATACTGTATGGATGTGCAAGGTGTTCCCAGTTATATAGACTGTGTCACTCTACAACTGATGCAAAGTTAGTGTGATCATTCACTAGGCATAGAATAGGTGTGAAATGTGACTATAGTGTCTCTTCTTAGGCAGGATAGCTCGCTAAACACTAATTTGGATAGTTGTCTGCATTTACTAAGTGTAGGTCAGAAGAATGTGTGTCTGTAGCATCCCCGCTTTGACAGGATGGTTCACTAAACACTATGCTTGAGAGATGTTCCCATTGACCCAGCATAGGTCAGAAGAATGTGTATAGTGTGGCCACTTAGGCTGGATAGTGCATTAAACATTGTGTTACAGAAGTGTCCCCATTTACCCAGCATAGGTCAGAAAAATGTGCACAGGTTCCCCACTTTGGCAGGATAGTTCAATGAACACTGTGCTGGAGAGGTGTCCTCAGTTAAGAATTGTAGGTTAGAAGAATATGTATCTATTGTGTCCCCACTTAGGCGGGACAGTGTGTTAAACACTGTGAGAGAATTGTTTCCATTTACCCATCATAGGTCAGAAGAATGTGTATAGCGTCGCCACTTTGGCAGGATAGTTCACTGAACACTGCTGGAGAGGTGTCCTCATTTACTAATTATGGTAAAGAAGAATGTGTCCCCACTCCCCACAGGATAGTGCGTGAAAAAACACTGTTGGTAAAGTGTCCCCATTTACTCAACACAGGTCAGGAGAATGTGGATCTATAGTGTCCCCACTTAGGCAGGATAGCGTGTTAAACACTGTTGGAGAAGTGTCCCCATTTACCCAGCATAGTTTGGAAGAATGTGCACAGTGTCCCCACAGGCAGGGTAGCGTGTTGAACACTGTTGGAGAAGTGTCCCCATTTACCCAGCATAGTTCGGAAGAATGTGTATAGTGTCCCCACTTAGGCAGGATAGTGTGTTAAACACTGTGATGGAAAAGTGTCCCCATTTACCCAGCATAGTTCGGAAGAATGTGTATAGTGTCCCCACTTAGGCAGGAGAGTGTGTTAAACACTGTGTTGGAGAAGTGTCCCCATTTACCCAGCATAGTTTGGAAGAATGTGTATACAGTCCTCACTTAGGCAGGGTAATGTGTTAAACATTGTGATGGAGAAGTGTCCCCATTTACCCAGCATAGTTGCGAAGAATATGTATAAGGTCCCCACTTAGGCAGGATAGTGCATCAACCACTGTGTTGAAGTGTCCCCATTTACCCAGCATAGTTCAGAAGAATGTGCACAGTGTCCCCACTTAGGCAGGATAGTGTGTTAAATGCTGTGTTTGGAGAAGTGTCCCCATTTACCCAGCATAGTTCGGAAGAATGTGTATAGGGTCCCCACTTAGTTCAGAAGAATGTGTATAGGGTCCCCACTAAGGCAGGATAATGCATTAAACATCGTGATGGAGAAGTGTCCCCATTTGCTCAGCCTAGGTCAGAAGAATGTGTATAGTATTACCACGTGACTGGCATTGGTCACTATTTGTTATACATGTACTGGCATACATAGTTAATTTATGTGTTATGTCAGTGGTAGAACTGCAATTGCTTACATACATCAACTGCTCATGTCAATGTTGATCTTTTAGTCATTATTTTTTCATCCTTTCTTTGTTATATATTGTTACCGAGGCCTCTGTGGCTCAGTTGGTTAGCGCGCTAGCGCAGCGTAATGACCCAGGAGTCCCTCACCAATGCGGTCGCTGTGAGTTCAAGTCCAGCTAATGCTGGCTTCCTCTCCGGCCATACGTGGGAAGGTCTGCCAGCAACCTGCGGATGGCCGTGGGTTTCCCCCGGGCTCTGCCCGGTTTCCACCCACCATAATGCTGGCCGTCGTCGTATAAGTGAAATATTCTTGAGTACGGCGTAAAACACCAATCAAATAAATAAATAAATATATTGTTACCTGTTTTTTACCTAGTTCAAACATCGTTCAGTCCATGTTGGGATTATCTATGGCAACCATGCCAAGCAGCCTACACATGGACTAATATATAAAAACATTTCCAGCTTTCACTCTAGAGAGTAAAATGTAGTTAATAACGAGAAGTATGACTTTCAACCCAGGTGTCCAGAGTGCCTTCGTTCATGTCACCAAGAGTTTGAAGACCAGAACCCCTGGTGATAATAGCGTCCCCACTTTGGCAGGATACTTCACATAACACTGTGTTGGAGAGGTGTTCCCATTTACCCAGCATAGGTCAGAAGAATGTGTACAGCATCCCTCTCAGACAGAATAGTGCATCAAACACTGTGTTGGAGAAGTGTCCCCATTTACCCAGCATAGGTCAGAAGAATGTGTACAGCATCCCTCTCAGACAGGATAGTGCATCAAACACTGTGTTGGAGAAGTCTCCCCATTTGCCCAGCATAGGTCAGAAGAATGTGTACAGCATCCCTCTCAGACAGAATAGTGCATCAAGCACTGTGTGGGAGAAGTGTCCCCATTTGCCCAGCATAGGTCAGAAGAATGTGTACAGCATTCCCTCTCAGACAGGATAGTGCATCAAACACTGTGTTGGAGAAGTGTCCCCATTTGCCCAGCATAGGTCAGAAGAATGTGTACAGCATCCCTCTCAGACAGAATAGTGCATCAAACACTGTGTGGGAGAAGTGTCCCCATTTGCCCAGCATTGGTCAGAAGAATGTGTACAGCATCCCTCTCAGACAGGATAGTGCATCAAACACTGTGTTGGAGAGGTGTCCCCATTTACCCAGCATAGGTCAGAAGAATGTGTACAGCATCCCTCTCAGACAGGATAGTGCATCAAACACTGTGTTGGAGAAGTGTCCCCTTTTGCCCAGCATAGGTCAGAAGAATGTGCACAGCATCCCTCTCAGACAGAATAGTGCATCAAACACTGTGTTGGAGAAGTGTCCCCATTTGCCCAGCATAGGTCAGAAGAATGTGCACAGCATCCCTCTCAGACAGAATAGTGCATCAAACACTGTGTTGGAGAAGTGTCCCCATTTGCCCAGCATAGGTCAGAAGAATGTGTACAGCATCCCTCTCAGACAGAATAGTGCATCAAACACTGTGTTGGAGAAGTGTCCCCATTTACCCAGCATAGGTCAGAAGAATGTGTACAGCATTCCCTCTCAGACAGGATAGTGCATCAAACACTGTGTTGGAGAAGTGTCCCCATTTACCCAGCATAGGTCAGAAGAATGTGTACAGCATCCCTCTCAGACAGGATAGTGCATCAAACACTGTGTTGGAGAAGTATCCCCTTTTGCCCAGCATAGGTCAGAAGAATGTGTACAGCATCCCTCTCAGACAGAATAGTGCATCAAACACTGTGTGGGAGAAGTATCCCCATTTGCCCAGCATAGGTCAGAAGAATGTGTACAGCATTCCCTCTCAGACAGGATAGTGCATCAAACACTGTGTTGGAGAAGTGTCCCCATTTACCCAGCATAGGTCAGAAGAATGTGTACAGCATCCCTCTCAGACAGGATAGTGCATCAAACAGTGTGTTGGAGAAGTGTCCCCATTTGCCCAGCATAGGTCAGAAGAATGTGTACAGCATCCCTCTCAGACAGGATAGTGCATCAAACACTGTGTTGGAGAAGTGTCCCCATTTGCCCAGCATAGGTCAGAAGAATGTGTACAGCATCCCTCTCAGACAGAATAGTGCATCAAACACTGTGTTGGAGAAGTGTCCCCATTTGCCCAGCATAGGTCAGAAGAATGTGTATAGCATCCCTACTTAGACAGGATTGTGCGTTAAAATTTTATTTATTTATTTGATTGTTGTTTTACGCCGTACTCAGGGATATTTCACTTACATGATGGCGGTAGACCTTCCCACGTACAGCTGTAGATTAAGCCGCATTGGTGAGACTCCTGGGTCATTATGCTGTGCTAAGGCTGGCGCACATAAGTCTCCACCACGCAAAACAGAAAATCCAAGAAAAAAAAAGAAAAAATTAAGTCACGCTGGTGACCTACTTTCAAAACGAAAGCGACGTAAAGGGGAGATAACTTTGAGCAACACATACTTACGTTTATTGCATTAGTAATATACTAATAGTAATACTTTGGTTTTGTTTATATAAATATTCGCTGTATAATATTTGCAGGATTTCATAGGTAAAGCTGCTAAGACTAGGCCTTCCTCAAAGTTTAAATTTAATAGAATCAGTGTAGTTTTGAGAACCTCTTACAAACTTCAATGAATTTGAAAGCCACTGGCGCACGTAAGTCTCCACCGCGCAAACCAGAAAATCCAAGAGAAAAAGAAAAAATTAAGTCACGCTGGTGACCTACTTTCAAAACGTAAGCGACCTAAAGGGGAGATAACTTTGAGCAAAACATATTTACGTTTATTGCATTAGTAATATACTAATAGTAATACTTTGGTTTTGTTTATATAAATATCCACTGTATAATATTTGCAGGATTTCATAGGTGAAGCTGCTAAGACTAGGCCTTCCTCAAAGTTTAAATTTAATAGAATCAGTCTAGTTTTAAGATCCTCTTACGAACTTCAATGAATTTGAAAGCCGTAATTTCACTTTTACAGAATTGGTAGTGTATGCTTTTGCACAACGTAACAGTCAGGGTGACTGGTCCTAGATATAATTGCACACTTTTTGCTTAATCAATAGTCCAAGAACATTGATAAATGGAAGTAAACTCAGAACCTTGAATATCAGCTTGTTCTGATCTTATGAATAACACAATCGCCATACTTAGCACACCAACAAACTTAACAAATGTATTGTTTCTCCAAATATAGACACTAAGCAGAACTACATTTTCATCATTAATGATTAATGCCCTTCTCAGAACCTTTTTCCCCGTGTATGTAGACCTACAAATCCCACAAAGACCTCACAGCCATCCCCAAACTGCTGAATCAAGTGGTAATGGATGAACTTCTGATCTCATTGTTAATACCAGTTCTCATTTTGCATTTTCATGAAATACTATAGATTTCTGAAATACTATGGAGCATCATATTAAACCCCAAGCATTCACTCATTTCATATTTCTTGAAAGTATCATTCTCAAGTGAAAATAAATCTACAGTTTGTTGTGGCAATCACAGTTGTCATGCACTAGTGCTATTTTGAGACCGCAAAAAATTTCTCCTCTGCTTTTACAAGGGCTTGGAACCTACTGTGCCATAGAAGCGATGTCACTCAATGTTACAGGTTTATCAACTTATCCACTGATGCTTTCTGAATAAGTTTTATTCTGCATTGTCATCAAGATGTCAACATCTCTTTAGACTACGACACAATAGGCAGCATTCAAATTTTTTACGGATATATACTTTTAGTTCTTTTCACCCTGATTCCTTTTCTCTCTGCATACTGCTTAAGTAGTCCTCTTCCTTGCAACACCCTGGGATTGAAGGTTTCTTCTCCACTCTTCAAATGGTATTGCTTGTGTCTTTGCACCGTATCTGTAGCCCATGAACTGCTGATGTAGTGGGGGGACTCTCTCCTCTCCATCGCATCGCACCAACGTTGTTTTTCTCATGTACTTTCTTTTGGGCGCCCCTTCTTTTCTTTCAGGCATACCTTGAGACGATGGGGGCACAGCCTGACCTGGTGTTGACTTGATGTTTTGGAAAACAACGGGATACAGAGGGTAATATGGGTACAGGTGAAATACTTGGCCACACTCTAATAGAGGACACAGCAGTTTCATGTGGAAGTGGTCGTTTCACGGGGTGGGCTGTGGCTGGCACGACAGAGCGAAAATGAGCTGGAAGTCTTGGTAAAGTTACACTGGCCATAAATGTAGGTGAAGACGTTGTAGCCTGTTGTAACCTTGGGCACTTCAGTTTTGCCATGCCTGCTGTATCTGGAGGGTCTGGGAATGAAAATGTTTCACCTTGTCCCACACTGAAAGTAGCTGGCTTATCTTTTGGCTGTGGTGCGCCATGGAGGGCTGAGGCAGATCAATGCCTTGGAGAACAACTTGTAAGTCTTTCTCCTTTCCTTTTTTGTTGTACCTGGGGGAAAAGACAACAGAAATAGATTACCTTTGAAGAACATCTCTGTTACGGATGCACTGTTGTGTATTTCACAAATGGCAAAAAATGGCACCATTCACCAGCTGTAAAAATTCAGCACAAACAGCAGATCTGCAAGTAGTTCATCTTAAATACAGAAACAGGAAAAATCAAATTTCAATTACCACTGTTGTATTGTCTTAATATTAACACTTGGGAGCTGTATCAGCCCTGCGGTTGGACATTAATTAGGCCCTGGATACAGGACTAGGCATTCTTCATGAGATTCCAGCGAGTGGTGGAAGTTTTGGTTTTCTTAGACCGCCTATCACTCGGGTATGCAGCAACCAATTTCTCAATGGTGGCCTCCACATACCGATTGCAATCAGGCCAGTTAGCCCAAGTGGGGTTGGGTCCAAGAATAGCCCTGTAAGTATAAAAGGATATAAATGTAACTTTTATCAAAGATTTTACTGCAATGTACGTAAAAATGTACAGTCATAAATCATATAAGTATAAATCAAACCGTCAGTCATTTCAGGTGGAGGTGTATGTAGAAAACTGTAATATTACCTTTGAATGCTTGTAACTCCCAAAGCTACTTGTTTCTTGGGACTTTTGAAGCGACCAGGCCCTGGTGAAGGAGATACCCTCAGGGGAAACTTTGTCCTTTGCTTATCAAAATCAGACAAGCCATTCCACAATTTAATGAGGCTGTCTGCCTCCTCCGATGTTAAGGGAGTAAGCTGTTCTTTCAAACTAGCCAGGAAGCTTGCCAGTTTTAACACAGCAGTGTAGCCTGGGACATTGTCAGGACCAAGGTCGCTCTGAAATTTGAAACAGACAAAATACAAGATATATAAACATTTTTATGCTGCTGCTGCTTGCAAATTACCTCCTTGGGACTGAACTACATTGCATATATACATGTATGGCCAGTGGTTCCACAGTGTAGAATCTGTGAAATGTCTAGAACTATCTCAGAATATGGCACTTAGAGACTGTCTCGCTTTTTTTAAGTGATATGAATGGAATCATGGTCTGGAACTAATTTTTGTCAGTAAGTAATCTGATGACACCTGAAAAGTAAATATAAAAATCATTAATTTGAGAAAAATCTATACACTACCACTGGATATTATTTATAAAATTCTTTTATTCCTGCAAGCTTAAGAAGTTTCTTGCAGCACTATATATCTTTGTGGGGAAGAGCTGAATCTTTACATGGCATTTGTGTTAACTAATCACAACTTACTCACCTGTACTTAAAACAGCCGTTGTGTCAATGGATCCCTCTGAAGCAGAGGTCACAGGAGGCGTACCTGATGGCTGAGCTATAAGGAATAAGCAAAACACAAAACACTCAAAAAGACAAAAGTTACTGTAACAAAATTCTGTAATGAGAGTTTAAAGAAAGCGGGAACAAAAGTCCAGAGATGTATCATTTGCAAATCCTTAAAGCTACGTATTACACACACGGATACAAACTTTTTTGATTACAGCTCTGTCCCCAAAAAGTTATTTCAAGATAATGGGGGTATTGCATTTGAACTGTCAGGAATACAGAACATAAGGTTTGAAGACAATATCCCAATTGTGTATTTTCTTTTAAATCAGACTTTAACCTAAAACTTAAACGTCCAGCATATTTCAACAGCCACATCTCTCCTTCCAAAAAACTGATGAAAAACTAACACAAAATGCAGCTTACCCATAGTAATATCCCCTGTCTGCACTTGTTCCTCAGATGCCATAGCATCCAGCATTGGAACTGTGACATCCTCAATCTCTATAGCATCCACAAAGCCCTCCTCTTCTAAAGCCTCTGGCTGCTCTTCTGAAACAGCAGTGTCTGACTCCAAGGCTTGAGCAATCTCTGCATAGCCCAGGTCTTGTGCAGAGGACTGAGCAAACAAGTACTCTAAACCCAGACGTTCCCCTAAAAACAACCAAAATATACATGAAGTAAAAGTGATCTGTATAATCTGATCATTTGCATATCTCAAGAATACGCAAAAACAACACATTATGAAATTAAAATTATGCCTTTCTTACCCGTATACTTTTTTGGTGGCACAAAATTTGGACAAAATGTTTTCCCCAGCACCTCTGACGACAACTTGTTGACTGCTTGCTGCAGTGGACCATCATAGGAGATGGGATCATCTCCTCTTTGCTGGTTAAGGCATCCCGTCTTCTGTCCTCATTCCACCTGTACACACCATCAAGGAGGTAAACCTGGAAGTTTACATCATTGGCAACAGTACCTGAAAAACACATAGTGTTATAAAACTGTTAAAATTTATCTTGGGCTGATTCGGTGATGAACATATTACTGACAGTAACAGCCGAAACTGACATAAGGAAGGTAAAGTTACCAGACTCACAGATACCGCTGGTTTAAGATGTTCAGTGGTTGGTGTTTTATGACATGCTTAAGAAACTCAAAACACATCTACTGACTACAGTGCTGTATCATGAAGAAATGTCAGAGAGAAAATAATAACAAACTACCCGTATGAATACTGTAACTTTACATACCGGGGATAAATCTAGCCATATGTAAATGGAAACTCTCCAGACTCGATCCTCTGGAGCATCTGAAAGTTGGGAGTGTTACACCTCCCTTAACCAATGTACCCATGCAGGTGTACAACTGGATAGCTTCAGGGTCCTGGATACAACCAACATGTCGACTCTGTTGTTGCCAAATGTCTCTCATTTTCTCAGTGTTGATGAGGGGCACACCAAGAATATCCAGGCCCTTGTCACCATCCATGGAACTGATCAGTTTCGAAATAAGACGTTCAGTCCCATCGGTGCCACGTGTCCTTCTCCTGCAGTGGAGAGCTAGCTCTTCCCTCTGGAGCGCCTGCATTACTTCAGAATCGCTGGGATTTGGAATATGACGCTTGATCATTTCCAAACGGTTTGCCTTTTTCAGCAAGCGGATATCTTCCTCCTCCCAGCGAAAGATGCAATGACTCAGACGCCCCATAAAAACCCCATACAGGGGATGAGCATCAGTTGTACACCCTGAAGATAAGCGTCTCATGAAATGCCAAATATCCAGTCTGTAAACAGAACAGGAAAAAAATTAAGGTTCCCCATTACAGATAAAACCCATCCAATATTAAAGAAAAACAAGTGGTTGACAAGGTTTACATTTAAAATATGTATTTTTAGGGTATAAATAATGACCTAAGTTCCAGTAAAAGGATTATTGAAACCTGTCTGTCTGATACATTCCCATACATCCATGATGGAAATCGGCCATACAGTGTTCTTCCCAGGCAGTCCAGTCCAATAAAACCATTAAATTTATTTGATTTATTTGAAGTACTCAAGAATATTTCACTTATACAATGGCGGCCAGCATTATTGTGAGAGGGACCCATGCACACTCTGGGAGAAACCCACAACCACCCACAGGTTGCTGGCAGACCTTCTCGCATACGGCTGGAGATTAAGTCAGCATGAGCTGAACGTTATTGTGCACACTACTAGAACTCTTTGGCATAAAGCAAACAAGACTTTACCTAACTTGCAGGAATGGCCAGTCATCAAAGTACTTGGCAATAGCAGAGCCGCCACACCAGCCTCTGTCTACATAGAGAAGTCCAGGAGGGTCAACACTGGCACGACAATAGCGATCAATGACACCATCAATCATATCCCTCAAACCCTGTCCTTCCCCAGTAGTGAGAACTGTCATGATGACTTGCCCATGCTCGTTGCCAACGTTTGTGGCCCACATGGTAGTTTTTGCACTTTGACCTGGAATCAATATTGATAATTGTTATGTACATCAAATCTTTAGTTTATCAACTATCAAAGTTATCAGCATTCTGCCTCTTAACTGCTGCAGTTGCTCTGTGAAGATGGCAAATTTCATTTCAGAAATTCATTTAAATTAAAGAATATGAATAAACAGGCTCGTGATAAATGTGTGCATTTAACATAAGTCAATAATCCATAAGAATGACTAAAATCAGATAGATACCAGCCAATTTTTTAGTGATTTTTTTTGTTGAATCTAATTTCAGCGCCTCTCCAAATTGGGACGTTATGCTAGCCTTGATGTAATCTAGCCTTTGTATCACATCAAGCTGATACATTTTCATCAACCAGCGGTGCCCTGGTATCCTAATTATTTATGGAGGCTCTTCAAACTGGGGTGTTACCACCAGACCACTCTGTGATGCTCTCTGGAATCGTCGACACTCAGTCATAATGATGCACTGCCTTGAGATAGTGATCTCCATGTTCCTCCTCTAACTCTCTAACTGCCTACGCAACAAACTACTGCTGTTACCCAGGCCTCCTTGCCGCAGTAGCTCCACCACCTTGCGACCACAGGCAAACTTGGCAGTTAGGATGCATGGAAAAACTATCTGACGGTCAAGATCCAGCTGACTGATGATGTTATGTGCCCAAGAGATAACCTAGAAAGAAAAATTTCATCTTAAGTTTTGACTTCCAGCAAGAGGGAAAATCATAGTAAAAACACATGGAATTGAACTCACAGCCGCTTTGCTGAGAGTTTCACTCAGCCTTATTGTTGTGTACAGCAAGCAGACTGGGGAACAATTAAATTTATCCAAGCCCATTCATGAACTTATTGTGTTCACAATGTTGGACTGAGGAGTGTGTTCTATCTCCTATGCTTGAATTTAGACTCACAAGACTGGGTATGAAACTGTTTCTCCTCTTGTTTAACATACAGTTGAACTTACGATATAAAACATAGTTTACCTTAGCACCACAGGATGAGCATTGTAGATACTCTGCAGCAATGATGTAAAAGCTGTCAACATCAAGCACCATCCTTGTTTTCTGGTGGAAGCCTACCCTGGTCAGCACTCCACCACATTTTCCAAACTCGCTGCCATGTGGACAAAGAAGCTTTACTCCCCCAAAATTAACAGGCATCCACAAAAACAATCGATGACTGAAGTATCTGTCAACTTTGTTTCGGGCTGAAGATGCCATACTTGGAGGGGGTGGTGTATGCCACAGTTTGATCAAGATATCAGAATGGAACTCAGTTTTGTTGGTCCGGGGGTTCCTCCTGAAAAATGTTTTGGATATCCACTGCTGGTCCTCTTCTGGCAGCATAGATTTCCAGCCTTGATACAAGAGGAGTTCATCTGATGTAAACAATAAGTCAGAAATTGATAAGTAGGAATTAAGATAATTTCTCGACAACTTCACATTTATGGCAAAAATCAAATGGTATTTTTCAATCCTTAAATCACTCAACAGATCACTATTTTGATGGAAACAACAGACGTTAAAGCTTATGAAGTATAATTTACAGTTGAAGAGAATTATACAATTTAGGCAAGGAAATACATCCTTGATTTACAGGATTCTAAAATTAATTATCAAACTAAAAGGAAGTCAAAAATTGTACTAAATTTATAAGAAAATTTAGTTCAATTGGTTTTCTTAAAATATTTTATAAACCATAGGTTACCACACACCCATCTACATGTATATACACTGACAGTCCCTTAATACCATATACACACAATGCATTGCTCCATTCTTTAGCACTATGATATGCTAAGTTCTGCCAAAACCACAAGACATGTTGTTCACATACATATTGTGCATTGCCATTTAAGTTTCATTAGAATAAATGAACATAAAGCTATAAGGAAATGGATGGAGTGAGTGAGTGCTTGGGGTTTAACGTCGTACTTAACAACTGAAATGGATGGAGAGCAGACAAGAAGCTTTAGTGAGAGACAAAATAAATGAAGAGAAGTCCCGCAGGTAAAAAGCAAAGGTGGACATGTGGAGCCTCAAGCTAAAATAAAATATTAGTACTTACCTCAAGTCAGCCTACTAATATCATAAAACAATTCCATGTAAACATTAAACATCTACCAAAATACAAATTTTGAAGTACACTAACTCACCTAAAATCTGGGGAAAAAAAATTTGCTTCTTTTTGTCAGATTTTAAAAATTTGATGGCATTTTAAGAAATCATTTTTGCATTTATTAGACACAGTATTAAAAACACAAATACATATATCAGTTACCCAATGTATAATGTTTGGCAGCTGTAATGACTTCTAAAGTTAAGGTGATATTTAGGATATTCTATTTACTTCATTTAAGTGGACATCAAATTCATAAAATTAAAACATATCTTGTTCCTATAAAAATGATTTCTGGAGGATTTAAAATGTAAAAATATTCGTCCTATACAAACTGAATATTTTACACAAAAATTACCTGGAACTTCTGAGGATACTTCAGTGGCGTCCGACATTTCAGTCGATTCAATATGTTCAAGAACCGAGACCAGATCTCGATCTTCCCGTGCTGAAGTACCTGTGCAAGAAAGAAGCAAACATATCATGGAATCGTTCTTCTGCACCAGTTATACAATCCTGTAATATATGTCACGTTCACTTGACTGCTTTCATTCGTTACCACAAAGATGTGTATTTTAACACCCAAACACACCAGTGGGATATATATCACACCCACACATATTATTATCTCTAGTCCACATACAAGCCAGGTAATGTGCATGTGAGTGTTTACATAAATACTTACCCAGTTTGATTTCTTGAGCAATCAGAGGTGACTGAGACGATGGAATGTCTGTGAACAAAGAACATATGTTAACTGATAGATAAAAAACTAAATACAACAAAAATTAATATTTCACACATCTTATTTTCACAAGAAACTATGATTATGTCAATGATATATCTTATTACAATTGTGAGTTATCTCCCCTGATCCTAAATTTTTTTTTTATCTTCTCATCACTGTGTGGTATTAATCCAGTTATAATTTTTAGTTATCATCTTTGTAATATTTCGATAAACAATAATAACCGATTTGCACTGATTTATCAGCAGTACTCACTTGGTTTCACCTTAGGTGGGGCAAAAAGTGTCTTGGCACAAGGGCCCCAGTTGATAGCTGTCGCTCTGTTGTGACAAGGGCCTTCAACTGAGAGGTGCTTGACTTGCATGTTTCCTCGCTTTTCCTTTGAATAATGGTGCGCCCCTCCTCAAACATTTGCATGTAGCGCTATAAAATACAATTTTCATCTGATTGTCACTAAATGTCACTGAAACAGGTTCAAGTTCAGAAAGATTTGTACAATTACAATAGAGTTCAATTAAATTTGTCTGTACACTGTCTGCTTGTGTTGGCATGTCCGATTTCGAGAATTTCACTGTAATAGTTATTTAACTAGGAATCATCCAATCTATGGTTCACTACCAGTCTTGTGCAAGTCAGCTGGCATCCATTGCACATCCTGTATACATATAAGGGGGTTTGATTATTGATTGATTGAGCCGTAACATCCTACTTAACAGTGTCAGTAAACCATAAAATGTACAGGGTGTCACCTTAAATTCAGCCTTGTTGTGTCTTTACTGAACACTAGACAGGTCTTGTTTCCATTCATCCTTGATGATCTGTCCAACAAACCATCCACAATATCCAGGGACATTCTCCAAAAGCCACCGGAAACACTTTCCCCTATACTTCCCACACTGGAGGATGTACTCACCTAGTAGTTTATAATAAACACCACAGGTTGAATTAACATACATTAACATGTTCACTTTTAATGTATAACATGGCTGTTATTTTCAAATTATAAATTTGATTAGATTGATTGGAGTCCTACATGCACTGCAGAACTTCCACTTACTTGTACATTTGAATAATCGGTGGTATTATCGCAAGAAAAACAACTAATCATGACCATCACCTGTCTGCTGATGAACCATCACACTTAACCTAAAGAACAAATTCAGCTGATGCTGAACAAGGTTGGCAGATCCTGAGGGACATTTTGGTCAGGAATACAGAAATAAATAACAATAACCAAATTAAGTACTCCACAGACACTGAATACATGTATCTAAAATTTAACAAGTGAGTGTACTTGTTTTATAGTTTTATCAGTTTCTTATCCATCAAACAAGATACTAACCTTATGCATGTTCTTAAAAAATAGCCCTACTGGTGAATACTATTGACCTAATCAAGGACCTACCAAGTACATCTTTTTCAAGTTAAAAGTTAAGCACATCCAACAAACCCTGCCTACGACTGTGTTTTCAATCCATTGTATGTAGACAAATATACTAAATGTCCTAATAAGATCCCTTCGTTCGGTCTTCGTATACGGGAGCATATTGTGGGAGCTAACATCAAGCTGGAAGATATAGCTCCGGTGTCTTTTCCGGAGTCTCCTCCATGGCTTCTCCCACAACCTAAACTAATATTTGATCTACGTAAATATAATAAATCGAATATAAATCCTCTTATAATTCAGCAAGGTTTTGCTGAAATTAAAGCTAATTATATGGATTATAAATTTATATATACTGACGGGTCGAAGGATGAGGACAGGGTTGCGACTGCGGCTGTCATGGAGCAGCGAGTCTTCCTTTCGTCTTCCATCCTCTTCTTCAATATTCTCTGCCGAGGCCAGAGGTATACTCCTGGCCTTATCATATGTTTCTTCTGGGCATGCCCAGAGGGCAAAGTACTTCAGCCTATCGAAATGCCCATTCCAAATGAAGACAAGTGGAAAAGTTTGGCAAAAAGATTTGGAGATTTGTGGGATTATCCATTTGCTATAGGCAGTCTTGATGGTAAACACGTGGCATTGGTTAACCCTATGAACAGCGAATCACTTTTCTACAATTACAAAGGGTATCCCAGTATTGTGCTTTTGGCACTCAGTGATGCTGATTCGTGTTTTACATTAGTAGACTGTGGACAGTACGGACGAGTGAGTGATGCAGGTGTATTCCAGGCCTCAAGAATAAGCCAGCTTCTTGACCAGGAGAGGTTGAACATACCGGATGAGTCTTTCATGGTCAGTACCACAGAGAAACGGATACCGTTTCAGGTTGTTGGAGATGAAGCCTTTCCATTGAAAAAAAACCTCATGAAGCCATATGCAGCCAGAACGCTTGACAGAATTAAGCGGATTTACAATTATCGGCACTGTAGAGCTAGACGTCCAGTTGAGTGCACTTTTGGCATATTGGCAAAGAAGTTTGAGATTTTTCAACGCCCAATGCGCCTACAACCAGACAGAGCAATTACAGTTACTAATGCATGTACTGTTCTGCACAATTTCATCCGTAGAAGAGATGGACATATGATAGATCGGACATCAGAAATTAACTATGAAATCAGGTCTAACAATGAACAAGGATTGATGAATCTGCGCCCTCAACAGGGTGGCAGAAACTCAGATGAGGCCACAGAAATACGTGATCTGATTGCTGCATTTTTCAACGATCCTCGCGGCAGTGTCATGTGGCAAGATCAGAATGTGTTCCGAAATGTCCTTCTTCTCGAGGACTAGAAAGTCAAAACAATTTGAAACTATTTGCAAGCAAAACACTGTTCATAAATTAGTGTTTATTTGTACTTTTTGATGAATAAAGTTTAGAAATTTCAAATACCTGTTTCTGGTGGTTGGAGCATTTCTTCTATTTTTTCCCATACTTGTTTCCGCTGATCTTTATTCTTATAATCCCTATGTCTGGGATCCCACAAAAGTGGGGTTTTCTGGACGAGGGATATCAGGTTATGTTTGTAGTCATTCATGTTTAGAAGTTGCAACACATGGCGTGAAAACGAAAGTAAAAGCTGGGGAAAACCCAGGGGAACCCCCTATCAGAAAGCAAAACGTGACACGAGACAAGAAAAAGAATGAACATGTTCATTCTTCGAAAACGTGTCATGTCACGCGAGATATGAGACACGCGACACGTGACATTGGTGGAAACGGTTCCGACCAAAATCATATGTTCCTATTTCTTGTCACGTGACACATGACATGTCACGTGTCATGTGAAACTTGGTGGAAACGCAGCCTTATGGATCATTAATAAAAGTATTCAGCTCAATGTTATGTTTGTTTTTCTTTTCTATATCTAGCAGCTCATACCGTAAGCTTGGTGAACAAAAGAAAGAGAAATTTTACACTCACACGGTGTTTCAACGTTGTGTGTTGCCTGGTTGGTACTTGACTCCTGTGGCACATTTTTACGTGAAATTCCGTTATACAGGCTTATATGTTTGCAATATGCCCAGTCCAACATTAAGTACTTCCAGTAAGTGTCATTACGGTATTGGGGAGCGAGTTTGGTATCCCTGATTACTGATAATTAACGCAGTTTCCAACGCACGTGGTGTGAGTCTTACCACAGTGATATATATATATATATATATATATATATATATATATATATATATATATATATATATATACTCGCTACAGGGCCGGGAGAGACCTTGACGTCACAGGCCTATGCGTCACAGGCCTGTGCTCTAAATCAGAACGCAGCCGGTGAGGTCCCGTAAGGGCTCCATGAATCTGTACGGTAGACTCGACTAATTTGGGCTCGAGTAGCAGTTAAACTACATGTACATGAAAAGGTAACCTTGTTTTATTTACTTGCGTGATCGTGAAAAGATAAGTCAAAATAAATAATTTGAGTATTATCTCAAAGCCTGTAAAGCATATATGAATGATTACATTTCCATGTGCATGCTATTAAGAACAAAGTAAATAGACTGCTGACAGTAAACGCTATCAAATTCAAATACTAGATTTTGAACACAGTTGGCTGTTTTAATGGGAAGAACATTCTCAAAACTGAACACTAACTGAGCATGTTGCACAACGTTTGAACGGCGAAAAATCCAATGCATGTAGTATCATGAAACAGGTGAAACTTCAAACACTAAAAGAAAAAAAAAAATGCAGGCTCCTATTTAAACAAATACTTGTATATAAAATCGCACGTCCTGCAAAACATCGGTCTCACAATAAGGTACACGTGCCTGTAGGCCTGCTGATAGGATGAAAATGAGGCGACATGTCAAACACCATCAGACATCCGAAGCAAATCAGTTTTACAGTAGGTATCAGTCTCCCGCTGAGTGTATATGCAAGTTGCATAATCTGTCCCTTTTGTCAATACTCAATGTCCTGTAATCTCCCGCCTTTGGAAACATCTTTTATCATTTTTTATTGGCGTGAAAGCTTATATTGGTCTGTTAAACGGCTGTAATCAACAAAAACATACATTTATATTCACTTTGTAATTAGCAAAGAGTTGAACTAAGGGGTCCAGCATACAGGAGGACAGTTCTCAGTAGGACAGTTTTCTCCTACTTCACTTTCGGCAATATCACTGAAGTCATCATCTAAGGAATTCCCGTCCGAGGAATCGGACTCAGTTGAATCTTCAGAGATGTCCAAATGCGAGTCCGACAGAAGCAATTCGTTCACCGGCTGAAATGGGACTGACAGAAAAGTGTCGTCGGACCCCTCTCCGTGACTAACATCGCGTCGCCTCTTCCCGCAGTGTCGTCGCACGCTGCAGGCTGTCATGTATTTTTCAACAGCCTTAGAAACCAGTTTCTCCTCGTAACCGGAATCCAGACTGGTCAGGACTGGAACGTTTGTGCGGATAAAGAGGAGATCATTCAGCGTAGTTTTCTGGAGGCGCGTTCGACAGTCGGTTAAGATGCGTCGCGTTGTGCTGAAGCAACGTTCGACTGTGGCTGAGGAGTATGCAATTGTCAGACACAGCTCCACCAGCAGCAGGAAATGAGGGAATTTGTTGCCGTAGTGAGTGAAGATTGTCTCCCAAAGGCCGATTTTGTTTTTGAATGACTTGTATTTCTGCTTCACAATCTTTTTGAGCTGCGAGAACTCGTTCAGCGCCAAGTCCAGAAGAAACCCGTGTTGTAAGCGGCGTTTCGAAGTGTTCAGCCAGTTTTGATATTTTATCCCTGCCGAAGTTCTCGTCATCGTAGTCCCAGGTAGTTTGATCAGTGTTTAACATTGCACTGAACACAGCATTATGGTCAAAGAAATACAGGACAGCACACAAGTCAAAGTGGAACGTTAAAAAAAAATCATGAATTTTTTATAAAAATAAAACAGCTTTTTGTATTTATTTTGGTTTGTTTGGAGTGAGCAGGTTGACTTGTTTTTTTCAGTTCTGGTGACTATCAAGAAAACTATTGTCTTTCTAATTTACGAAATTAATTAAAGTATTGTTACGACCCAAACTGTCTGTATTATAAAGAGATGGCTTGTTCGAAATACACGACAGTTTAGCCGCACAAAAAAGTAACCTAAACCAGCAGATTTTATTTTACAACAGTTTATTAGCTTTAACAAGAACAGAAAATAAGACTTATACAAATGAAGACTCAACGGGAAAAACGAGTGATGTCACACTCTGAACATTTTGAGGAAACTGAATTTTTAATTCTGAAACCATAACATCATACTACTGGATGGATTTAATATTGTTTTGATACATGGATTTAACTAAGCATGGGATTGGTAACAAATATTCTGCTAACTGGCAATATTTCTGAAGCTTTTACCTTGGCTTCGCATTGAGGTAATAATGCATACCTGTATGGACATCTCTCATTTTCCCCTAGAACACAGGAACTCAGAGGTTTTAGGATCCATAGCTAAGCTTACCTATTAAATAAAGTGTTGTAGACTTGTTATGAACTGATTAAGTGAGTTCTTGTATGGTCTGCTAAGCGGTATTTCTGCTATATAACGATACCAGTATCTCCATCTTTAAGGGTGAGTTCATACCACTACACGCTAGTGTACTCTCGTTATCAGAGTTTCACACCGAAGACACAAGACCAAACAGATAATGTATAAACCCTTGTATACCGAGTGCTACTTCAGGACACAATCAGCTTAGTTTTTAAGTATAATCTAACCCAGAATTGAACCTGCAACTCCCGATTACGAGAGGATTGCTTTACAGTCCTATACTGGTGTGTTTGTTTGATTGGAGTTTTACGCCGGGCTCAAGATTATTTCACTCACATGACGCCGTGCCAGCATAAGTGTTGAAGGAAACCGGGCTGTGCCCGGGGGGGGGGGGGGGGGGGGGGGCGGGAGCCAGGACCTTCAGTAGGTTGCTGGAAAACCTTCGCTCGTAAATCTGGAGACAAAGCCAATGGCAGCTGGATTTGAACTCACAACCTCATTGGTGCGATGCTACAGCGGTTATCGTACAATGCACGCTAACCGCTCGGCCACGAAGGTTTCACTTCAACAACAGTGCTCACATGAGGAAGCCGGAGTACCCGGAGGGAATCACCAAACTTTGGTGAGTGCTGGCCACTCTTTCATATGACATTATCATACATATATCCAGTTTCAACAAAGGGGTATTGTAGTGGTGAAAAGCCAGCTTTAGCAGATCTGCAAGCGCCTTCAATTACTTAGCCACCAAGGCCCCATGAACTGTGTGAAAAATGTATTATGGATTATGACAATTATCAGACAGGCTGGATTTGAGCCAGAGCCTCTTGCCTCCATTCAGCTAAAGGCGTGTGCCTTAGCCACGCGGCCATGACCCGTTCAGAACCCAAAGAGAACCAAACCTCTGGCAAGTGTTAGTCGCTATTCCACCACCTACTAAGGAGTGGTAAAAGTCCAGTGATTTTAAGCGAGGGTATCATTAGGTTTGCATATTTACAAAGTGGTCAACTGCTTAGCCACCAATGTCCCATGAACAGTGAGTGCAAGAGAATCATGACAATACTTTGACTGAGGCTGGATTTTAATCCCAGCCAGGTGTGTATGTACATCAAGTTGTGCCCCTTAGCAGCATGACCGCTTATTGTTATACGGATATGCTAATACACAATTAAGTGTCGCCAAGGCCCCATGAACATGGAATAAATCGTGAAAATTTGATGTTCTCGAGTCTAGTTGACCTCGTGCTTTGTCATGCAGCACGAACACTACAGCATGAAGGATAAGCATCTATCCGTTAACATCCAACTAAACCAGAGACCAACACCTATTTATTTCAGTCTAATAGGAAACAGAGAAGCAGAGTTTTACCTATATAAGCAAAGCAGAACAGAGAACCATTACAATTGAAGGTTAATTTACCATATACATATACAATTAAGCCAAACATAAATCAACAAGGTACAAAGTTTCACGCAACTATGCAAGCCCAACATAAAGTTCAATACAGCCAAACAAAATGTATTGTTTTACAATGTATAATTTACATGGTCTTCTCAAGATGCTAAATGACCTATTGAGTCAACAGTCTATGTAAGGATATCCATGCCCGAGTGCAATACACACTTTTATTCCTTGCATAATAAATCAAATACATTTACATACATTTACAATTAACATAAAATCTAAACATCAGCAACATCATAATTTTTTTCATACAAGAAAAAAGCGATTTGGGCAGAAAATCTTACAGCACATACAGATTCTCATTCTTGCATGATCAAACCTTTGATCAGGTGCATATATATTATAATCATACAAATAAGCTTGCCCTCAACCACATAAAAGCAAAAGCAGAGGAGAAAGGACCAGCACCAGGAAAGCAAATTGTCTATAAATCTATTTGACCATAGCGATGGTATGTACCAAATTTTTACCGTGCCATTTCTCGATCTACGTCTTCCATTGCTGATGACAAAGGTGGCGGTACATTAAGGTGCTGTAGGCTCCTAGCTAGCTCGTCAGCATTGCCAGTTATACCTTCAACAACGGCCGACATAAGGCGGTGCCCATAACCTGCAAAAGATAAGAACAGGAATTTACTACATCTTATTACATAAGAATTGCCTAATTAAAAATAGAGAAACTGTAGTCAATCTCATATGAGCACAGGCAAAAGCTGTACCAACATGCAGTCACTGTATTACTCACCATATGTTGAGGCTACTCTTTCCCATCTAACTGAGGGCTCTCCTTTTTTAGCCTGGGAGAAGTACACAGTGAGCTGTTTCTCTCCGCTTCTCTTATAAGCTCTTTCTCTGCCGCTGTTCTCATTAAAGTGGAGAGTAGCCAGGATTACTCTGTTAAATGATAAAAGCATTATCCTTTTTTCAGTTTTTACACATAAACTCCAGTCGAATGTGTACACAGTTTTATTAGTTCAATATTGTAAAATGTTTGAGCTAAAAAATACACTACTGTGGTTACATAATTATTATTAGTCCACACAACTGGTGATCTCCCGTTGGTTGATTTCTTGTTTATAGCATACTTAAGAATTGTTCACTTACATGACGGCTTGCCAGCTTACAGGTCAGCCCTCGACATAAGAGGAGATCGAACCGACCGATCACGTGTCGATCACCTCATTCGAAAAAAGGGGGACCGAAACGTCGGTTACCATAAAAGCCACAGGGGACCGATAAATAATTTCGGCAGATTAGGAGTGAACGTGTACGTAGTGTCTGCCGCTGCCGAAAATGCAAACCGCTCAGTCAAAGGGGAGCTTGTCGCAGTGCGGCGCGAAGGGAAATGTATGCATGCGCTATGAGCCGTGGGTCAGGACGCAAAAGACATTTGGTCATCACAAAAATAAAACAGTTAATTGGGTCACTGTCCAAGCGCGGCGCACAGAAGGTGTAGTTTAACGTTCACTGATACCCACGTATCTTTACCAACCAGAAGTTTAGGGTCCAACAACACTGACAGGCATGCATATGCTGTGATCTGGACGATTCCAATTATTGGAAACTAAAGGGGTGGTGAGGTTGTTCCAATACGCGTCTGTTGTACTTCGATCTAGGAATTTCATAACTGTCAATGAAAACTTTGAAGAGAATACGTACTTGTATCATATATCACAAGGCCAATCTTAAAATGCATTGCATGGATTATTTTGCTTGAATTGGCTTGCAAACCTAAACTCAAAGGTCCCTTGTTCTGCTGCTGTCTAGAAATCTGGTGCCGCGTCTCTTTCAGGCGATTAAAACAATGCCAGCTAAGTTTTTGTCTTCATATTCATATCTGTCCATCTCTTATTCTATTGATATCGGTTCTGCTGGAAAGACAATGTACATGTATGTATTAATAGAATGCAATATATGTGTACATGTGTCCGTTTACTCGATCGCAAAACAGGTAATCAAAACAAGGTTAAAGTCCATGGCATTCCACCGTTGGGTCAACGGTCGCCAGAAATAATAGCCAATCGTTTTAACTGCTAATTAGAATATTGACAGAGGCGCCGCGCTGTAGATGTTTGTCACAGTCCAGAGCGGAATATTGGCGCTACGTCGAGCAGAATCTTTTGAGGAGCTGACGAATATTGCTTAGATTTTAATCGTTATTTGTGTATAAATATGTTTTGATGGCTACCAAAAAGCCAGAGACTGTCCATCAAAAAAACCTTCGAAAAGTGGCCTTTCAAGGAAGAGTTCAGAGTTTTGGCAACTGACAGTGATGGTAATATCACTAAACTGCAGTGCAAAATATGTGCGGACAACTTGGCAGCTATCAGGGCAGAGGCGGCAAGGCGAAATGTGAAAGGTGCAGCGTTTAATGGCATTGTGAACCTGGCAGACGGTGTTGAGTGCGTCCACCGAGGAAACTTATCTCGTCATATCAAACCTGGTGGACTGCATGACTGGGCCAAGCAAAGATTTGGCAAATCACCCGTGGCATCAACGAGCAGTGCTCCACAGGCAGGGTACGTACCATTTAAAGACATTAAATTTAAAGTTTAAAATAAATGTAACTGTATAGGAAAATGATACACACTGATGTAATAATGTAGAATATAATAATAACTTGTTAAATATAATCACGAAAATATTTAAAATATAGGTGCCGTATGCATATAGTTACACTGGTGTGCATGTGTTGTTCATCGTATATAGATTATAATTTGTAATGTTTAAGCTCGAGTTTCTAAATGATTTTCTCTCCCTTTTGTTTAAGGCCTCCCAGTGGATCTGGTCAATGCCGCATTGATATTCTTATCGACCAAACTTCAAGCACAGCATATAGGCACCTATTCAACACCGCCCTTTGCATTGTCCGGCATGAAAGGCCGTTTTCTGACTTTCGTAGTCTTGTTACGCTACAGCGCAAGAATGGAATCAAACTGTTAAGCGGAAAAGACACTGACAAATGTTGTCGCCAGTTCGTTTCTATAATGGCCGCAATACTCCGACAGGACATTGCAAAAATGCTGCTCCGCTCCAACTTCTTCTCGGGCCTTATGGACGGCTCCCAGGCCAGGAAGACGGGTTCAGAAAAGGAGCTAATCTATGCAAAAATTGCAGTGAACGGATGCACTGTAGAGCTCCTTGTAAAGTGCCAGGATATGGCCGAGATCGGAGGGGAAGATGCTCGAAGTTTAAAGCAGGCCTACGATCAGGCATTTTTGGATTCCTGTGAGGTGCCGAAGGAAAGGCATGACAAACTGATGGTGAGCATCTGCACTGACGGCGCCAGTGTAAACATGGGGAAATATAATGGCGCATGTACCCAACTGAAGGCTGAACGAGAGTGGCTGCTCGTGGTACATTGTTCAAACCATCGTCTGGAGTTGGCCATTAAAGATGCCTTTGCCTCTGACAAATCGTTCGAAGAAGTGGACGAAATCATGACACAAATGTATTATCACTTCAGAAACAGTGGCAAAGCCAAACGAATATTCACAGCGACAGCAATCGCATTGGGCGTTACTTGCGTCGCTTTCACGAAGGCGCACGGGACGAGATTTCAAAATCACAAGTACAGGGCATGCAAGGCCATGGTGATTAACTTTTTGCCCCTCTGCTTGTATTGTGAAAATATGATAGAAACACCAGGCGCGTGCAAGACAGAAACGGTAGCAAAACTCCGTTGATACCTACGAAAGTTCTTGTCATACTCCTATCTCAGCAGTCTTAACTTCTACATGCAAGTCCTGAGGGTCACAGCTCAAATGTCATACGTCCTGCAAACCCCAACGTCACTAATAACAGACGTCATTGAATCGATTTCAGAGGCAAAAACCAACCTTCGTGAATTGACGGCAACTGAAGAAGACTTGCCGTTCGATACGGAAGGGACAGCCGAGAGTGACAGTGTGAAACTATCGGCCAAAGCAACAAACTTGCCAGCGACGCTTGCCTTCAAGGAAAAACTAAACGAAAAACAAAAGAGACAGGTCGAAAAATACTGCACTATTGTGAAACAGGACTAACGACATCAAGTTTGTGCGCCAAGGAAAAGCAATGTCCGGAGAGTTAAAGAGACTCTGATCCCAGCAATATCTGAAGCTATTGATGCGAGATTTGTTCCTTTCCTCTCTGAACAAGAAATCTATGCATCTGTTCAAATAGCTGACCACAGATGCTGGGACTTCGAAGAAAAGACATTTGGTCTTGACAAAATCCAGAAGCTGAGTGAGCATTTTCAAGAGCCGCTGGGGTATCATGAGTACGACATGAAAAAGGCCCAATCGGAGTTCAGACAGCTGAAGGCCGTTGTTGCTGCGAAGTACAGAAAATTCCGCAACCCCTTGCAGCTGTGGAAAACAGTCTTTCAGCATTATGTCTCTAAGTATCCCCAACATCCTACTGCTGATAGAATTGTGCCTTTGTTTTGCTTGGAGTTCTGCAACGGTGGAACGCGGTTTCAGTGTTTGCGGCCGGACCTTGACAGATGCAGAACGTCCATGAGCAAGGGTACACTGGATGACCTGCTTGTACTCAGGATAAACTTGCCATCGCTCGAAAAACTGGACAGCGAGTATGAAACAAGCCTGGTGGATAGAGCAGTGTCACAGTATCTGTCAACACCAAGAAGAAAAAGTGGAAAGGCGAAAGCAAGTCGCCAAATCTGGAGGTTCTAGCGAGCCTGGACCAGCCATAATGCCCACTCCATTCTCATCCAGCCGAAATCCTCTGTTAGAGGATGACAGTCATCTGTATATTTCAGAAACTGATAGTGACGCAGACAGTGTGTCTGATGATTCAGAAATAAGCGATGTCGAATCAGTGGAAATGCCGATGGAATTCGAAGAGGAGATTCTGAGTGATTAAAAACAAGATCGCCTACATAAAAGTGTAAAACTTTAGCTAGGTGCCATTAAATTTAGTTCTTTGCCTTGCACTGACTTTGTTGATTGACTGTTACATAATCATGGCTGAACTTTTCACGTCAACACGTTATTACTTCAACAGGAAAGAATGACTTTTGTGCAGATCTCGTTTATTTGGTTTTGAATTTTTAACGTTTGCTTTGAACTAAAATATTTCTACAACATACATGTATAATATATATGATAATGTGTGTGGACGTCGTATCATTCTTGCACATTGATTACTTATTTAAACTCATTTTTTTACCTTTTATCGCAAACTTAAATACATGCATATAATATATATATATATAACGTTTGTAACGAAGTCGTGTGTGTGATGACATACACCTCGGGGACCTGGCATTTCAATGCAATAACGTCTTATATGTTATGCCTTTTACATTAAAACCATTTAAGTATGATTGTGTGGTTTTGTTACATATTCAACTGCGCCTGTATTAAAGACAAACGTACAGAAGGCTATTTTTCAAAGACTTGCGCCAGCATTGGTTCTTTCGTGGTATGTTAACATACAATTACAACTCCAAACGGTAACAACGCGAAGTAACGAAAACTCCGGCCGATATGAGTCATTTGAAAAATAGTTTTTGCAAAAATAGGTATAGCAACGGATACGCCAGGTAGATATGTCATGCATATTTATCCTCATTGTAGAAAAGTCAATGTTCTCCTTCACCTCCTATCTTGCCAAAATACTGACTGCGAATCCACATGGCGTGAGTGAAATGTTTGTAGACATCGCCATGATCTACATGCATCAATCAATCCTTGTATTTAAATTCAATAATTACGTTCTATAACTTATGCGTATATACCGCAGGCTGGTAGTCATAAGTCTGCTTTAGACAGATCGCATAACAAGTTAGGAATACGAAACTTTCAATTTTGAGTGGTTAAATTTCACCGTGGCAGTCCCCGCCTGTAACTGATTGACTGGAAGTGTGGGCGAGTCCAAAAGCATGCTAGCGTAGGGGGTTTTCGACTCGAACTAATGTCATTACTATTTAATGCTTGGTTCCGCTGATTTTCTGTGGTAGCAGCAATCGGGGCACGTCATGTTTTGTAGAAATAGTGAATTGAGAATATTCAAGCAACATTTACAAGTTGTATCATTACTTTTCGAAAGACATTTCTTTACGCAACTTCAAAACTTACCCACCCCGTGTGACCCTCTCGCAGCAGTCAGCTTTGCGCGGGAACGTGCTGGAGACATTATGCCTTCCAGAGCAGGATTTGTATTATTTCATTACCTGCTTGGAGTACTGGGTACGTTTATTTCTAATACAAATACAACAATAATGTGATCAGTAGTGACAATGATAAATTCTTCATTTTTTACACGATCAGTACGTCAAACACCATAGACATTGCTCCAATCAATTCGCCAGTTAAACCCACCACTCGGACTTTGCTGCGATTGCCAGTGGGTTTCATGGACGGCGTACCAGCGACTGCAGCGAGACTGGGACTAGTTACTTCTGAAAACAGACGGGAAGCCCTCTAACAAAATTAAATAATGCAGAGCATACATATATATCATTGTGTACATGAACTTCACGGCATACCTGTATATTACAAGGAACAATTTTGGTTCTCGAAACCTACGTAATCGATACAGGGGATCGATCGGTTACCAAAGAATTTGGGGGAGATCAAATGTCCGATCACCTGAACGTTAGGTCGGGGGATCGATTTCTCGATCACCATAATTATCCTTATGTCGAGGGCTGGAATACTATAGGCTATAACGCAATATACCTTTATTACGCTGACAATGCTTGCGTGAATACTGCGTTGCACGAGTTATAGTCAGCGGTGGTACAGGTACGTCCACTGGATCAACACTTTCTTCAGTGCAAACATCTGCATCAGGACTGCATGGTTCAGGAGCTGAACTGTCAGCACTAGCACTTGAACTGGCAGTCATACTCACAGCTGTGTGTCGCTAAAAAAAAAGGTCAAAATTTCATTTAAGAACAAATAACAACTTTATACTTTCACACTTTGCCATAAATTGGGGGGTCAGTGACTAATCAAAAGTACACCTTAGTAGTTAGGAATGTGGCTTTGGTTCATTTTTGAGGAGGCGGTTTTGAGGAGGTTTTTTTTTGTGGTGATGTGGTGGTGACGTCACCCCTCAGTTGTGGGTTTTTCCCACGCCGCGGGGCGTATGTGTATAGACAAGTGTGATATAGTGTACAGTATAACAGTATAAGGAAAAAAGAGAGAAAAAAAAGAGGCAAAACGTCGGCTTGTAAAGTCGAGTGGGACAGCTCGAAAAGAGCTCCCGGGCGCCAAAACGGGCCAATGGGTGAGCTGGATTTGCCCCAAAACTGCCCAATGGGGGGCCCGCAAAACGGACCAATCAGCGTGCGAGAAGAGGTTACGTAAGAAAAAACGAACCAATCAGCGTGTGGTGAATTTCCGCGTGTCTCAGGTACAAAAAGGCGGGTGCAGCAGTAGCAGAGCACTTCACCTGAAGACACCAACCGAGCGAGCGATCGAGCGACCGAGTAAACAAGCGACGATGGATCAAGAGGATTTCGAGGTTAATATGGAGAAGACGACGTTGGAGGAGAAGAAGACGGCGAAGCTATTTACCTGTGAGGTGTGCGATCGAGGATTCACCCGACGCGATAGCTGGCGACGACACCAAAAAACTCAACACGGTGCTAAGGAAAAGAAGAAGACGGAGAAGTATTTTTGCCGGGTGTGTGCCCAGCATTTTACCCGGGAGGATAACTGGCTCCGGCACCAGCGGACGCATCACCAGCCCCAGACAAACAAAAGATTCACCTGTCCGACCTGTGACCGGGCGTTTTTTCGCCAGGCGAATTTGATCCGCCATCAACAGCGGCATGGTAACAAAAAAGAACGTGTGTGGCATTGCGAAGACTGCGAGGAGTCTTTCTACCGGTTGTGGGATTGGCGGGCCCATCAACGTGGGAAACACGGCTCGGTAAGTTCTTTTTTTTTTATATTTTATTTTATTTTTCTCCACCCCAAGCAGCAGGTTGAGTGACCTACTAACCCACGAGCCACCACAAACCTCCCACGCATTCCTCACCCTCTTCCCCTTTCACCCGTTCTCCCTGTCTTGGGTGGTGACAATGTATTATGCTGTATGTTATGACGTCATCATATCCCTTTCTCCCTTTCCCCTGCCTTGACTGGTGACAATGCATTATAGTGTATTATGATGTCTGTTATGACGTCGTCATATGTAAACAAACATGTACGGCGACCGAGTCATTGTGTCCGGGTTGAGTGACCTACTAACGGGTCGGTTATATACCTTTTGAACTACCACATAGAATACCACAAAGAACTAACAAAACCAGTAGAGCGTTATAATCCTGGTTTGTTGTCCGTGTAGACAAGGCGAGTGTATACATCAGACTGATACGGAGTTTGCTTGAATTCAGTTTTGGATCCACTGTCTATACATCAAAACCTGAGTCTTAGAAAAGATAGCGCTGTAGAGTGACGTGCCACCGAGGTGATCGGCCTTTTATAAGACAACCCCGGCTTGTAAAGTTGGAGGGAAACGCGGGGCGCGGGCCTAAGTGAGAGCACTAAAAGTGATGTATCATTGGCGGGCGTGTTTTCATATATCCATCTCGGCTACATTTTCCCGCGCGTTTCATCCAGAATCCCAAGCCTGGCAGTGCCTGGCAGTGAGCTGTGCGCGTGACGCTACATTGTTGTCAGCCGGGGTTGTGTTCACCTCGCCTGCTATGTATATATGTAATATATGTATATATGTCTAATACTGACAAGCCTACGCTGCACCGACTGCACCGACTGACCTGCCTGCCGACCTCCCAACCAGCCTGCATTGAAAATACATAAGTAACACCAATACATTATACATATACACAAGAAAATTTGGTGGGTTTCTTCCACACCGCGGGGTGTATGTGTATAGACTAGCGTGATATAGCGTGTAGTAGACTAGAGTACAGTATAACAGTATATGGGGTATAGATATAGATAGATAAATAGAGAAAACAGTGGTTTGTTTGTTTCAGGCTGGGTGTGAATTAGGCAAAGTTTTAAGTAACTAAGTTTTAGGTATGAATTAGGTGGAGTAGAAGGTTAGGAAGACTTTGAGGATTTGCGATAAAAAAAATATCAGAACAAGTACAATTAAAAAAATGGGAAGACTGTGTCTGGTGTGAGGGTTTCTTTTCTTTCTTTTTTAGTGCTTAGATTGAGAAAGTACTCTTTCGGGAAGAGTTGGGTGGCCCTGAAAAGGGCCGTTGGAAAAGTGCTGTTTCTTTTTTTCTTTTTTAAACAGCCATGTTTCTTTTTTTTCTTTTTTAAACAGCCATTTTTTAATTTTTTTTTTTTTAAACAGCCAGCTGTTTTTTTTTTCTTTTTTTTAACAAACAAATTCACACGAAAACGATTAAAAAACGAGATATACAATTAATAAAATAAACGAACAACACGTAAAATATACAAATTACAGAAGGGACACCGCTGCGGGTCAAGTCTGCGGGCACAGTTGAGACAGATCGCCGCATGCCCGCAGGGTAGGAGGCATGCACTCGACGGTCTCTCATAGCAAATCCGACATGTCGGAAAACCGTCGGATACCTGTCCCCTACCCTGTGGGGATGCCGCAAGCCCCTCACCTGCGCCCGGCCCAGGTGAGATAGGTGGTGGTGCTGCTGGTGTTGACTCGGGTGGAGTTGGTGTTAATGGTAAGCCTCCTACCGCCGCGGGGATGAGAAACCATTGTAGGGGCGGTTGAGCTCTTAACCGGTCTTCTACATCTCTAACCAGGGTGTTGCGTTCCTCTGCAGTTAGATAATTGTGGTTTCCAATTTCTGTTGTGCGAAATGTCATGTTGGGGTGAGCTCTAACCGCCCCTACTTCCCTAACCGGGGTAGAAGGCAAAGCCTGGGCTAGGGGTGATGGTAACTGGCTCTCATCCTGACGGCGGGTGTCCCGTGGCTGGGGTGGGACACGAGCTGTAGGACGGGCCTACCCGCTCTCCTATCTACACACCGCGGGCAGGGGCAGGGGCGGAGGTCTCTCTCCTCCCCGTTGGGTGTGGTGTTGCTCCCCTGGGGTGGTGGCGTATCCGGGATGATGATTGGGGAGGCCGGGGGTGACGGCGTCCATGGTTCTTCATCCTGGTTATGGTTAGAAGAAGACTGGTCTTCATCACTATCATCCCATTGCCCCTCCCCGACACTCCCCAAAAAATCGTGGAATCGACGGTCCATAGTGTGGAAAATAGCAAACTGAAGTCAAGCAAACTCCGTAACAGTCTGACTAACTCAAACCCGCGGTTATGTTATATATACTAACAACCCTGGCCTGGGCGAAAGCACGACAAAAGGAATTATCAGCCCACTGATTGGATGATGAGTGTGAGCGGGCTTTTATGTTTTTCTCCCGCCCGTTTCATACAGAATCAGCAGCCCGCCAGAGCTGTGCGCGTGACGCTACATTGTTGTCAGCCGGGGTTGTGTTCAGCTCGCCTGCTATGTATATATCTTTATATATATATATATATATATATGTCTAATACATCGGCTGGTGGTTGTGATTTCTACGTGTATAAGTGTCAATTGAATAAGTGGTCATTGTAGGCTTAGATGTCTTCTTTCTTCCCCGAACCTGCTTTGCTTCTTGAAAGTTAATTGAAGACAGTAAGAGCTATCGCGTGTTACATGTTTGTAACAGTATATGAAAAGTATAAAAAACTGGATATGATACGCAATAAGACAAGCTGCATTTCATTGCTGAAAGTGACTATTCACAGCTGAGATCGCTAGTTTTCTTATTGAAATAACAGTAGTTTTAGTTCAATATATTTAAGGATGGTTGTGTCTTTTAATAGTTTGTAACTCCAGTAAAGCTAGATAGAAAGCTTGAGTAGCTTAGAGGATATTTCCTTATGTATTTCGTAGTAGAAATCCACGAATGTGTGCGATGTCAAATGTATGTAAACAAGGGGGGTAACTCCTGATGAAATACGCTTAGCAGGGGCGACTACTTTTGTTGGAATAATGGAAATAAGGGGCGTAACTCTAAATGTCAAACGACAATACGTGTCTGGAAAGAGTAATATATAGTAATTTTCTTTATTTTTTGTTCCAAAACTGTATAGGGGTTTTGCAGAGTTAACAATTGTATCAGTATATATATTTATATATATATATATATATATATATATATATATATATATATATATATATATATATATGATTTATTTAATTTAGTTCATATTTGTGTAAAGCAAACTTATGTCACAATTCATTTAAACACATTGTATTACTTTATTTCACTTAATTTACAATACCCCATGAAAATTAATTATGATTTGTTGTTATTTAAATCGGGCACTCATTTACCATCCTTGAGACGATCACCAATAGTATGGGTCAGTGTGTCAGTGTGTCATGCTAGGGTTGCTATCTATCGGAATGGTTCCTATGTATTATATAAATTTTTTTAGCGGAACATACGTACATATGCACATATGTACAATAGTATGTATATAGAGTATGTCTAGGGTTTGGTTATAACGTCCACACCCTTCTATGTTACAGAGACCTGTTTCATCTACCACTACCCCAATGAGTAAAGCTCAAGTGAGTTTAGCGGGGGATGCCTCGCTGGAAGAAGAAGAAAAGAAAAAAAGTCCAACGAGCCAGTTCGAGCCCGACCCAGCACAACCTCACGAGGCTGTCTTGCCGAGCCGTGACAGTGACGTGCGGGAGTTGTACCAGCGGCATTGGCGATCGATCAGACCGCATTTCCATCGCCACAAACCAATTCAAGACTGTTATAATTACCGACTGAGTGATCTCGGTGCTATCCCAGCCTATGTAGACGAGATTTACGAAGGCCAGCCGACTGCTTTCACTATCAATTACAGTTTTGGATATATCCTCCGCCACAAAGAGACGGGCCAGGTGCGGTATTATTACCCGAGCACCAACAACACCCGAGTACTCGACGCACCGTACCGCGTGGCGAGTCGGGCTGACCTGCGAGGATTCCACACCCAGCATCTCCTCACCCAAGATCCGCTTACCTGGGCCCAAAAACAACGCCCCAATACGAAATGGACCGTCGACCTCATCACCAACGTGCTGTTTTTCGTCCACAAACTGCCGCATCAGCCTATCGGTAAAGGTGGGGTAACGTTACCCTCTTACCTGAAAGAAAACAAGGGGCTACACACGTTGGTGGGTGGAAATAACGGTCCGTACAGGGACTATTTGTGTTTGTTTCGGTGTCTGGCCGTCCATCTAGACCAGGCCAACCCCAATAACTGCGAACACCAGGCTGAAGTGTATTACCGCAGGTATCTGAAGGAAATGGAGATGGAGCCGAGGTATTTCCGCGGGGTACCGCTCAGTGCGCTGGACACGGTGGAAAGCCTGTTTCAAATGAATATTCAAGTCTACCAGCTCATCCCCATGGACAGGTCGTACTCAGCACAACTCATTCACCGCAGTGCCGAGCGCTATTCTCCCCCTACCCTGCGGTTAAACCTGTACCAGCGGCATTTCAGCTATATCAAAGACATGGGGCGTTATGCTCGATCTTTCACCTGCCAGGTGTGCCAGAAGAGTTTCCCGAAACTGTGGGAGTTACGACGGCACGGTCAAACGTGCACCGACGCCATTCGACGAAAGTACCCGGGGGGTGTCTTCCGCAATCAGCCCACCATTTTCGAAACGTTGGCGGACATGGGGATCGAACTTCAGGACGGTGACGACGGCATCTTCCCGTACCGAGCGTGTTACGACTTTGAGGCGTACTTGGCTCCGGTGAACCCGGTGGACGATGCGGCGACTGCCTCCACGGAATGGACGGCTCAACACATCCCCATGGGTGTCAGCGTCAACTCTAATGTACCGGATTACGACCAGCCCGTGTGTTTCATCTCCACCGGCGATCCCCAGGCACTCGTCGAGGACATGATGGCTTACCTCAACACCATCAGCGAGATCAGCAGCGTCTATCTCCACGAGCGTTATGCTTACATCCTGGACGCCTTAGACGAGCGGATCGATCCCGACGAGAAGAAACCGTCTTACACACGCCGAGTGCGGGACAGATTCGTGACCTATATGGACCAACTCCCCGTCCTCGGCTTTAACTCGGGTAACTATGACCTGAACTTAATCAAACAACAGCTTTACCCCCACCTGGTCCAGAGCGGTGATTTGGAGTATGTGATTAAGCGGAACAATAATCACATGGCCCTCACCACACCGCAGCTGAAATTTCTGGACATTCGGAATTACCTGGCTCCGAATTACAGTTACAAGTGGGTGAAAGCTTACGACTGTCACGTGACCAAAGGGAAATTTTGTTACAGCTACATAGACTCCCTGGCCCGGCTGGAGGAAACCACACTGCCACCGCAGCATGCTTTCGACAATGATCTCACCCACCCGCCGTGCACGGACGTAGAGTACAAGACCTTACAGACGGTGTGGCGAGAGCACGGCATGCGGACCGTCAAAGACTTGCTGCGGTGGTATAATAACCTAGATGTCATTCCCTTCATGGAGGCTGCGGAGAAGATGTCGGTGTTCTACCGAACCATGCATGTGGATGTCTAAATCCACTTTGTGTTTCATTTAGTACTTTATTTTTAGCAAGATGAAATTCTAGTCTGTTTTTGACCATAGTTTCCATTAGTTTACATAGGCATGACGTGAGTGATATTGGGCGGTAGGAGGAACTGTCTGATGGGTTTTTTCCAGTCTTTTGGATGGGAATGACAATGGACGATTTCCAACTTTGTGGCAGCTGTTTTTTCCTCCAACTTGTATTTATGAGTTTTAGTATTATATTTTGTGTTTTTAGCGGTAAGTGTTTCAGGATTTTGTAGCCTAATTTGTCTTCGCCTGGTGAGGTTTCTTTTTTATAGTGAATGGCTTTGTGATATTCCTGAAGGGAGAAATCTTTGTTAAGGTCATGTTCAACGTGATCGTCGGGCTCTAGTTGTAGAAATGTGTTATCTTTGATTATTTTGAACGTTGGATTGAGGTTTCGATCGCTGCTATTTTCTGCGCAGGTTTTTGCGAGGCATTCTGCTTTTTCCTCATTGATTTTGTGTTTGTGATCCAAAGTTGGGATTGGATTGATGGTTTTGCCTTGTATATGTTTGAGTTTGTTCCATACCTGCTTTGAATTTGTTTTTGTATCAAGTGTTCCACAGTAGTTCTCCCAGTATTTGGCTTTGGCACGGGAGACTGATTTTTCGGCTTCAATTTTTAGGTTTTTGTATTTTTCGTGGTCTGTATGTAATCTGGTTCTTTTGAATTTACGCAGTGCTCTTTTTTTGTTTCTTATATTTGCAGCACATTCACTGTTCCACCAGAGAACAGGATTTGCAGCCCTTTTATGCTGGGAGGAAATAGGGATGTGTTGTGCTGCTATCCTGAGTATATTATCAGTAAGTTTTTGGTTGAATAGGTCTATATCGGAGAGGCAGTCATCATCAATGAATATATTTTGGCAATCTTTCTTAAAATTTTCCCAGTTTGCTTTGTGGAACAGAAATTTGGGGTTGTTGAGATTTACTTCAGATTGAGGTGACATACCAAGTTCTGTCATGATAGCGAAATGGTCACTCCCGAGTGTATCTGGTATAACATTCCAGCTTGATTTAGGTGCGAGATCGGGTGTGGTAATAGTGAGATCTATTGCTGAAGTGTTGCCTGTGACGAAGTCTATTCTTGTTCCCTCACCGTCGTTTAGGAAGACTAGGTTGTGTTCTTCTAACCATGCTTGTACTGTGTTGTCACGATCGTCACTGTGTTTACACTTTGCATCCCATAAAGGGTTATGGCTATTGAAATCGCCGCAGATAATAGCACTTGGGCTGAACATGGAAATAATATTGTCCAGTTCTGTTTTGGATATTTTCCTCATACTTCCGGGAGAGTATATGTTTATAATGTGCATTGGTTTATTTTCGTGGTAAATTTGAATAGCTTGCCATTCAAGTAAGTCGTTTACGTTATTCGAGCCCATATACAGGTGTATGATGTTTTCCTTGACAAGGATAAGATTTCCACCCAAACGGTCTTGCAACCTATCACATCGGTATGCTTTATAGCCGGGGATATTGAATTTGTTGTTGGGGTTGTTTCCTGGTTTGAGGAAGGTTTCCTGAATACAAATAACCTCGGGGTTAGTTTCAGAGGTAAGTACTTTAAGGTTGTCTCCGTTTGTTTGAATGCCGCGGGCATTCCATTGTAGGATTTTGATGTGATTTTGATTGAATTTATTGATCGAAATTTGGAGCCATACGGTTAATCATTGTTGGGGCTGTAATTATATTGACGTGTTTAGTCGTTCTGATATTTTGGTTGGAGTAGATGCCTTCTGGGTAAATTTTGGGTTCATTCCCCATTCAATTATTTCTTTTGGGGTGAATTTCCAATTTACAAAGTCATGTGCAATATTGGATATTATGTCAGTTTTGGTTCTGTTTGTTGTCCGTTGATTGTGAACGGAGTTGATCACTATATTTATAAAACCCAGAAATTCCAGTTTACTCATGATAATTTGGTCGGTTTGTTCGGTTCCGGTTTCCTGTGCACTCGATTGTTTTGGCTCTTTTGTATGCGCTGCACCCTTTATATCCTGCTGAGTGGTTTTGTTTACAGTTTGCACAGGTGGTCTTTGTTTCTGTACAATTTTGATATTCATGTTTTCCTGAACATTTGGGGCAAACTATGTCGGATTTACAAACTTTCTTTGTGTGACCAAATTTTTGGCACTGGTAGCAACGTCTAGGCGCTTCATAGAAAGGTTTCACAATAATGTTGTGCAGGGACAGCTGGACTGTTTCTGGTAATTTTAATCCTTTAAAGACAATCATTACGCTTGTTGTTAGTGTGTTTCCCTTACTAAGACGTTTTGCATGCAGAACATTTTGATCTTTGAGCTTATTTATCAATTCTTCCATTTTGGTATTTAGGTCAATGCCATATATTACACCTTTACATTGTGTTCTTCGAGGTGTATAAGGTTTAATATTTACTGGTTTGTCTGCTAGAAGGTCAACATGTAAAAGTTTCTGGAATTGCGTTTCGGATCTGCAACGGATTTTAAGGTCACCGCCAGGTAGTTCAGTAACGCTGTGGACATCCCCAGCTTTCTTTTTCAGGTCTTGGGCTAATTTCTGTTTAGGGAATTGGCTAGCCCTCATATTCACTAAACTGTGAACAATTGCTATAAAGCTAACAATGTTTGTGGGAGGGCTTTGGGCGAAACGCTTCGGTGACCTGTTCAATTCAGGGATATCAGTCGCCTTGCGTTTAGCCATGTTAGATGGGGTCGAGGGATTGTCGAAAGTTTGCTGGGTTAAGACTTCTTAAACTGAAAAAGGAAAGGAGTAATGAAACGATTATACTTAGCTGTTTTGCTTCTTTCTTTCTTCTTATAGGAGTGTAAGGGTTTACGTTTCTGGTTTACGTTTCTTGTTTTCCTTTCTTCTTCTGTTGCCTGTCTTTCTTGATTGCCTGGTAGGAAGCTTAGCTCAGTCTGCTTCAGCGATTTGTGCTTAGTTAAATTCCACTTGGAAGTGCTCGTGAAGCTTCAACTATTCTTCTCGTTGTGATCCCTCTACTCTGCACAGAAAACACGGCTTATCAATACTATACTATATAGTATACTATCCACGTAAAGCTCAGTGCGTTTCGGATCTGCCACGTCAAGTTCAAGTTCCAATTCAAGTTTCGAAGGTCCTCCCCTCTGCACAGAAAACACTGAGCTGTTTTGCTGTTTTTTTTTTTTTGTCTTCACCGGCTTTTATCCTATCCACGCGGAAATTCACCACACGCTGATTGGTTCGTTTTTTTTTACGTAACCTCTTCTCGCACGCTGATTGGTCCGTTTTGCGGGCCTCCCATTGGGCAGTTTTGGGGCAAATCCGGCTCACCCATTGGTCCGTTTTGGCGCCAGGGAGCTCTTTTCGAGCTGTCCCACTCGACTTTACAAGCCGACGTTTTGCCTCTTTTTTTCTCTCTTTTTTCCTTATACTGTTATACTGTACACTATATCACACTAGTCTATACACATACGCCCCGCGGCGTGGGAAAAACCCACAACTGAGGTGTGACGTCACCACCACATCGCCACAAAAAAAAAACACCTCCTCAAAACCGCCTCCTCAAAAATGAACCAAAGCCACATTCTATACTACTTTGCTCCATTTTGTGCTTTCTGAAATTTACTCCAAATTTTGTGGGTCAAAAGGGTACATGGCAGTAATAAGACCGATTATGTTCTTCCTTTTTCAGGCGTCAGTAAAGATCGTGTAACCAGAATTGCACGGTATTATGCCGAACACGCTACAAGCCGACCGGAAAACAGAGGCGGTAGACGCAGGGTAGCTGATTATGAGCAGAAAAAACAGGATATCGAGGAGCATGTGAAAACCTTTACATGTCGCGCAAGTCATTATGGGCGTAGAGGGGCACCTGGCAGAAAATACTTGCCAAGCGATTTGAGTGTGAAAAAAATGCATGCTTTATTCCAACAACAAAACCATGCAGATGTCAGCTATTCTTTATATTATTCCGTTTTCCGTTACAAATTTAATCTTGGATTTGGGAGCCCTGTCAGTGATGCATGTGCCACATGTGTTAAGTACCGCCTGAAAATGAAAGACCCGAATATGACTGATGAGGAAAAGCAGTTTGAAACTGCCTCATTTATTCTCCATAGGCGACGTGCACGTGTATTTTATGACTTACTGGGACAGGTTATAGATACATCTGTCACAGTTTGCTTTGATATGATGCAGAACCTGGTTCTACCAAAAACACCTATCGGTCAGGCTTACTATTCACGTCAACTTTACATGTATCTATTTGGGATAGTAGTACACCATGGGAAGGAAAGCCGCCAGATCAAAGATGATGTTTATCTCTATACTTGGATGGAGCATGAAAACAAAAAGGACAGTAACATGATCTCATCCGCCCTTGACCACTGTTTTCGTTGGGCCTTGAATGGTAGTCTACGACAGGCTAATCAGCTGCGCTTATTCAGTGATTCCTGTTTTGGACAGAATAAAAACATGAACGTTCTATCTATGCTATTTGCTCTGCAAAAGAATGCCTTTCCCAATGTTAACATTGAATACAGTTTTCCTATTAGAGGTCATTCTTTCCTCCCAGCTGATCGCGTGTTTGGTCGGATAGAACAAAATATACGGAAACACCACACACTCCTTATGCCTCAGGACTACTATGGGATCCTTAGAAACTATGGAAATGTCTTTGTGTATGGTAAAGATTGGCAGGCATTTGACTACAAGTCTGCCACACAGGCATTTACAAAATCACAGAAAACGTTTAAAATTAGCGAGGCCCGCATGTTAAAGATTGAGAATGACAAAGTTGGGTTCAAAACTGTTTATAATGGTGAATACTGTTATCACAGTATCCTTAAGCGGGGGAAAAGGTGGGCAGACTTTAAACCCACTCAGTTGCACACCCAAAGCACAGTCAGTGATGCAAAAGCTAGGGACGTGAACAGTTTACTGCTTGAAATTGGAGCAAGTGAAGAAGTATTCGATTTCTACAACAGTGCTCTAACAAACAGAGTTACCGGTAGTGTCGAACACTCTGAAAATAGCAATGCTGAGGAGTAGGCCTAACCTAGACTGTTAAAATCACGCGCTGTGCTCAGTGAAACAGTAATTATTGAAGAGTTAGTTTTCCGAAATTGTGTGTTGACGGTTAAAACGTTTAATTAAACTCTTTTTCTTTTCATTGCGATATTCTAGGTTAGATCCTAACCTTTCTTAAAGTTGAAATTGTGTGTTCCATTTCGGTATGAATTGTGCTTTGTTGTTATTAGCGATCTTGCCTGTGTGTTACGGCCAGAAGTTGTGAATTTGGCAGCAGTTTTCTTTTTGATACCTGTGATTATTGCAAAACTAGTCAGTTAATGTTTCATCAAGTAAATCACTTTGTTTTGCCAGATACATGAAGTTACACCACTGGATTAGTGACGTTTTTCAGTTAAACAAATTAAATCAGGATATATAGCATTTTGCGAAAAAAAGATTAAACTTGGATATGTCGCGTTTTGCAAATAAAATAATTAATTTCATCAAACGAAAGTAGTAATTAGTTCTGGATTTAATTATTTGTGCTGATTGTCTTTGAGTAGTTTGTCACTAAAGGTTCAGCCAATATAATAGATCAATTACAGTCATCAATCACTCTAGGTAAAAAATGTGCTTTTTAACCAAACATTGGAAATGGATTTATCGCGTTTTGGAACCAAACTCTTCATTTGTAGCAACTGAAACTGAGAAAGAGCATTTTGTTGTGTTAGAGAAAGTATTTTCTAGATTGAGGAAACACAATGTCAAGTTAAATGGAGAAAAATGTGAATTTTTCAAAGAAAGTGTGACATTTTTGGGTCATAAGCTGTGTGCTGAGGGTATAAAACCATTGCAAAGCAAGACAGATGCAATTAGAAATGCACCTAGACCACAGAATGTGTCAGAACTTAAGTCATTTCTTGGAATGTTGAATTACTATGGTAAATTTGTACCAAATCTGTCATCAAATTTACATGCTTTGTATTCGTTACTTAACAAGTCAGTAATGTGGAAATGGACTAAATAGTGTGAAACTTCTTTTCAATATGCTAAGACTGTTTTAACAGGTGATAGCGTGCTTATGCACTATAATCCTAAGATGCGTTTAGTATTAAGTGTAGATGCAAGTCCTTATGGATTAGGAGCTGTGTTAAGCCATAAGTTGAATGATGGTTCAGAAAGACCTGTAGCTTATGCATCACGTACATTAAGTTGTGCAGAGAAGAACTATGCACAAATAGAGAAAGAAGCATTGGCAATTGTGTACGGAATTAAGAAATTTCATTTGTACTTGTTTGGTAGGAAATTTACTCTTGTAACTGATCATCAACCCCTAACAAGAATTTTTGGTTCCAAATCTGGTATTCCTGCATTAGCAGCAGCTAGGATGCAGTGCTGGGCATTGTTGCTTAGTGGATATTCGTATGATATTGTCTACAGATCTTCAGAAAATAACGCAAATGCAGATATGTTAAGTAGATTACCAGTGGATGATTCTCACACTGCAGATCCTGATGAAATGTATATTTGTAGTACAGTATTAAGCGATCTACCTGTGACAGCTAAACAGATAGCTGATTTTTCATGTAAAGATGCTACATTATGTAAAGTGTTAGATTTTACATCTTCAGGTTGGCCAAATTATTGTACTGATATGACTTTGCAACCCTATTGGTCAAAACGAGATGAATTGTCAATTGATGATGGTTGTATATTATGGGGTAGGAGAGTAGTTGTACCAACTAAACTTCAAGAAATGTTGTTAAATGAATTACATGATGGTCATCCCGGCATGTGTAGGATGAAAGCTTTGGCTAGATCTTTCGTCTGGTGGCCTGGATTAGATCAAGATATAGAAGACTTAGTCAGAACATGTCCGAGTTGTGTAGAATCACAAAAAGTGCCTAAGTCTGTACCTTTGTTATTGTGGCCTTGGGCTACAGAGCCATGGCAGAGAATTCATGTTGATTTTGCTGAAATCGATGGTCAGCAATTTTTTATTGTAGTCGACAGTTATTCTAAGTGGTTAGAATGTTTTCCAATGTCAAGTACCACAGCAAGTGCTACTATTACTGTTCTTCGGTCTTTGTTCGCAAGGTATGGTTTACCGCAACAAATTGTTTCAGACAATGGACCCCAGTTCATTGCTGATTTGTTTTCTGATTTTTGGAAATGTAATGATATTGATCATACTTTGTGTCCCCCTTACCATCCTGCAAGTAATGGGTTAGCTGAGAAAAATGTTCAGAGCTTTAAGAGAATGTTCAAAAAGTGTGAAAAGTCTGAGAGTATTCAAAGTAGAATAGCCCATGTTCTGTCATGTTACAGAAATACTCCTCACACTACGACTGGTAGGGGAGAGCGGGGAGACTTGGGACAGGGGAGAAATGGGACAGGTCTTGGTATTCTTTTATTTTTCAGCCAATGAGAATAAAAAAAATCATTTTCTGCGACCCTTGTCTTCCTGCCCTGTGTGTTTTGACAACAACGTTCTGCTATCAAATCTGTGAGTATAGCAACATAATTTGAATTTTGTCCTAAAAAAACTTCTTTTCCGGCCATGGTGATATGTCCTCTTGCTTTCAAAGTACAACAGCTAAAGTTTTGAAAACGCATGGTTTGTAAGCCCATATATGTTTGTTTGTTGAGGTAGATGTTTCACATTGTTTACATCAGAGATAGTGTATCGGGCAGCCATATTCTGTGTTCGCTAACCCCGGGGAGATGTGGGACAGCCTGTCCCAGTTCTCCCCATCGGTGTCCCACTTCTCCACGGCACCTGTTTGCTAACAAAAGATCATGATAATATATCAACACAAGAAATTCAGGATGCTTTTTTTTATTTTCAGGAATATGTAGCTGCAACAATATGACTAGGACCCATAAAAGAAAAACAGACAAAGGCCTTGTGCCACCAGAAGCAATGCTGGATGCTGTGAGGCGTGTGGTTGAACACGGCGTGGGTTTGCGAAAAGTAGCCAAAGACAGGGGCATATCCAAGAGTACACTTCAACGATATGTTTCTAACTACCGGCAGAATAAGCAGTGCTCCATGTCTCCAAACTACTTCCATAGTCAGATATTCACGAATCAGCAGGAACGTTTGCTTGTTGATTACCTAAAAACTGCATCCAAAATGTTTCATGGACTCACTACAAAGCAAACAAGACATCTCGCATTTGAAATGGCCTCGCGAAACTCCCTGGGTATGCCATCGACCTGGGAAGAAAACAAACTGGCTGGTAAGGAGTGGTTGACTGGTTTTCTCAAACGAAATCCAACATTGTCTTTGCGAAGTCCTGAAGCCACATCTCTTGCTAGATCGACAGCATTTAACAGGCATACTGTTGGAGAGTTCTTTGACTTACTGGAATCTCAGATTCTGAAAACAAAGGTAACCGGAGCTAGGATATTCAATTTGGATGAGTCTGGGTTGACCACAGTCCAAAAAGTGCCAAAGGTCATAAGTGAAAAAGGTGTGAAGCAAGTGGGCCAGATAACATCACGTGAAAGGGGTGAACTTATCACTGTGTGTGGGATTGTTTCTGCCTCCGGAGTAGCCTTACCTCCTGTCATGGTTTTCCCGAGGAAAAATTATAGAGATATTTTCTTGACTGGTGCTCCAGAGGGAACCATAGGGCTGGCTGCTGAATCTGGTTGGATGAATAGTGATTTGTTTGTGAGTGTCATGAGGCATGTTGTGAATACGACAAATTCATCCAAGCAGAACCCAATTATAATTACTATGGACAACCACGAAAGCCATTTGTCAATGGCTGCACTTGAAATGGCCAAAGAGAATGGTGTGCACATAATTACTCTTCCACCGCACACAAGCCATAAGACTCAGCCATTAGACCGCACAGTCTATGGACCGCTGAAGGCATTTTTCAATGACGAGGCAAACAGTTACATGATGAGGAACCCCGGTAAAACCATTACCATTTACCAGATGGGACAACTGATAGATGCTGCCTGGTTGAAAGCTGCAACTCCAAGCAACATTATTAGTGGGTTTAAAGTAACAGGGATCTGGCCATTCAACAGAAACGTCTTCGGGGATGAAGAATTCCTACCATCATCGGTGATCGATCGTCCTCAATCCAATGCACCCAGTCAAAAGGACGTCAACAACGCGCCCGGCCAGCAGGACGCCCAGAATGCGCCAAGCCAGCAGGACGCCCAGAATGCGCCAGGCCAGCAGAACGCCCAGATTGCGCCAAGTCTCGAGGACATGGAAGCTGCAGGGCCATCTGAAGTTCCTCATGATGAAGGTGGTGAACTTTCTCACACCAGAGAAGATAAGAGGCTTCCCAAAGGTATAGCCGAGTCTAAAATTTCTGAATTAGACCAAATATCTAATAACAAGTCTGTGCGCTTAGCTTAATTCAGGTGGATGCCTCGACTCACATATAAATGCACGTAGCATGTGCCTTGGCTTTCATGACATGCATTTCAGTTTTAATGCGACTTTAAAATAACTCTTTGTAAGGGTAGAGTTTTACTCTGGATTTTGTGAAGCGCGGTTTTTAGCAGCCATTTACTGACGAATGACATTTTTTGTCTTTCAGGCTCCAGAAAGAAAAGAATCCAACAGGGGAAGGAAAAGGGGAAAAACTATGGTTGCAACCTCAACTCCGGAAATGAAAAAAATTCGACAGGAGTTAGAAAATCGAGAGCAAAAAAGGCGAGAAAATCGAGGAAGCAGCTGATCAAGAAGAAAGCTCAGAAACCGGAAGAACACGAATCCAGTTCTTCTGAGAATGAAGAACCAGTGTTACTTGACACTGATGAGGATAGTCCAATCCACAGCGAAGATGATGACGAAAATGAAATTCATTTGGGACCTGTGAACTTCAAGGACATCTCATCTGAATCATATGTTCTTGTGGAATTTGTTGCAGAGAAAAGCACGAACCTGGCCTACTATGTCGCAAAGATTCTTACCATAGGAGACGAAACTGATATCCAGGTTGACTTTCTGAGAAAAAGCCAAAAGGTTTTGAACAAGTTTGTCTACCCTGCTGTTTCTGACCGCCATCCTGTTGACCTTGATGATATCAAAGCTGTCTTGCCCTCACCAGTGGCACGAGGGACAACGTCTCGAACCAAAGGGGGGATTGTGTTTTCGGTGAATTTTGGAAAGTTGGATGTCCGTTAGAGTAGCAAAGGGTTGTTCATTCATTGACATTTTGACTAATAAATACTGTTACAGTTGACATAACTGGAAACCAAGCTTGTTTCATTACACATGATCCAATTACGTTCCTTCGTTTATTATGGTAAAGTGGAGTTAAAAGTGCTGTCGCCATCCTTATGTCCCCAAATCAATTGCCTGCAGTTTTGTAATTGATATGGAGAGCAAAATGTTTCTTTCAGTTTGTTAATTGATATTGTTTTCAATATATTGATTTCAGTTTGAAGACTGATAAGATTTGCAAAATATTGCTTTCAGTTTGATGACTAGTATTTGTTGCCAGATATTGCCTTCAGTTAATAACACATATTGTGTGTAAAATGTTGTTTTCAGGTAGATAACTGGTATTGTTTGCAAAATGTTGCTTCCAGTTTGATAATCCACTTTGTTGGCCAAAAATTTCGTACACTTTAGTATATGATGTTGTTTGCAAAATATTGCGTTCGGTTTGGTACTTGATGTTGTTTGCATCATAGTGGCGTCAATATCATATATGATACTGATTGAAAATATCGCATTCAGTTTGATGATTAATACTGTTTTTGCTAAATAAAGGGACTTTGCGATTATGACTAGCGTGTTTTTTATCATTAGAGTGGAAATTCACTTAGTTTAGGAAGTGTCCCATTTCACCCGATAATGTCCCACTTCTCCCCGGATAGTGTCCCATGCCTCCTTGTATGTGTCCCAGTTCTCCCCATTCGACCGCGTGTTTATGATCGACGAGTAAAACAGTATCCTTAGGTACATGATTACAGACAAAGGCCTTCCATGTGAAGTTGGTCCCATACTCCATGCTGACTGCGTGAGACAAGGGAAATCACGAAGGACTTGTTCTGGAATATACAAAGAAGGCCCAAGACCAAAAAGTGTCCCATTTCTCCCCGCTCTCCCCTATTGCGCCAGCTGAGTTGTTTCTGAAGCGAACGCCGCGAACTAGGTTGTCTTTGTTAAAGCCTAACTTACAAAGAAAGGTAGAAAGAAAACAGACAGTTAGCAAATTTCATCACGATGGTTTGAATCCCACTGTACGTAAATTTGATTTGTATCAGCATGTACGGGTAAGAAATATCAGGGGAGGAAAGGTAAAATGGATCCCCGGTACCATTGTTGCAATTATATTGTGCGAGTTCCAGGTAATAACAAACGCTATGTTCATGCTGATCATCTTATTTGTGATGACTCTGTAAATGTTAAATCTGATCAAAATCCAAATGACGTATTACTAGGGAAGGATACATGTGTTGCACCATATAATCCAAGCATTGTCAGAAATCCACATGTAAATGATCCGAGTGTACAAACTAATGTGCCAAGTCCAATAAAGGAAGCAGTAGCTTTACCTGAATCTACTAAATGTACACCGAAAGTTTTTGATCAAGATTGTAAACCTGATGACACTGTGTCATGTGATTCTCCTGTGTTTATTCCTCGAAGGTCTGGTAGAGTAAGTAGACCTCCACGAAGACTTGATTTGTAATATGTATTCAGTGCTGCAGCTGTTCTAAAGTTCTAGATACATATGTACTCAGATTTTATGTCTTGGTTGTTGACTGTTTTTTTTAGAGCAAACTTGTGACATTGTTTTAATGTTGGTGTCATAAAATGTATCTAAGTAAAATGAAACATTGTTGTAAGAAACAAAATGTTACAAGGTTTAAAGAAGTTAAAAGTTAATTGAAACTTTGTTAATGTTCTCAAGGTTACTTCGTATCTAAAAAGGGAGGAGTGTAATATATCACGTCTTGTGACGTATCAGTGACGTATCACTTTGCATACTGATGTACATGTCACGCGGTCTTCTCTGAATAAAGCAGTGCGGCTTGGGGCCTCCAACAACGAAGACGTGTTGTCTTATCTTTCTCTGGTGTATTACTGTGCTAGACTATAGAATGGCGTGAAGTCTTTCTAGTACGGTAGATCAATATACAAAAGGCCGCAATATCACCTGCTCGAATCGAAGTTTGATTTCATTAGGCCTACAACCAGAAATGTTTAATTTAAAATATGGTTTCTATTTAGGCTGTCAAAACAGTGTTGCACATAACAATGTCACCTACCCTGTGAGCTGACAATTTCACTGTGGCTGCACTGCGACGCTTGTAGAGGGCTTGGCAGACATTTGGCCGTGAACACTAGGTCGGGGAGAGTCACTTAAGTTGAGCCAGCATACAAGTTGAGCCACCCCCTATAACTCTCATATAATTAAATTTGTATCACTAATTACCTCCCATGACAGTAGCTCTTTTGTCTTAGAGGTCACAAACTTTTTTTATCACCCATGCCTGCATGCAGTTAGATGTGGAGCGGCAAAATACTGTTTTTGGGATCCAAAAGTGAAATGTGCTGACAAAGGTTAGTGAGTTTCTTACACTGTAGTAAATAAGGACTCATGAAAAGCAATATTTCAGTTAGATTCCTTATTCATTAAAGTTATAATCTGTCTACAATTTGATTTCTGACTGTCCTGTGCATCGTCATCCTGTGGTCATTCCTTAACAATGGTTGCTATGGGGTAAGTTGAGCCAGGCATAGTAGTATAAGTTGAGCCTTGGATCAACTTACCTCACAGCATGGATCAACTTACCCCCATCATAAATATTCATGTCAAATCCATAATAAACTACTATACTTGCCACTGCTTATAAACAATACTTAGTAAATGCTTTAGAGATATCTTACTTTTTCCAGAAACATTATGCGAACGTACACTCGGAAAACCAAGCGAGGGGCGCCCACTGACATAATGAGGAGGGCAGCCGAACAGGTGGAGAGAGGCGGGACAGTCCGAGAAGCGGCTCGGGACTTCGGGATTGATAGAATGACACACGCTTTATCAAAAAGCGAAATGAAAATCCCGAAGCGACTACTGGATACCAGGCAATAGCGGAGAGACAACAGATATTTACTGTACCCCAAGAGACAGAGCTTGCTTGTCACATCAGACAATTAGCAGACATGTTCCATGGCCTGTGCCTCTCACAAGTTCTCCGTCTGGCTCTCCAATACGCCCTGAAAAACGGCTTGCGCATGCCAGAAAGTTGGATGGAGCGTAGCCAGGCTGGTAAAACCTGGTGGTTACGATTCAAAGACCGGAACAATCTAGCAATTAGGGCACCTGAGGCAACATCCTTTTCACGAGCCTGTGCTTTCAATCGGCCAGTGGTTGATAAATTTTTTGACAACCTAGGTTTTGTCTTTGACAAGTATAAATTCGAGGCGAAAGACATCTACAATGTAGACGAAACTGGGTGCACAACTGTACAAAAACCAACAACCGTTGTAACGCAGCGAGGTAAGAAGCAAGTCGGGGCAATTACTTCAGCAGAGAGAGGCGAGTTGGTGACAGTAACATATGCAATCAGTGCATCTGGGAACGTAGTCCCACCAATGTTTATCTTTCCCCGTGTTAACTACAGGGACCACTTTATTCGAGGAGCTCCGCCTGGTTCCACTGGCCGTGCAACAAAGTCAGGATGGATGAATGCTGATCTCTTTCAAAAAAGCTTTCAACAGAGCTGCAGATGGATGGCTTCGATCACATCCAGGACAAACACTTACCATATATGAGATTTCAACCTTGGTAAACGAGGCCCATGGAACTGCAATGTGCCCAAAGAACATTCTGTCTGGATTCCAAAGCAGTGGAATATTCCCCTTTAACCGGGATATCTTTGTGGAAGAAGACTTCGCAGCAGCATCAACAACAGATCAACCAGAAATCACTGATGTTCGTGTTACAGAGCCAACAGCAGGGCCATCTAATGAATCTGTATTAGAACTGATCCAAACGTCACCAGCTCCTCAACAGTCTTCTTCAAGTGTTGTACAGACAACTCCACCACCTATGGAAGAGCGACAAGAGCAAGCACAATCGTCAGACCAAATCCGGACGCGTGCACCATTGTCAGAACACACTCCATCACCCCAAGCTCCTTCACCTCGCACTTCAGCAGAACAGTCACAGCAATCACCGCTTAGACAACAGCAACATCACGGCGATGAGAACCCAGCGCCTTATGTATCTCCGAAAGAAATCTATCCTCTACCCAAAGCACAAGTCAGAAAACGTGTGGCGAACAGGAAAAGGGGGCGCTCGCAAATACTCACGGACACACCCAACAGGGAGGGGCTTGTTGCTCAACAGAACAAGAAGAAACCTAATGCAAAAATCGCAAAGAAATCCCTTTTTGATGTTCCCGACAATTCAGCGGATAGCGTGTCTGAGTCCTCAGAATCTGATTATTCTCTTGATGACTCTGACACTGAGTTTGATGAATCTGAGGTAATGGAAGGTGATTTCGTCATTGTCAAAGTGCCAGGGAAATCACGAATTGTTAATTACATTGCAAGGGTTGATATGCTGAATGAGGCAGGAGAATTTGAAGGCGTGTTCCTTAAGAAACTGAGCAACAAACAGGGTCGCAGTGAAAGGCCAGTTTTTGTAGCTGATGTTGATGATGAGGCTTTGTTCGTTCAAAGTGATATAGTGTACCAGTTGCCCAAACCACAAATAGTAGGGGGGTCAGCCAGGCGCAGCGGTCAGCTTACTTTCACCTGTGACCTGACGAAGTGGTCGATTTAAATCATGAAGAATGTTCGCTGGACCTATCACAACATTTGTTTTCTCTTTATCTCATTGCAACTTTTATGAAACTGTTGATAAAATGTATTGTGAAAAGATTTTATGTCATGGTTGAGTTAGACAATAGAATGGCGAGTAGCCCATGTCTTTACAAAAAAATGATGATCGCCAGTTTCAGGTGACTTCCTTTTATAATAAAGTGAACAGTACCAAGCATGTGTTATTGTGTTCTTATTTTTCTTTGTGCCAATCTCTTGGCATAAGTCATGTAACAGAAAGTTATAATAATCCCACCACCTTCTTCAGTACAAGGATTCCTATGAATGGATCAACTTGCCCCACACGTATGATCAACTTACCCCGTCTGTGGGGTAAGATGAGCCAGCTGACATGACTTCCTATACTTCTTTTACAGTACATTTCAAATGTTTTACCAAGACAACGCTATGCATGAATGTAGCCAGATGAATCATTCATAACATGGTATATTTATAATTATCAAAATACGCGTAGCCTCTAGTCTCGATCAACTTTACTGAAAACTGGCTCAACTTAGGTGACCCTCCCCTATGGCTACATTGCTCTCTTCAGGCATGGAACCTGTTCGGTAACGTAGCAATGTTCTGATGTTATCCTCCAAGTTGTGTGTCTGCCCATCGGCTGTGTTTAATGAAAGTTCGGAATGTTTAACTTTACGTTGTAATTCGTGGCTTCCATTATTAAAGAATTGAGCAAATATTTACTTGTTTGTAAGTCTGATTGATGTCAGACATTCTATCCTGTGTGAAAAAAAAAGGATTTTTTTTTTCAGAAACGATGTCATTTTCAACAAGATCCTTTTATGGGCTGAGCGGAAAGACCACGGCCATTATCCCTCCTCCAGGGAATGTTTCTGATGGTGACTACTCGGATTCAGAAGACGATGAATACGTGTCAGTTTCGAAAGATAATACTGAAGAACACAGTGACACCGACAGCAGTGATGCGGAGTATGTCGCCTCTGGTGACGATAGCAGCGATTCAGAACCACAACCTAGTTCTTCCAAGCAGCCCGCTCCTTCTAACAAATCTGGAAAGAAAGGGATGAAGAAAACGACTAATGAGTATAAGTGGGAATCTGTTCACCTTCCTCCACCCAACAGAAACAGGCCAGAGATTGAATACACTTCTCCTGCTGGTGTTGCCTACCCCATTGTTTATTTTAGAAGACTTTTCACTAATGATGTCATTGATATGATTGTTCAACAAACAAATCTGTATTCCGTCCAAACTACAGGGAAATCAGTGAAAACTGATTGTGAGGAAATCAAAACATTCTTGTCAATGTTGATCTTGATGGGTGTGATAAACCTCCCGGCTTACCGTGATTACTGGAACCAGAACTGTCGCATAGAGACTGTGGCGGACAGGATGTCAGTCAAGCGCTTTGAAAAACTTCGCCGCTTCATTCACTTTTGTGACAATTCGAATCCCAACCCAACTGATCGTTTTGCAAAGATAAGGCCTTTGCTTGAAGCGGTCCGTTCCAATTTGTTGAAAATTGAGCCTGAAGCTGACTATTCTGTGGACGAAGCAATGATTCCGTATAAGCGTAAACGGGCTGGCAATTTGCGCCAGTATATCAAAAGCAAACCAAAGAAGTGGGGCTTCAAATTTTTCATTAGAGCTGGCGTTTCTGGCATTGTGTACGTTTACCTTCCGTATGCAGGGTCCTCCACATTCCATGGGGTCGAATTTGATGCGGAGGAAAACAAACTAGGAACGTCGGGAAAGTTTGTGACAGTCCTGTGCAGGACAATACCCGACATGCCCGACGGACTGAAGCCGGAAATATTCGTCGACAATTTCTTCTGCTCAATTCCATTAATTCTGTACCTCAGTTCCAAGAATTTTGAAACGCTTGGGACAATAAGAAAAGATAGGCTTAGAAATTGCTCTCTCAAAACCGAGCAGCAGCTAAAGAAAGAAGGACGGGGTTCGTTTGACTACAAGACAAACAAGAATGCTGGGGTCACAGCTGTGAGGTGGGCTGACAACAAACTGGTTACCTTGGCAAGTTCTTTCATGGGTGTTGAACCTAATGATAAAGTCCAAAGTTACGACAGGAAAGAAAATGCCAAAATCGATGTCCCAGCCTCTGCAGTGGTGAAACACTACAACAAGCACATGGGCGGAGTATACCCTGCAGATATGCTTATTTCACTGTACCGAACACCCTTACGGGCAAAGAGGTACTATCTGAGAATATTTGCATACATCATTGACCTCTGCATTTGCAATGCTTGGCTGCAAGCAAGACGCGATGCAAACATTCTTGGCGTGGAATACAACAATCCGCTGAAACAGTTTAGGCTGGAAATCAGTTCTAGCCTTGTGCTTCAAAACCAGGCGAAAAAGCGAGGACGTCCATCTGGTGATGACCTCCCACCACCGGATAAAATCAGACGACCTGTGGCACTCAGACCACAGGAGGATGTCCGCTATGATGCGGTCGCCCACTGGCCAATGCACACTGACAAGGGTCGATTGCCGCAGCGGTTGGTCGCGCATGAAATGCAGCAAGTGTGACGTGTTGCTTTGCTGGCCTCAGGAAAGAAATTGCTTCCTGGATTTCCATGTGAAAACCTCCACAGAGAAGAATTAAATGTGCCAATCAAACTCTAAATAGCACGGTGTTATATGACAAACAAAGACACCATACTTCGAGCCAAAATCCATGAACTGTACATAAACAAAGACTCGTCGGGACAAAGACTGTTCTGCGCAATGTTGCCATATGGTTACAATCTGGAAAAATAAACAAAATAAATTGTGAAAAAAAGCCCTGCAAGGTGTTCTTTGCCACAAATAAAGTTTATTTCTTGGTGGAAACTTTTTTTCTTGTTTTCAATCTACTGTTGCCACATAAAGGGTTAAGGCGCATATCCGCGAGGTCTTTTAACCCTATAGGCACCAACGTATCATATATGATGCCCCCACTAAATAACCCTAACAAAGGGAGACAATTCCAGCTAAATTTCAATTCAGCTGATTTTTTATTATCTCCCTTGGAGGAAGTACAAATTGACCTGCCCTCTATCTCAATCCCTGTCGTCTGCTATATAGCAGTTCCTGTTTACCGTCACCACTCTGTTTGGTTTTCACTGCCATTTGGACAATTTTCAATCCATCATCATCATGAACACGTGTACTATACTAATGTGTATGCAACATATTATGCCAGTTTTATATCATTATTTTGCTTTACTTGGTTTTAGCAGAAGATTTATTTTTGTTGTATCATATGTGATACGTTGGTCAAAGGGCCGATGGAATGTATCATATGATACGTTGGACATAATACAAAATTTGACTTTGCTATCTGGCTTCAAGATTGTGTTTTTATAATGTAAGAACAAAGCTAGACGAAGCATGCTAGATCACACAAATAAAAGATTGTTTTACATATTTACTCACTATGTAGACTGTCTTCCTGAAATATGAAACGGACAAAAAGAAGTGCATGTGTGTATTTTCATCACGCCAACATCTTGTCAGTTCGTTTTTGCCTAGATATTATTTGTTTCCTGATGTATCCAATGCCATTCCTTTCCTCTTTCAGTTTAACATTTGCTATTTTTTCCACAGATCTGATACAGACTCTGATGTTGATGATATTATGGACGCTATATCCCCAAATGATACTGAATAGAGTGAGCTTGACACATCCGATGATGAATATCTTCCTAGTGAAGAGGAAAGTGATTCACCGGGCCCGGGCAACCGCTTAGGCTTAACTGCCAAACAGAGTAAAGCGCATAGCAAGAAGAGGCTCAAAGATGACTCTGATGAACAAGATGACATACCTTTGTCAGTCCTGAGGACCAGACTCCATAGAGAAGATGTGGATATGTTGAGCCAAATGTTAGATGAGCCAATGTGGGCTGACGTACCTTTTATTGTCTCTGACACAACATTCCTAGGTGAACAACAAAGTCTTCCGGACTACCTGAAAACACCCTATGAATTTTTCAAAGATATAGTTACAGACGAAATGATTGAAACCCAAACAAACATTAAACGATCATGCGGATAGCATTGATCAAGCTGAGTGGGGAAAAGCCACAAAATTCAGGTAAGACAATCAGGTCATAGACGCCAAACCCCTCAATGAGTGATTTATGACTGACTGACAGCCGAGAGAAAGAATTTCGCGCGCCACCTGAGGGGCAATCAAAATGTAAACAAAGATCAGCTGACCTGCGCCTTGCGTGGAGGTATTACTATCAGGTGTATGCAGCGTGTAGGATATTGCCTTCATGTTTTAATTTTGGTTTAATATTCAAGCTTAATATTCAGGTTTAATATACAGGCCTACCAGGACGTTGTTGATTTTGTTTGATTGTTTTTTTTTTTTTTAGTACCAGCATACATGTAGGAGTGATATCAGTGCTCAAATGTTTACTGTAGGAGTGGCCTCAACCACATGCCTGATCATTTGTCCCTTTTGCAGGCAAATTCACCCTTTATAATAATGTGTTTCTGCATTATTTCAGTTGCACGTGCAAGTATGATAATGGTGCTCCATGTTATCGTCTATTCCCTCCGGAGGAGATGATGAAGCGCAGAGGTGATATGAGAGAACTAATTCCTCGTAAGTAACACGTACTGGGTTATAAAGGGTACATCTATATTATTAATCAGTTAACAGACTTCTGAACTTTTTTCAGTGGACGTTATTCAACATAAAGATAACTGGATCCGACAAACAAAAGATACATAGAAATTTTGAAAAATATGTTTATTTACAAGACAAGTGTCATTAACAACGTTCCATGCGCCAGTTGGAAAGACAATAACCATGCCTAGAGCAGAGATTAGTATTGTCATTCTCATATAATTTGTGTTTTCAGGAGACCAGATGCTTGTTCTGTTGGGAAAGATTTCCTGCGCCATGAACTTATCCGATATGACTATGAAAACAAAACGCCGAGAACAGAAACCACGTGAACATCAAGGGACATTTTATTGGAAGGAAAACAATTGTGTCGTGACACATTCAAGTTCTTGCATTGGTAAGTAAATTGAGCAGAACAGCACTGAAATCAGAAGAAAAGTTGAACGTCTACTGACATTTGGCAAGTTCTGCATACATTATGGTGTATATCCGGATCTGCGGATCTCCTGGTGGGCTGAGGGTTACAACATGTCAATGATGTGGAAGGCAGTGATCTTCTTAAGCAAGCCTGAATAAAAGACAGAAAAAAAGCAAAACCAGTCAGCAAGGCTTTTATGGCCTGTGTTCTAAAATTTTCAATAACTGTGTTTTTTTTTCTAAGCGGTGTTGCATAAATCCAAGCAGTCATGACCAACATAATTTTTAGTGATTCCCTTTTATTATGAGATTTATTAAGGTGTAAATTATGCTATTCTTGCAGTATCAGCCAGGACCGCTTGACCGGCCTTCTGAAGCACTACAAGGAAAATGGTCTACAGCCCAAGGAGAAGAGAAATGGTGGCCGAAAATCTAACACTAGGTCCTTCATGTATGAAGATGTTCAACGAACTGTGCAGTTTCTCACCAATTATGCCCGTGAAAATGCCCTTGTGTTGCCCGGTAAAGTCCCAGGCTTTAAGAAGGATGACATCAACCTGCTGCCATCTTCACACACAAAAGTGTTTGTGTATTCCCGCTATAAGGAATCCCTTGAAGGAACCGCTAATTATGATTTTAAAATATTTTATATTTCTGTTAATAAAGAAATGGATGTTCGTACCACAGTTAATCAATTATTTACCTGGATGGGTTTATTGCCATTCCAGTATTATTTCATGTCAGTTAAATGGGTGGACGAAAGCAGGGGGTAACCTGTGGTAAACCATTGACCGGTTGTGAGTGGGTCCATGGCATCAACTTTCTCACAAATGGCGTTGACATTCCATAACAATTTTCTGCATCTAGTGATTAAAACATATGGTACCATGAATGCTGTAAATGCGGTTTTCTGCACGACAAAGTATTTTTCCACATAAAAGACATAGATTAAAATTTTTAACGCCACCATGTATGCACAATTAGTAATGAGAATCTGATTCAGATTGTTTCTCTAGTAGATCACAGAGTCATGGGTTCCAGCAACTTTTTTGACTTTTGGAAGAAGTTGTGTCCCTTCATTGTGACGGCAAAACCTATGACTGATCTTTGCTGGACATGCCAACTGAACAACACATTGATCTTCAGGAGTGCTAACTTGGATGAGGAAAACAAGTGTGAAAGAGTGAAACAGCAAGAAAATCATCTGTTCATAGTTCAACAGGAACGATCACTCTACAATAAGATGGTGGGCAATGCAAAGCGTGCTTGCCAAGAAAATGTCATCACCGAACTTTGTCAGAATTCTCCTTGTTCAAGAAACATCATGATGCACTACAGCTTCGATTACGCCCAACAAGTTCACTTACCAAGTAACCCCTTGCAGCCAGGTCCAATATATTTTCTTGTGCCAAGGAAATATGGGCTATTTGGAGTGTGCTGTGAAGGCATTCCTCGGCAAGTAAATTTCCTGGTTGATGAAGCCCATCTAATCAGTAAAGGATCAAATGCTGTTATATCCTACCTCCACTACTTCTTGAACAACTACGGCACTGGAGAAACAGACGCTCACTTCCACTGTGACAATTGCTCTGGACAGAAGAAAAACCGTTTCGTGTTGTGGTATTTTGCGTGGAGAGTGGCTGTCGGTCTGCACAAATCTGTTTCGCTGAATTTTCTCATCGCCGGACACACCAAATTTGCACCAGACTGGTGTTTTGGTCTCTTGAAGAGGGCCTTCAAGCGCAATCTTGTACCAGCACAAAGTGTATTAGAAACTGTGGTGAATGAGAGCTCATCTGTCAACATTGCGCAGGTCGTTGGGTATGAAGATGGCACCACTGTCGTTCCAGTCAGTGATTGGCAGGCCTTCTTCAAGAATTCCTGTAAACCATTACCCGGAATAAAGAAGTATCAGCACTTCAGATTTGATGATGCTCATCCTGGCTCTGTGTTCGTAAAGGAACACTCAGAATCTGCGGAAACAGAGTTCAACATCCTCATGTCAGATTCAAGCTTCCCACGGGGTGCACCGGATGTGTTAGCTCCACCTGGTCTTCCACTTCAGAGGCAACAATACTTATATAAATCTATCCGAAAGTATGTTGATGAGCCTTTTAAAGACACAGTTTGCCCTAACCCAGATGTAATGCCAAATGTAGAACAGGATGAAACTGTGATTATCACTGAAACAAGGAAGGACAGCGATGGACATGAACGTGTGAAACGTGGTCGTGGCAAAGGAAGTCAGCGTGGTCAGACGGGTGGTGGGAGGCGTGGTTGTGGGCGTGGCCATAGCCGTGGGCGTGGTCAGGGGGAGAACAATGGTGTATAAACTCTTCAAATTCAATTTGAATCTTCAGTACAGTTAAAAACACACCTTGTGTCACACTTGTTTGATATATATTTAAGATGAGTGGACTGTGTCACAGTCACGCCAAAACGGGCAAAATGACTGATAACGGTGAACAAGGGTAGGGGAGAGCGGGGATGGTTCGTACAGCGGGATAGTTCGGACACTGCACATTTTTGCCAAACAATGCTTGTCACGACATCTATGATTGGTTAGATAGTTGCCAAGTGTTAAAACAACAACAACAGTCACATGGGGAGTTTTGACAGGTCTTCGACTTCTACAGGTATGGAAACTTTAATTTTTCCCCGTTTCTGATGTATATTTTCGTCGGTGCGTTGTAACTGTATGCACGGGTTAAGTTTAGATGTTCAACAAACCTACCATACCCCCTGAAAGCTGTGCCCATGCGACATGATTTAGGTGTAGAACTGTATCCCTGTCCTGCGGAAATTTCCCACTCGACCATTTTTATTCCTTCAATAACATGCGGGGATACTTCGGACAGCTGTCCGAATCTTCCCCATGCGTCCGAACCATCCCTACAACTCATGTTTTTGTTTTGCAGAATTTCTATAAGACGCCTCTCAGGATGCCTAGAACGTATAAACGGAAAACTGAGAGAGTTGTGAAGCCGGTAGATATGGAGAGAGCTGTACAAGATGTGCTTGACGGCAATCTGTCATTGCGAAAGTCTGCAGATTTACATGATGTCAAAAAATCAACGTTGAAAGATTATGTGGACAAAGCTCGAAAAGGTTTCCTGTTCAAGGTTGGCGAGTTCAATACCAGGCAGGTGTTTTCTCAGGAAATGGAACAACAACTAACGGAGTATTTATTGAAATGCTCTGCCATGTACTACGGCTTAACACCCAAGGCCTTGCGCAGGCTAGCTTATGAATACGCAAGACAGAATGACATCAGAACACCTGAAACCTGGGCAACAAACAAAATGGCTGGCAAAGACTGGTTAACCGGTTTTCTTCACAGAAACAAAAGTCTTAGTATCCGTAGCCCTGAAGCGACCAGCCTAGCGCGCATGACAAGTTTTAACCGGACAAACCTAAAGGTGTTTCAACATAAACTTGCGGCAGTCATTCAACGCTACAATTTCAATGAATCAGAAATACTCAATCTGGACGAGACTGGGTGCACAACAGTGCAGCGTGTTCCAAAAGTCATCGCTCATAAAGGTGCTCATCAGGTGGGTCAAGCAACATCTCGAGAACGGGGAGAACTTGTGACAGTGGCGGGAATTATTTGCGCAAATGGAAATGCCCTACCCCCAGCCTTCGTCTTCCCCAGGGTTCGCATGGACGCTGCCCGCATGATGTCTGGAGCTCCGGCTGGTGCCCTTGGTCTTGTCCATAAGTCAGGATGGATGACAAGTGAGAATTTCTAACTAGTGCTGAAACATCTTGTCCAACACACCAGATCCACTCAAGACAAGAAAATTCTCCTCATTCTGGATAACCACGATTCACACCTGTCTGTTGATGGTCTCAATTATGCCAAAGAAAACGGCGTCGTTATCTTAACCCTGCCGCCTCACACATCGAATAAGCTACAGCCCTTAGATCGCTGTGTTTTTGGTCCCTTTAAAACATTCTACAACCAAGCAGCCGACAGCTGGATGCTCAGCCACCCGGGCCAGACTCTGTCCATTTACGACTTACCGCCTCTTGTGGCAACAGCATGGGACAGAGCTGCAACGCCAACAAACATAAAGTCGGCATTCCGGTGCACAGGAATTTGTCCATTTGACCGCGATGTGTTTGGGGAGGAAGATTTCTTGATGTCCTCTGTCACGGATAGGCCACACCCATCGGAGAAGGGCGGCCAGTCGCCAAATATGGCGCCTATTCCGGTTTCGAACGCTGCGCCTGGTCAGTCTGGGGAAACCTCAAATCCTGTAAGTCCGTCTGACATTGCCCCCTTTCCAAAAGCCCCTGAGAGGAAAGGTCAAACAGGCCGAAAACGTGGTAAATGCATGATAGCAACAGATACGCCTGAAAAATCAGCTATCGAAGAAATGAAGAGCAAATCCATTAGAGCCAGGAAGATCTCCTTGTTTCAGCAACGGAAGGGTGCTAAAAATGCGGAAAGCAGTAGCAGTAGCAGTAGCTCTGATGGCGAAATGACAGAACACGATGAATCGGAAGCCTCCGATGAAGAGGACAGTTCCCTCCTTGTTGATGCGCCTCTGGACAGAGACCCAGAATAAAATGACTTTGTTCTTGTTGAATTTCAAAACCATGTCCATTACATTGGAAAGATCACTTCGCGTAAGGACGAAGAGAATGACTTTGACATTTCCTATCTCAGAAAATCGTCAAAAGTTGCCAATGCATTCATTTACCCGCATGTCGAGGATTTGGCGTCTGTTAACATCAGTCAGATAAGGGGGATACTACTGCCCAGCCCTCTGGTGGTGTCCAACAAGCGCTTAAGTGGATACATCAAGTTTGCATTTTCGTTTGATGGACTGGTTGTGCGTTGAAGTAAATCGTTCAACAACAGAGAGGTCATACATGCTTTGTTTTTAGAACTTACATTTCGTCAGATGAGCAAAATGTGCGCCAATACGCGTCCTACATAAAGCACCTGTATACTTCAATGTTTTGGGAATTGCAAATGTTTGCTTTTGTCTTTCATACATACATCATTAATTCAGTTAATGCGGGTATTCGACTCGAATGTTATGAGTCGCACACCAGTTCTCAAAGTTCAATAAAAAAGAAAAAACTGAACGTTTTCAGATATTTCTGTTTATGTTTTCAATGCCAGAAGTCCGCACTGCTTCTTGCGAGATGCAGTCAAACGCCAATGCCTCTACGATACCTTACATTACATGCTGTCCGGAGGTACCCACCGGCCTGTCCAGAGTATCCCAACATTTCGGGAGGGTTCGGACAGTTCGACACAAAGATGTCTCCTTCATTATAGCAGCAACTCTTAAGAGACTAGAATGGGATTCTTGTTTTGCAGACAGCTGGCACGGGCAACTTTACTGTGGTGCACTCATGACACCTTTTCCCTGATAAGTTTGGGTATTTAAGAGACATTCGTGAAAAGTGTCCGAACCATCCCCGCTCTCCCCTATAAACTTTAAAGTAAAAGCAAAATATGTTCCTGTTAGAATTTGTGTTCAGATTTTGGTGGAAATATAGGCATATGTGTGATAAACATGTGTAGTAAATTTCATCTTGATAACTTTAGTACAACAATGCGTTGCTAAGGACTCAATTTATGGCATTTTAATGGGTTTTTCTCCAGTTTTCTTATTTTTGCGAGCGCGTAAATTCAGGGTTTTAAATTCACGTTTACATGGCCAGTTTTTATCCAATGCCAACATATCATATATTTTTGAAAAGCTCATTCAATGCTCTTTCAGAAAAATATCATATCTCATATTTGAAAAATTCACCCATGTGACTGGTTTGGTGCTGGAAGGTCACATTTATGGATTACAAAAATCCGAGAAAGAACTGAAAACATCCAGGAAGGAAATAGAGCTTTTTATCGGGCTTTACTTAAGAACGGGGCTTTTAAAAGCTCATAATGTCAAGGTATACTGGGCTGCAGATACTAGGCACCCACCAGTAGCGGATGAAATGTCACGCAACAGGTTTACTACCTTAGCTACACATGTTTACTTCGTCAATAACGAAGAACTTTCAGACCAAGAGAAAGAGCTGGACAGATTGTGGAAAATTCGACCGTGGATTGAAATGCACAGAGCACAACTGGAAAAAATATCCCCAATACAGTGTCAGAGTGTCGATGAAATAATGGTAGCCTTTAAAGGAAGGTCCCCCATGAAGCAGTACATTAGAAAAAAACCTCACAGATGGGGCTTTAAATTGTGGGCGAGAGCCGGCAGTGACGGAATTTTGCACGACTGGGATGTCTATCAGGGTTCCTCTGGCAAGACCCCCCAAAAAAAGTTCTGGTGCTTCGCTCGGCCTTTCAGGTGGTGTGGTTATGACAATGACAAAGAAGTTGGCAGATGGAAAAAATTTCAAAGTGTTTGCGGATAACTTTTTCTCAAGCCTGGATATCGCCAATTCATTAAAAGATAGAGCAATTTGGTTCACCGGCACAGTAAGAGAGAACAGATTGAAAGGCTGTTCCCTGAAAACAGAAAAAGCCTTAAAGAAAGAAGATAGGGGATCTCATGACGCAGTGGTAGAAGTCAACTCCAATACAATAGTCGTCCGTTGGCTTGACAATAGAAAAGTTGATCTCATTTCAACCTGCACTGGCACTGAACCCATGTCAAAAGTCACCCGCTATGACAAAAAGCAAAAGAAGAAAATTGAGGTGCCCTGCCCAGCTGTTGTGCAGGAATACAATCAGAAAATGGGTGGAGTGGATTTGACCGACTGCCTAACTGCCATTTACAAGTACCCTCTGAAATCTCGCAGGTGGTACATGTACATTTTTTACCACTCCATCTATGTGTCGGTAGTTACAGCATGGCTTATGTACAGGCGCCATTGTGTCCTTCTGAGAGAAAAACACATGAATCTCTTACAATTTCAAAGTGAAGTGGCCCAGTGCTTAATTCATGTTCAGCGGAGCCGTGGTCGACCAACTTTGTTACAAGCAGCCTACCCGCCACAGGTTAGACAAGCAGCACCAGAGCATGCCCCTGTTCAACTGGTCCGGTTGGATGGCGTGGGACATATGCCCGAATGGAGTGCCAGAGCACGATGCAAGCTCCCTATCTGTCACAATCTAACCTTCATCAAGTGTACCAAATGCAATGTACACCTTTGTCTCAATAAAGACAGAAATTGTTTTGCAGACTTCCACACAAGATAAACAGGGACATATTTTTACACGGCCCAACATATCAAATACGATACACGTCACCCTGGTACCATCGTATCATATATGTTACACTGCATAAATTTGCATATAATTAAAAAAAATTAAGGTTTGATGAAATGTTTGTTTTATTTGGGTTGTTATATTACTAAATTTTAAGTTTTAAAATTTTTGCATAAGTAGAAATGGGAGCGGGCCCTAGAGGGCTAAAATAGCTTATTTCCATGTGGTGTCGTAGGCCTTTTCAAGGTCAAAAACTATGGACACCACATGTTCATTATTAACAAAACCATCACGAATAAATATTTCAAATCAAACGAGGTAATCTAAAATAGATCGACCTTGACAAAAACCACATTGAATATTAGATAAAAGCTTGTTGGTTTCGAGAAACCAAACAAGTCTATCATTAATCATCCGTTCCATAGTCTTACAGACACAACTGGTAAGAGCTATGTGACGGTAATTATTCGGATCAGTATGATCCTTACCCGGTTTGGGGACCGGGATAATACACGTCTCCCTCCATGATGGTGGAAAATTACCAGGTTTTATTTTTAAGCATGTCCAAGAGATTCTCCAGTGGCTTAGGTGGTCAATGGTTCAGAAACTTATAATACAAGTTATCAGGACCACAAGCAGTATCGTGGGCCTTTTTAAATGCAGTTTTAAGTTCCTCAGTATTAAAAGCACGATTATAATCTTCTAAATGTTTAGAAGAAAAGGGTAATTTCAGTTTCTCCTCCTGGGTTTTAATATGTTGGAATTCTTTAGTATAATTCTCAGAAGATTTGATGGAAATTGTCTCAGCTAATTTATTGGCTATATCAGATGGAGAGGTTAATATATTATCTCCATCTTTTAAATGCTGGACTTTTGCTTTGTTGTTTTTGCCCTTAAGTTTCTGAACCATGTTCCAGACCTGACGCATAGGTGTTTTTGACATAATGCCCGAAACAAAGTTCCGCCTACAATATGGTCTCTTGGACTTGAGTAATCGATGAGCTTTAGCTCTAAAATTACGAACCTTGTTTAAATGATTATCAGTAGGACAATGATTAAATCTGCGCTCAGCCTTTTTCCGGTCTTTTGTGGCTTTACGACAGTCATTGTCGTACCAGGGTTTACTTTTGGATTTTGGATTTTTCGAGGTTTTAGGGATAGTTTTATCGGCAGCTCGTAAAACAAGCTCGTTAAATTTTAATATAGGATCATCTGCTGCTTTGAGAGTCTCTGGACTGATATTAACCTCACAAAACATCTCAAATGCGATCCAATCTGCTTTATAGAATCATCAAGCAACGGAAGTATGTTCATGAAACAATATTTTTTCCAAATATTTAAATCGTTATTTCATTAAACTTGTTGATGTGCTTATTTGCATGCTGATTTTACCTGTTTCTCTTTGTAGAACGGCTAATCCCATCTGGCACTGGGTGAAAAAGGACTTGCCGGAACACGTTAATCCAAGCAACAATTTAGTTCCTCAAGGGCCAGCCCTACAAGCTTCCACTCCACTAGAAATGTTTCTGGTGCATTTCGGCGCAGACACATTTGAACTGTTGACACTAGAGAGCAACTGGTACATGCGACAGCTTGAACGGAATCGAAGTAAACCGATAACAGTCCTGGAAATGAAGATTGTGGTGGGAATCTGCTTTTATATGAGCGTTGTGTCTTTTCTAAACCGCCGCATGTATTGGTCGAGGAATACCAGGCAGCCAATTGTTGCAGACGCAACGACTGTAAACAGGTTTGAAGAAATTTTGTCCGTTTTTCATACTAATGACAACGAGTTGATGAAGGAACGGGGAGAACCAGGCTACGACAGACTTCGCAAGATTCAGCCACTTTTAGACATCATCGGAAACAATTTCCAAAATTGTGCAGAGCTGGAGGTGTTTGTGTCAGTAGACGAACAAATTATTCCATTCAAAGGACGACACAGTCTTAAGGTTTACATGATGAAAAAACCAAACAAATGGGGCTACAAAGTTTGGGTACAAGCAGGCCAGTCCGGCTATGTCCATAAATTTCAATTTGCAGGAGAAAACACGATTCCAAGTCTTGACGAAGAAACCGTAAAATTGGTCGGGAAAGCCGGTGAGACAGTGTTGCAGTTGGTAGCTGACCAGCCTGATAATTCCTATGTTTTTTTCGACAATTACTTTGCCTCGCCAGATCTACTTCTGGAGTTAACCAGAAAAAACCTGCATGCCACATGCACGATTCGCCCAAACCGAACCAGAGGTTGCCCCGTGATGTGCAAGAAGGACATTAAGAAAAAAGGACGTGGAGCGTTTGACTTTCGTCGGGCAAGAGATGAAGCGATAATAATATGCGAGTGGTTCGATAACAAGCTTGTTCTGGTTGCTTCCAATGTTCACGGGGTGGGGGCGATCCACGAAGTAAGAAGGTACGACCGCAAGGCAAAAGAATACATCAATGTCAAATGCCCTGCTATGATAAAGAGCTACAACGAAAACATGGGTGGTGTGGATAAATGTGACATGTTTCTCGCTTTGTACCGAAACGAAGAAAAGAGTACAAAGTGGTACAAGCGAATAGTTTTTCATCTCCTGGATTTATGCGTCGCAAATGCTTGGCTTCTGTACCGTGTTTCCATTGTTTCCTCTTTGTTTTGCACCGGATATTTGAAGTTAAACACAAGTGAGAAGCGATTGCTTAATTTTAACGGTGAATGATTCAGTGGCTAAATATTTACAATGGGAGATTTTGATCCTAAACAGTTTGTTAATGCGCCCGATCAGGATGTTTTTGAGAGTTTAAAGAAGGAAGACTTGGTTAAGTTAGGGACATTTTTAGCTTTGGCCGTAAAGTCTTCATTAGGAAAAGAGATATGCAGTATACTTTGTTGAAAGATTTAGTGGAGATAGGGAAGTTTGATAGTTCTGCATTATCTGATTACGAGTTCGAGGGTCAGTCTGATGCCGAGCTTAAGTTTAAGCAGTTTGAGTTAAAGTTGAGATTGGAGAAAGGGGAAAGAGAGAGAGAGAAAGAGAGGGAACATGAGAGAGAGAGGCAAGAAAAAGAGAGGGAACATGAGAGAGAGAGGCAAGAAAAAGAGAGGGAACATGAGATAGAGTTAGAAGAGTTGAAAATGCAGAGAGAGAGAGAGGAAAGAGAGAGGGAAGTGCAGAGAGAGGAAAGGGAGAGGGAAGTGCAGAGAGAGGAAAGAGAGAGGGAAGTGCAGAGAGAGGAGAGAGAGAGGCAAGAAAGAGAGAGGGAAAGAGAATTGGAGTTCCAAATGAAAAAGTTAGAGGTAGAGAGAGATGAGAAACCGGGTCCTTCCGGTAGACAGGGTACAGGATTTGATGTGACCAAATACATTCGGTTAGTTCCATCCTTTCAGGAAAAAGAGGTGGATAAGTATTTTCTGCATTTTGAGAAAATTGCAAATAGCTTGAAGTGGCCTAAAGAGTTCTGGACTATGTTATTACAGAGTGTGCTAATTGGAAAGGCCAGGGAAATTTACACTCAGTTAAGTGTAGAGAATGCTTCCAATTATGACTATGTGAAAGAGGTAATTTTGAAGGGTTATGAATTGGTGCCTGAAGCTTACCGCCAGAAATTTCGTAACTATGAAAAAGGTAGAGATCAGACATACGTTGAGTTTGGTCGAGCTAAGGAGCAGTTGTTTGATCGCTGGTGTACAGCCAAGAAAATAGGCAGGGATTTTGAAAGTTTGCGTCAGCTTGTGCTGGTAGAAGAGTTCAAGCGTTGTATTCATAATGATGTAAAGGTGTTCGTTGATGAGCAGAAGGCGAGTACACTTGAAGAGGCAGCCAGTTTAGCTGATGATTATTCCTTGACACATAAGGTTACATACACGGGTAAGCCATTTAACTCATTTACACGTAGAAATACCCAGTCACATGCAACAGGTAGAGGTAGCTCTACACAGAAGAGTTCTACACCAGGCTCCAAAGGTTCTACAGCTCATGGTTCACGTAGTTCAGATTGGAATGGTAGTCCTCGAAATAGGGTCACTTGTAATTTTTGCAAGCGGGTAGGTCACGTGATGAGTGAATGTTATAAGTTGAAAAGGATACGGGAAGCTCACAATGAGTCCAAACCCACAGGTCTTCGTGTTGCAATGCACAAAACATTGCCGGAAGTTACATCAGCAGTTAAAAGCAGATCTGAGTTAGCTGATACGGGATTGGATAAGATTCCCAAATGCTCTATGGATAGCTTCGCTCCGTTTATCAATTCTGGTTCAGTGTCGCTTAGAAGCGACATGTCTCGTGCTACCCCTATAAAGATATTAAGGGATACTGGGGCATCTCGGTCTCTGTTGTTGATGAATACTCTGCCCTTTTCTGAAGAGTCATACTCTGGGGTTCGTGCCCTTATTAGAGGTGTAGAGTCTAGTGACTTTGTCAGTGTTCCCCTTCATGATATTTATTTGTCATCAGATTTGATATCTGGACCTGTCAGGGTAGGCATTAAGCCTTCATTACCTTTTGAGGGTATTCATTTGTTGTTGGGAAATGACTTGGCACATGATAAAGTTACTGTTGACCCCTTAATGGTTGATAAGCCTTCTCTGAATTCAGTCACAGAGCCAGTTGAAAGCGAGATAGCGGGTTTATATCCGTCCTGTGTTGTTCCAAGAGCTATGTCTAGAAAAGTCAGTACAGACCAGGGTAGTACTGTTGATTTGAGTGAGACTTTTCTCAACAACATGTTGGATGGAGATTCTTCCAAATTAGACAGCCAGCAGGAAGTAGATACTAATTTTGTTAGTGGTGATCAGCCATTTTGTAGGACTGAGTTGATTGCTGAACAACACAGTGATCCAAGTATTTCTTGCTTGTTTAATGATGCAGCTAAAGATGGTGAATCTTTACCTGACCCATGCTACTACTATGTCAAGTCTGGCATATTGATGCGACAGTGTGGAGGCCTCCCGATGTTTCGTTGGAGGATGAATGGGCAATTAAGCATCAGGTAGTTGTGCCCAAGTCTTATCGTAAAGACATACTGACCATAGCGCATGAAACGCCGTTAGCAGGTCATTTAGGTGTTAATAAGACCTATCATAAAATTCTCAGTCATTTTTAGCGGCCAGAAATAAGGAAAGATGTTACTGAATTTTGCAGGTCTTGTCATGCATGTCAGTTAGTGGTGAAACCTAACCAGACAATCCCCAAGGCAGCCTTGAGGCCTATTCCTGCAATTGGTGAGCCATTCAGTAGAATCTTAATAGATTGTGTTGGTCCGCTACCTAAGACAAAGTCTGGAAATCAGTATATGTTAACCATAATGTGTACTTCAACTCGTTTCCCTGAGGCAATTCCACTAAGGAATATTACTGCCAAGACTGTAATTACGGCTTTAGTTAAGTTCTTCACCATGTTTGGTCTGCCTAAGTCAGTACAGTCAGACCAGGGTTCAAATTTCATGTCTGGTGTGTTCCAACAAGTTATGCATGAGCTAGGTATTAGCCAGTATAAATCCTCAGCTTATCACCCACAAAGTCAAGGAGCACTAGAGAGATTCCATCAGACACTGAAAAGTATGATAAGAACTTACTGCTTTGAGACAGGGAAAGATTGGGACGAGGGTGTACCTTTGTTAATGTTTGCTGTAAGAGAGTCTGTACAAGAGTCACTTAGATTTAGTCCATTTGAGCTTGTGTTTGGCCATACCGTGCGTGGCCCAATACAGTTGTTCAAGGAAAAGTTTGTGTCTGGTGATAGTGACAATGTTAACCTATTACAGTATGTGTCAAGTTTTCGTACTAAGCTCAACAGAGTATGTGAGTTAGCCAGAGAGAATCTTACAGCTTCTCAGAAGAGTATGAAAACTAAGTATGACAAAGAGACAGTAAGACGCAGATTTGAAGTTGGTCAGAAGGTACTGGCCTTACTTCCAGTTAGTGGTAAGCCACTTGAAGCTCGTTATTTTGGACCTTATGTAGTAGACAAGAGGCTAAGTGATCTTAATTATATTATTTTCACTCCTGATCGGCGCAAATCTAGACAACTTTGTCACATTAACATGTTAAAGCCATATGTAGACAGAGATAGCACTGATCTCAATGTTGTACATCCTAGTGGAGTTGTTACCTCTAACTTATGCCCTGATTCAGCTGTTAGGGATGATCAAGATTTTGACTTAAGGTTCCGGTCAGCCAAACTCCAGAATTCAAGTATTCTTGAGGACATTGATTCTGTGTTGGGTCATCTGGAATATCAGCAACGCCAGCAGGTGAAGGATTTGGTTCGTCGATATGAACATTTGTTCCCTGATGTTCCAACCAGGACTGAATCCATCTACCATGATGTTGAAGTTGGAGATTCCAAGCCGATTAAACAGCACCCATACAGACTGAACCCAACTAAAACTGAATACTTAAGAAAAGAAGTTCAGTATTTACTGGAAAATGATCTGGTCGAGCCCAGTAACAGTAACTGGAGTTCACCTTGTATTCTTGTGCCAAAACCAGATGGGACGTACCGTATGTGTACAGACTATCGCAAAGTGAATGCCGTCACTAAAGCAGACAACTTTCCCATTCCAAGGATCGACGACTGTATCGATGCCGTGGGAAAGTCCAACGTTGTCTCCAAGTTTGACCTATTGAAAGGATTTTGGCAAGTACCGCTCACGCAGCGCGCTCGTGAGGTGTCAGCGTTTGCTACCCCAGATGGTTTATACCAGTATAAAGTCATGTCCTTTGGGATGAACAGCCCTGCCAACTTTCAACGACTTGTGAACAACGTTACATCAGGCCTTAAAGGGTGTCGTGTTTACATCGACGATGTAATTATATTCAGTGACACTTGGGAGGAACATTTAAATATCATGGAGGCATTATTTGCGAGACTGTCCCAAGCCAATCTTACAGTAAATTTGGCCAAGTGTGAGTTTGGTTGTGCTTTTGTCACATATCTAGGGCATGTTGTCGGACAGGGTCAGGTAAAACTTGTTAATTCTAAAATCAGTGCTATCTCTTGTTTTCCAGTGCAAGTTGTAAGAGAGAGTTAAAGCGTTTCTTGGGCATGGCAGGGTATTATCGAAAGTTCTGTAGGAACTTTTCATTTGTTAGTGAGCCACTAACTCAGCTGTTAAAGAAAGGTGCTAAATTCTTGTGGTCCATTGAGTGTCAGAGATCTTTTGATAGATTAAAGGCCATGCTAAGCAGCGGCCCATTACTTGTAGCACCTGATTTTAATTTACCATTTAAGCTAGCTGTTGATGCTAGTGATATATCTGCTGGGGCAGTTTGTTACAAGAAAGTGAAACAGATCACGTTGATCACCCTGTATGTTATTTCTCTAGCAAATTTGACAAGTGCCAGAGAAATTATTCGACAATAGAAAAGGAGTGTCTGTCCTTGATTCTAGCATTACAGCATTTTGAAGTATATGTGACTTCGTCAAGTTACCCCATTGTTGTGTATACAGATCACAATCCCTTAACCTTCTTGCACAAACTAAAAGGTAAAAACCGAAGATTGTTACGGTGGAGTTTGCTTTTGCAAGAATTTAATCTAGAGATTAGACACATAAAAGGGAAAGATAATGTGATTGCTGATTGTTTGTCACGTGTCTAGTTGGTTTTCTGCAGCTTTGTTTTCAAAGACTGTGGTAAACGTTATTATTATTCATAATTACGAATATGTTAAAGAAAGTTTTATGCAAAACTTTCTTTCCCTGAAGGGTGGGGGTGTTATGTATGACTATTTAACGTTTTCATGTACTGTTAGTCTGCGGACCTTTGTGAAAGCATAACAGGCCCTGTTATATATGTACAGCGCGGACCTGGTTGAAAGCACCTTGTTCAATGCTTTGTTTATTTAACTGGCTGTTCATTGGCTGTTAATTCTGTGTCCAAGAATAGTTGAATCCACCTGGAACGTATATAAGCCGTGTTTTCTGTGCAGAGAGGAGGTATTTTTGCTGCATCCACTGGGAGCCAGGAGAGTGTGCGACGCTTTCGTATCGAGTCCATTATATTTATATGAGCTGGTGATGCCAGTTTCGTTCGGGAGGACAGATTTTTATGCCGGCACCGTTTGTGTACCACAGTAGTGCTGATGTCTGGTTTATGTGAATTTCTGCGGAAGTCACGTTTATTGGTGTTCGGATCTTTATTATGATTATACAGTGTGGACTGTGTAATTTGTTTAACACGCTGACCTCACCTGATCGACAAGGTCGTCACGGACTCTAAACTGAAGTTTTCAGTTTTGCAAAGGACGTTCGTTCTGCCACAAGGTGACATTACTCTACGTCTCTGAACGGCTCGTTTGTGAGCTTCTGCGGGAGCTGTGACTGATCTGAAGTGGATTATACCTCCATGCCTGTATTTACCCTGTGTTGTGCTCTGCGGGTGTGACGTCATTCAAAGGCTTGACTGTTCCAGTTCTGTGTAACCTGTGTACTGTGTTCGTGTTCGCTAACCTGGCGAAGTACCTGTCTAGGACAATTTGTGACTTGTGTGAATTGTGTGTTTTATCCCATGGTCTTTACGTTGGATTTCCTGGAATACATTCCTTGGGATGCAAAGGTGAACTGGAAACTTGTATAGACCGGTAATACTGATGTGTATGTTCTTCTTGTTGTTGTTCAACTGTCTGTAAAACTGTACGTCTCATTTTATATATAAAGCATTGTTTACATTGTAATATTGAGTCACTGAGTCTGTTTTCTGTTGCTTCTTTCAATACCGTAACATTGGTCATCTACCGGAGTGGACGTCTAGAGGTCGATGCAAAGCCCCATCCTGCAAAAAACAGCAGTTGTCTGCATGAAGTGCAAAACCCATTTGTGCATTAACAAAGACCGTAACTGTGTCAAAGATTTCCATTCCAGAAAGTAAAATGTCGTAAGTGTCATAACGGTCACCCCGCTGTATCATATATGATACACTTGTTTTAATGCCCATCGAATCAAATATGATACAAAAAATATTTTCAAAGATATGAGTTAAGAAATGTATCTGACGGTATTTTTGTCTTCAGTGTGTCTATTTGATCATGTTTTGAAGGTTTCAGAATTTTCCTTGAGCGGAAAATGGGTCTGGGCACTAGAGGGTTAAGAATACCCAAACCATTTTGTGTGAATGTTTAGTATTTTTCAGACAGTATTCCGTTGTATTATTGCGCTCTTGTATTTCCACGTTAATGCGAAAACTTATAAACACATCTACTGTGAAGATACCGTAGCGTTGTTACTGCTAATAAAACATATCTGAATACAGTTATTTCATGTCTCCGTGTCAGATTTTACTTAACCTCATGCATGATGTCCACAAAACTGGACAAACTAACGAGGGAGAACTAGAAACCGTGTTGTAAAAAGCCAAAGCAAATTACCGAAAGGTGTCTAAATCAAACTCATATATCATTTTATAGGGCTCTGGGACCACGTTTTCATACTTCATACACCAAAGGGTTAAAAGTATGATGTTCATATTCTCGCTCTAATGGGTCAAATTTGTGTTCAGTCTAATATTATGAATATTGTCAAGCCAACATACTTAAACATATGGCTAACCTTTTTTGTTACAATAGAATGAGTGAAACTCTAACGACTGAAGTAGTTTTGTTACTCATTATTTCAGCGTTTATTATTCTATCGTCAAGAGAGTTTACAAAATTCTTATGCCACCGTCAATATAGACATATGACCAGTCCTATATTAGTGCTACTCAACAGACATAAGCAAAATTTAACTAAGAACATACTTCCGCAAGAAAACACTTGCACTAAACGTGAACCTGTTCTGTTTTGTTGTGTAAATGTAGTCTAACATTGATTTTGCTGATGCCTGTAAACTGTAACACTTTATTAGGACTGATTATGTGATTTTCTGTTTGAATATAAACTGTGGCTAATGGATTTTGTAAATACTCCCGACGATGGCATAATAAACGCTGAATTGTTGAGTATTCTCTGAATGCGTTGTATAATAGTGCATGTGCATTCAGTTGTCAACAAAAAAAGATGTGACCGCTTAAGCCTTCAGTTTGTTTACTTCTCAAACCATGCAGTACGTGGCTTAATCTTACGTGATAAGAAAAGACATCCAGCGGGTGTACATCAGCAGGAATGTAGGTTTCCATACCCACTAGTTACGAAATTGGACTCTCAAGGATTTTAAACGCTGTATACCACACTTGGTCACTTTCTTTAGTTTGAAATGAATTGATCAGAAAAAAATGGTAAAACTATTTGTATATTTTGCAAGGGATTGGATCTTGGTGATTTGTAGTGTACTGTTATGCCAACAAACAATCACAGCTAGTCTATGTACTGTTGTGCAAAGTAGAACTGTTTGATTAATCCTACAATGGTCAGATACCTGTTGGCTTCAAATGACAGGCCGCCGCTTTTTGTTAACGTTGCCTGGCCTGGACAGAATCATTTGTGAGACCGGCTTCGATTTTATATTTGGTCCTCGTGCTTGTCTCGTTGTAGCAAACTAGTTGAAGACGACTGGGATGGCACGTCCTTATATCCTGCAATCTCCCACCCTCCAAGTATAAATATGGCGGCCAAAACATGCGAGCACTTTCCAGCCATACTGAAATTAGTGAAAATGGTAGAATGTCTGACAGCAACTTTATTACGGATTAAATTACTACGAGCATTTTACAGTAAAATGCGATCCTCTGTATATGTATTTAATGCAGCTACGAGAATGATGAGGAGTTCAGCGAAATGGAAAGCCAGTATTATTTATAGCGAAATACTGGAAAATAAATTCTAAGTAATAAACAGAAGGATATTTACCCTGCTTTACAGCTGCAGTAGACATTCGATATGGAATTGATCTCTCCATCAATGTCAACTGACGTTTTGTTGGGCTCTTCCAATTTACGTTGGCTGCGGTAGATGCTGCGGTAGATTCTCGCGAGAAGATTAATTGTACTGACGTTGTCGCCCGGTGAAATTGAGAGATTTGATGTTGGAAGCGTCATGTCCGACATTCGTATACCATGCGTAGTCCGAAAGGGCGTTCCAAGTCGATAATCGCAAGATCCATTTCCAAAACAATGTTTAACACTAACGGTTTAAAGTCAAAGGAAGTAGTATGGACTAAGCAGTTGGGTGTCGTATTGAGGAGTGAGTAGTTGAGGTGTGACGTCACGGGTTATGTAAGTAACACCGAGGGAGCAAAAAACGTCGGCTTCTAAAGTTGATTGGAGCAGCTCCAAACAGCTCCCTGGCGCCAAAAACGACCCAATCGATGAGCACCATTCGGCACCAAAACTGACCAATGGATCACACCAAAAACGGGACAATTCAGCGAGCGAGAAACGGGGTTATGTAAGTTTTGACAAAATTCTTTTAAGTCGTGCTCTGACAGCGTGTTGTTGAGTTCCGCGTGGATAGGATAAAAGCCGAAGAAGACGACAACCAGCATCCTCAGACTTACCTGACGGCCTACCTTCCTGTTTACGACCTTGCCTGCCTGCCGAGAGAAGAGAGGACTGCTACACTGCCTACCGAGATGAAACGCTCAACCCCCATGAATCCCCTGCATGCTGCCATCAGGATGAAACGCTCAGCTTCTGTGCCTACCCTCCTATCCACCATTGCCGAGCAACAACCTCCCGAGAAGGTGTGCCTGTCATCACCGAGCGAAGTTCTCACCAAACTTCAGCTCGTCCCCTGGCTGTGGGTAGGGGTGTTTAGAGGCGAGACGATTGAGATTTGCCAATTACCCATAGACCCGAACGCCCCACACAAACGCGTCAGGCTTGCCGGGGAGGGGTGGACTCGGCTCAAGACCCTGGCTGCTGATCTACCCGAGGTGGGCTTACCAGCGCGGGAGCCACTATCCAACGGTTACTTTCTGCCCCACTCTGACGACCTCGGAGGGTGTCCTGTATGTTTATGTGAAGAAATGGCGAGCCTACCGTCCGAACGGGTCCACTCTATCCGAGGAGTGAGGGTATCACGCTCAAGTACCGGACTAACTGGCCAAAGCTGGTACAGGCCATCCGCGACATCGACGCCTTGTTGCTGGTGGTGGTCGAGGCTAGAGATAACGGCATCCAAGAGCCGGGATGGAGATGAAGATGGAGGAGGAGACGGAGACTGCTGCTGCTACTACTACTACCCCCAACAACCCCGACGGTAACCCGACGGTGATAGTGAACACACCGTGAAGGTGGAAAAGGTGGAGCCGTTAAAGCCAGAGCTTGAGACGGCGCTAACGGCCTTGCTGTGGCAACCTCCTCAAGTTGCAGTGCGAAGTGTACGGTCAACAACCAACCGAGTGAGCCGTCTCCTCCCCTACCCCCTTGCTGGAGAACTGAGAGCTGGCCCTGAGTATCGTGGACGAGGCCCGTATGCGTTACCTGAAAGAGGGAGCCGTGTTGGTCAAGTTCATGCGCCAGGCACGTAGGGCAGCCTCCCTCCCGTGGGATGTGGAGAAGAGTGTGAAAGACCAACTGCGGCAGTTTTAAAATGAGACACCGATCAACAAATCGAACCCTGCATACACCCAGATGTACGTGGAGTATATGATGACTGCCAACAACTTCCCTGTACCTGACAACCAGCCTACAACCCTACCTAACAACCAGGCCACCCAGACGATGACCAAGTGAGTGTTTTTAACCGCGCCACCCTTACCCACTTTTGTTTGTTTCTTTTCTCCCTTCATTCATTTTCATTCTACCTATGTGTTTTACAGGAAGGTGACTCGGGTGGCGCGAGTTATAAACATTGACCAGTGTCGGGATTTTCATATTGGTGATTCAACCGTCATGACGAGACATGTCTCACCGTGAGAAAAAAAAATGGACGCATAGAGCATGCATTCATTCATTCATTCGTTCACTGTTCGAGTTTGAAATAAAAGTTTTCAGGTTGAAATTTCACCCCGGTCTTTTGTCTTTTTTTGGAAATGGATCTTGCGATTATGGACTTTGAACGCCCATTACGGACTACGAATGGTATATGAATGTCGGACATGACGCTTATGTATATATATATTTCACAATACTATAATATAATATTTATCCTCATCATACCTTGAACATATACATTATAATATATACTATCCAAAAAAAGAAACGCATAGGTGTTTTGTTTTATTTTAAAATGAAATAAATACATTTTGTCTTCATTTCATGAGCAAAATGTGTTTTAATATTGTTAATAGTCACAGTTAGCACACATTTTATTCCTCAAAACATTTCTTAGTTGAAAATGTTGAGTTTGGAGGCCGTTTTTGGAAGAAGTAAAAAAATACAGCACCACACTGCATCACGTGCAGTCTTACACGCCGAACTTACGCATGGAAAGCATGCAGTGTGTGACTATAAAACCGCAACTTCGGGCCGGAAATCGGCGTCTTTCAAGTGGTGTTTTCAAGCTGATTCAACATGCCACGTCTTGACACTGTCACAAGATATATTGCCATTGGAAGACTTCAAGCTGGAGAGTCCCAATCGTCCATTTCTAGGCGTCTACACGTCAGCCAGAGCACGATTTCACGGCTTGCTGCCCGCTACAACAATACTGGGACAACAAATGACCGTCGGCGTTCAGGTCGACCACGTGTTACTACAGCAGCCCAAGATCGCTACATAAGGGTCCTCCATTTGCGTGACCGTTGTGCTACAGCTGAAAGCACAGCAGCCAGCATACCGGGACTGAGGAGGATATCAGGTCAGACAGTGCGGAACAGGCTGAGGGAACATGGACTGAGAGCCAGGAGGCCCTATGTTGGGATCGTGCTGCGTCCTCACCATCGCGCCAATCGCCTCCGATGGTGTAACAACGTGACTGCATGGAATCTACGCAACTGGCGACGCATTTGGTTCAGTGATGAGTCCAGATTCCTATTGCAGAGACGTGATGGTAGAAACCGGGTTTACAGACGTGCTTACGAACGTTATGCCCCTAACTGCGTACGCCAAGTGGACAGATTTGGTGGAGGGAGTGTGATGATGTGGGCAGTAATATCGTATACTGGTCGTACAAATCTTGTCCACGTTCAGGGAAATCTTACGGCCGTACGCTACCGAGACACCATCCTGCAGCCACACCTCTTACCTGTCATCGACGTTCAGCGGGAGTTGTTCCAGCAGGACAACGCCAGACCGCACACGGCACGTGTCACAAGGGACTTCCTCGCCGAAAACAATGTAAACGTGCTATCCTGGCCGTCCAGTTCCCCGGATCTTAACCCAATTGAGCATCTGTGGGATGAACTTGATCGACGTCTACGCCAACGTCAACCTCAACCCCAAACGCTTCAAGAGCAAGTTGCATGTTTGCAGGAGGAATGGCAGAACATTCCCCAGGCCTCTATCCAGCGTCTCATCTAGTCCATGACAAGGCGTGTCAGAACTGTTATTCGTGCCCGTGGTGGTCACAACAGATACTGACATTCCACTCAAGTGGGAGACTCATTGTGAGTGTCTTACCTCAAGTTGATGGCCTTGTTGTCTAGATATAGACCCTTCCTTAATCTGTGTAAAAAATATTTGCAGAATAGCAATTCTTATTTAGTTATGCATAATTGAAAAGACTGCATCACCTCCGCAAAAAACCGGGTTATGCGTTTCTTTTTTTGGATAGTATATATTGATCTGTTTACTTTCAAATAAGCATAAACACATATCTATGATGCTGTTATTGTTTTGCTATTTAGCAACATACGTTGAGAAATAACATTGAATAGAAAATATGAACTGCAGTGTTCAAAGATTATCGACTTTGAACGCCCATTACGGAATACGAACGGTATATGAATGTCGGACGAGGCTGATATATATTACAAATTTAAATTATGATAGCCATCCATTGTATTTCACAATACTATATATAGTATAATCATATTTCTCCTCATGATATCTTAAACATATAAATTATAATATATTTCTCTGCTTACTTTAAAATAAGCAAAAACACATATCTATGATGCTGTTATTGTTTTGTTTTTAACAACATATGTTGAGAAATTAAGACTGAATTGAAAATGTGAACTAAAGTGTTCCATTCTTTCAACATTCGTTACCCAGTGCTTATGAATTTGATACAGAATACATCATGACCGCAAAGCATTTAAACAAGAATAGCAAATCAAATTCAGTATCACACTACTGATAACCTAATTTTCTGTTTCAAATATTGCTTTTGCTAAAGTCAAACTTTACGTTTAAAGAGTTGAACTCCCCGCTTTAGTTGTCCTTTTGCTGATTCTACAGGTTTCCAGCTCCTTTAACTCTGTCGGAGTATAAGAAATCTTTTGAGCTGCTCGAACTCTCGCTGCCAGCAACGAGCCACCTCACTGTCCCGGGTCACTGTCAGTGCGATGGCTATTTCACACCGTGCCTGTCTCACAGAAGCCTACCCTGATAACAGCGTCCTTAGCTAAAAGCAACCCTGCAGATGTTGTATTTTACAGTGCTGCATTTCATAGTAGGAATTGTTTTCGGGAAACAAACGCATTCTTTTTATTATTCTACCCTAGTCGTGAAGCACGTCCGTAATATTTAGCATCGCATTTTAAGACCCCCTGTAAAACACGTCATGGTTTCGTCCAGAATTAGGTCACGCCCCTTTAGAACGTTCGGTTGCACGAAAACAACATGTCAGGGAAAGTGGAGGGCGTTTTTTGCTGTTAACAGGGTTCGCACGCCTCCTGGACATCCTGAAAAGTCCTGGATTTTTTTTTTTTTTTTTAAAAATCTTTTTTTGAAAAGTCCTTAATAGTCCTTAAATTCGCATGTGAACTCCTGAAAAGTCCTGGAAAAAATAAAATCTGCTGAAACAAATTTTCAGTTTAATGTGATGGAAAATAAGGCCAACAAATCTGCTGAAACTCGAATGAAATCTTCCGTTTGATACGCTGTGGGATATTCCATTACAAAACACGTGCGTTTTGCGACATAAATTATCTCCCTTGTTACAATTACCGTAAACCGCAAATTTCATCAGCCGATCTGCCGCCCTCCGACATACATGTACAGCTGTTATATTACGGGGGGAGTACGATGAATGGACGGAAGAGCTTAATCGGGCCATGTGCTAGCCATGCGTGACGATGAAGACTGTGATATATGCGATACATGGAGCTGTCTGAACTGTGCCGAGATATCAGAACATGAAGCTACGAGTCAAGCTTTCATATGTGACAGTTGCTCTGTGTGATAGAACTCACATACACATTTGTCTTCCATCCCATGTTGCCAAATTAATTTGTCAAACAATTTTGCGGTTCTACTTTTAAAAGATATTTACAATTTTTGCCTATTCAGTATTTGACAGATTATTATAAATGGGTATCTACTATCTAAATTGTGTCTAGCCAGTTGCTGTTTGTTTTTTTTAATCTAAAGACTGATTATCAGTTATTTGATTGTATGTTTCTCATTCCTGGCAGTTTAAAGTTTACGAGGTGTGGAATTGCCCCGTTCCGCAAGTATATTGCAGTTTTTGTAATTTTCAATAATAAATATTGTGTCCATGTTAAAGACCAAGATAATGTAGTAATATTGTTTGTCATATGTTGCCTGTATATTAGAGTAAGTTCAGAGTGCTTCTCATGGGTCCAGGCCTAAATATTTCAGTTTTATAAAAGTAGGTTATGGAATTACCCCGGTCTGCCCTACTGTACATGTTGGGTTGACAAATGTAGCAGCTTGTGTGTTCAACTTCAAAAGGCATGAATCACACCCTGCCCGTCAACCGGAAATTGTCCTGGAAACTCCTGGAAAATCACTGCAAAAAGTCCTGAAATGTCCTGGAATTTCAGGATTAAAAAAGTGTATGATGTGGAAGAGTTTACAAAGTTTAGGTCTCAGGCGATGTGGAAGAGTTTAGCTAGGTCGATGGCGAAGCTAAACTAATTATAAAAATTCGTAAATTATTTTCGTCGTTATCGAAAATGATGAGCGTTAGACCTTAATCGATCAGACTGTGATTCAAAAGTAACGGACGATTACGTTTTTCCCTGTTAATATGTAGGGATCTCACACTAAAAACGGCGCCATCTATGATGTCACACATGACATGCTGGTCTGCATAATAGCTGTTTACAAGTTAGACGGTTACACTCGGCAAGCAGCGCCATCTGTGTTGTTAAATACCATGTACGTGATAGATATGTACATAAGGATAACAGCGCCGTCTATGTGGTTGATCATAATGTAGATCGCCAGAGATTCTGAACGCTCTATCCATACCTGCCAACGAGTGTTATACTCATTGTAAAATTGAAAAACTTAGAATGAAGGCGTTTGACGAAGTATCCTTGACAAACTAGATTTTGAACTAACCACTTGTGACAAAGATTAAAATTATCACCATTTACGCAAGATCCGACAAATGCTACAAGGCGAGATATGTGTAGGGTAAAGCGGGGCAATAGGCACCACGGGGCAATAGGCACCACAACCTAGCCAAGTGTTAAAAATCTCATTCAAACACAGTTAAAACAGTGGTGGGGTATTAGGCACTTGAATCTTTCAACCTAGACTAATCAGAAGCTTTGTTTCATGTCATGGTTTACTTTAACAGGACCTATCAGGCTGTTGTTTACGTATTTTTGTATGACATCACATTGACTTCAAACGGCGGCCATTTTTAAAGTGCTTAAAGAACATTGATTGTGATCGATCATCTTCACTAAAACTTAAAATATTGTTTGTTTTGACCATCTGATGTTTATTCTTATGTGGAGCTGAAGATCAGGACTTGCTCAAGTAAGTTCTTACAATGAGTCATTTTTTTTATTTCACTTTTAATGCATGTATATTGTTGTATTTACTGACCATGATGTTAAAAGGTCAACACATCGGAACCAAAATGGCCGAAAGATAACAATAAGATGGTGTTTTATTACTGTAGTTGTGAAACTTAAGACTGTAAAGTGCATTTCTCCCTAAGTGTTCCTATGTAACTAAAGGAATATTTGTTACATCCTTTTAGGCAATAATGTTGTGTTCTTCATGACTGTAAATTGTCTTTGCACGGGTGCTTAATGCCCCAACTGGATGCAGACCCCTCGCTAGACAATTTTAGCAGGGCGCAGCGCCCTGCCCCTCTGCCCCATTGCAATAATCAAATGCGCCCTTTTGCCCTTCCTAATTTCCCCGGTATTTATTTTGTCCTAAATCATAATACTTGCGTCTGTGTGCGTGTTTCAAGCAGAGAAATACGCCCTCGTGCAAGTCTATTGCTTTGTCGCCTTCTCCTAATAAGAGCGTATCAAAGGGAGGTTACTTTGCCTTTTAACTTTACTCTCCATGACAGGGCACATCTTTAATAACTCACTGGTTTTATAAATGCGCCAGTGCGACAACCGGATACAGGAGAGTTACCCCCCATCTCTTTCAGATGCGTGGGATCTCGGATAATCCGTACAGTTTCCACTCCATGTTCGTTCTTACCAGCTTGGCCTACGTTCAAATGCAACTATGCCGAGTAGCGCACGCAGGGCAAAACGACGAGCGCAAAAAGACGCGGAATCAGCTGTCGGATGCAAATCAATCAAAACTTTATTTGCGAGGAAAACGGCAGATGCTTCAAACACCACTGCCACAACAACGACAACAACACCTGCGCCCCCGACTATCTCTATCGGTCACACTGACACAGATGGCTCAGATCCTGATACCGACGGCTCCGTTCCTGATACCAACACATCCAACACGCCAACAATCGATAGCTTTTCGGTTTCCTCATCAAGAAATAACTCCAAACATCTGGTTGGGAAGGAGTCTGTACTTTCCCTGAACTTTGACTGGTTGTTGATCAAAGAAGAATATGATGAAACCACGAAGAAAACAGCACCGGTGTTATACTGCAAACTTTGTTCAAAATTCAAAACTCGTGCTTCAAATGGCAGCCAGACCTGGGTGACCGAAGGCTTTAAGCTGCTGAGAAAAGACAAGGTGAAAGACCATGTCAGTAATGAACAACACACAGAGTCTTATTGCTAATCATAATCTCCCGTTGCAGTTATTTCCAGACTTAGTAAATCTTTGCATCAAAACTGGATCAAGCACTCTACTAGCGACCAGGCAAAAATTTAATGCTACATACTCGAGTCCCAACTCCATTCACCAGATGTTGGAATCATTGTCAGATGCAGTGGATGAGGAGTTGTTGCCAGTTATGCAAAACAGTGGAACGTACTCACTGATGGTTGATGAAGTGTGTGACAAGTCCGTCACTAAAAATCTGGGCGTAGTAATCAAATACTTAAATACAGAAGGCAAGGCGGAAATGAAATTTCTTCATGATGCCGAAATGACACGATCTACTGGTAAAGACATTAAAGAAGCCACTCTTGATGTTCTCCAGAAGAAAGGCCTTGAACCCAGCAAGTGTAGCAACCTTACCAGCGATGGCGCTTCGTCGTTTTCAGGTAATCGGGATGTATAAAGTGTCAAAACATTTCCTATGTAATTTAAAATCATTAGAAATGTCAGTATATGCGTTCATAAAATATATCATTTAACTCATACCCGCTATTTGTTAATATGTATGCTAAATTTCCATGGCAGAAATTTGCAGACTAATTCTTGACAAAACTAATGGATTCTACCACATAACATTCCCGGAAAATCTTTTTCACTCTTCCAAACATTGTTGGACTATCGTTTTTCAAAATATTAAGGAAATGCTCATGTCTTGAAGTTATTGAACGGCAAATCAAGCTCAGTTAACAGTTAAAAGTCTCGATATAAAGCAGATGTCTGTTTAGACAACAGTGTAAAATGACAAAAATGACAAAACAAGTTACCTGTTCAACAATCAAGTTTATTTCACATTGTTATTTAAATTAGGTGGTATTCACTATTGTTAAACTACATTTTTAATTACAAACACAATAATAATCCTGGATGCGGATACCCTGGTACCTGAAAAATAAGCGGCACAAAATAAGCCTGGAAAATATTATCAGTCACAAAAAAACGTCCCAAACTGTAATTAGATTAGTTCAGTAAAAAAAGGCATTTAATTTTTTAAAACATTGTAATGAGGTACATGTATTTCCCTATTATGTACTTACCAGGCAAGCGTAATGGGGCTGCTGCTTTACTCAAAGAAGAGGGAGGTATGGGCAATGCGATTGTGATGCACTGCCATGATCACTGCCTGGCTCTGGCGTGTAGGGATGCCTTCGCCTCCATCCCACAACTGGACACAGTGGCAGAGGGGTTAGAGAGCCTATTCAAGTACTACAAGTACAGCTCAGTGAGTTCAGCCACACTCAGAAGTCTTCAAGAGATTCACAATCAAGCACCGTGGCGAATACAACAGGCCAAACACCACCGGTGGCTGTCGTATGACAAAGCAGTTGGTGTTGTTTTGAAAGGTCTTAATGTTATCAGACAGGATCTAGAAAATGCGTCAACTGGGGAATTATCAAATAACTTTACAAAAAAGCACCAAATGGATGCCAGAGCATTACATAAGTGGATTACAAGTGAAAAGATATTGCGCATGCTTTGCTTGCTGGGGAACATCCTGCCCCATTTAGCAGAACTGTCATTAGTCTTCCAGAGGCGCAGTGTGGATGTCACCTTCACAGAACCCAAATTACAGAGTACATTGGCTATTTTGGAGAGGAGAAAGACGGAGTCAGGAAAGTGGGAAATGTCACTAGATGAAGATGCAATATTAATGCATAACTGTAACGAAGAAGTGTTCCGCTCAACTGTCAAAGTTCCCTTCATTGATGCCCTGAAAGAGAAACTTGAACTTCCATTTCAAAACATAGATGTTATTTCTCAGCTGGGGGCGCTGTCAATTCCTATTGATGTGTTACAGTCACTTCCACCAATGTACCGAGAGGACCACATGCGTCAGCTTGCAGGCTACTTTGGAATTGATGAGCTCTTGCTGCTGGAAGAGTGGGTAGGCTGGCTCGAACTTCTGCAACACCTAGAATTTCCAGAAATGGAAAACAGCAGTAGTTTACCAGTGCTAAGTAAACTGCTACTTCAGAGGAACTCTGTGTCTTCCCAAGATCTTGCCAGGAAATTTCCAAATTTGACATTCCTGTACAGTGTTGTTTATACCATGTCTCTATCATCTGCTGAGGTTGAAAGACTGTTTAGCCATGTTAATATCATTAAGAATGACAGGGGAAGCAGTCTATCAAATAAGACATTGAACTGTATCTTAAATATTAAGCTTAACATTGATGATGAACTGGCTGAAAGAATCACGAGCAGGGCAGCTAAGAAATGGTTGCATAAGAAAATGCGTCGGTTTGGGAGACACTGTGACTTTAGCCTGCACTAAAGGTGTATTGTCTGTGAGCTGAAAATACACCTGTGTTTCTTTTCCCATTTAACACGTTTTAAATACAGTAAAACTGTATGGGGGTCACCATCAACACGAGTTGGAGATTTGATGTATGTACATGTATTTGAATGTTTGTTGTTTAATAACATAAGACTACTTCACATGCTCTTATTTGATATAAAACTGCCAGTCTGACTGGAGGAAGCTTTATTTCAAGCAAGGGTACACTCGCAGTGAGAGACTGAGTAGAAGAATTTCTGAAATTAAAAAAAAATCCCTAACTCATTAATATAGATGTTGTGCCCTTCTGTTCAACTTGTTTCTGTTGAGAGTTGAGAAGTTTCTCCCATTTTGGTCTCTGTATCTTGATTCTACCAAGCAATTTTATACGAAATTGTTATATAGTAGAAATTTTAACACTGAGCGGCAAAATTCTTCTTTCGAATGTGTGGATGAAAAATATAGTTGGTTTATAGCCAATTCCTAATGAAATTTAAGCACAGGTCTGTCAGATGTCTCTTGAGTTCAAAATTAAGTATAAAATTGCTTTGTGGAATTCAATTTTTTCATGTTCCTATAAACCCCGTCACAGCTGCAATAGATGCTCATCATGCTTGCAGCTGCTACTCATTGTTACACTGGCATGACTGGAGACACCGGAAATGTAGCAGCATTAATTAACTTGTCCTATCAGCCGGAAATGCCACGTATTTCTTTTACACTCTACAGGGATTCAAATGATGAAAAGTAAGTAAACAATTGAAACAGTATTTTTTTCCCATTTGTGTAAATTAGTCTGGCTAATTTAGCTATTAATTTTACATTACCATATGATTGAAAAATGGCAACGAAGCCACTTCCGGCGATTAAATGTATCCAGCGGCCGGGGGCCGTAGGCCCCCGGACCCCCGGCTGCTTGGACAGTGCCCCTCTACTACAGTTTCCACCCTGCCCCTTTTCATTTCTAGATAGGGGTCTGAGTGAGGGCACTCCGGTTCCATCTACCCGTAAGACTGACAAGCCGTCATATGAGTGAAATATTCTTTGTACACGTATAAACACCAAGCAAGCAAACTAACTTATGTTGTGGCATTTGATTTTTTTTCTTTTTTTTCAAAATTAAAAAAATCTCCATGTAATTGAACATATGTTTGTTTTATATTTTATATATAGGCGCCTGCTAGAAAAGAAAGTAACAGAGGTCGGAAACGCGGTAAGTCAATGCTGGCAACCTCAACGCCAGAAATGAAACGGATGAGAGAAGCTCAAGAAAACCGGCTGCAGAATAAGAAAGCAAAGCGACAAATAATTCAAGCAACTGAATCGGAAACTAGTAGCGAAGGCTCAGACCAAGAAAGAGATGGTGTTAATTCATTCGAATCCGATGAGGAAGTATCATCCTTAGAATCTGTTAATGATGAGGATACTGCCCTTACATTAGGAGAGGTGAACATTGGCCAAATACGTCTCGGTAGCCATGTTCTTGTTGAATACACCCAGGCTAGGAGTCCAAGTGTCTACTTCATTGGTGAGATTCAGAGCCCACTAGATGAGGATGGTGACTTCGAAGTTGAGTTTTTCCGAAAGAGTCAAAAATGCAGCAGGAAATTTCTGAAGCCACATGTTGCCGATATTGCTTCCGTTTCCCATAAGCAAATTAAAGCTATTCTGCCAAAAGGTATTCGTTCAGGTACCACCAAGCGCACACAAGATGGTTTAATGTTTCCAGTGGACTTTGGACAGCTCAATTTACGCTAAATATGCTCCGACAAGTTCTCTGTTGAAAAAAAGCTTTTATAACAGTTGTCATTCGGATTGAAGTCGCGGTAGCAGACTTTACAAATGACTCTCCATTTACGTTAACCATATTTTCATTGACGTTAACGATGTTTTCATTTCACGTTAACCATTCCACTTGGAACCGAACTGAATTGTTGAACTCCGATCTTACGAGTTATGAAACTTGTTTTAATTAATAAAGATACCATGAGAAATGGTCATAAAAGCTGTTGTCTTGCAAACTTATACATTTGTCCCACTTCACCCCCTTAGTGTCCCACTTCACGCCCTTAGTGACCCACTTAACCCGGGGGTGTCCCACTTAACCCCAATTTGCCACAATTTTTGATTGACCTCAAGATTGGTGAAACTATGCCGAAGCGGTTTGCTTCGTATTCTCTCTTAGGGGCAACTCGTCGGTCTTCGTGCACGATGCACTGCTGATGCACAATACCTATTAGTATAATATCTGGGACAGCTCGAGTCCAAGGCAATCGAAAGGGTCCCACTTTGCCCCGGTCTCCCCTATACGCCATATGCAGGACCCCTTGGTATATTGCGATCCAAATAAGGATAATTTACGATATCAAAATATGGGCAAAATTCGGCAATATGGGGGTTATTTAACGCCAGATCATCAATATACCGCTTGGTGAATGAAAAGGATCGAACTTTACAGATATTACTTTCAAGTACTTTCTGCATCTAGTCGTATTCATATGAAAACACGTATAGGTCTGCCAAAAGAGGCGCACAATTGGTACCGATAGGAATACCTATGCACCGTTGGTAAATGTTATACCCCGAATACCTGTGGCGCGCTGTTTTTGTCCGAGAGTGGGCGTGTGTGGCACATGTCTAGCAGAAAAGTCGCCGGGTATATGGGTGGATTTTTCAATACGGGCACATATATGGAAAAAACATGTCCAGGCCTGATATTTTCTGCTACATTATTATATAGGAAATCTTTATCTGCAGAAATAATATTGGTAGATAGCTTAATAAAGCATAAAAATCCCAGTTCTGTGGGCTCTCTATTTTTTTGTAATTCAGGTTTGAATGATGGAACTGGGCCCTTTTCACTGTGTCACAACTCTGGGTCGCCCCATTGTAAGGTTTCTTTTGCATGCTAAATTCAATGCTAACAAGGAATTGAAACATTTTTATTATTCAATATCACAGTGGAATTGATATTCAAAAGCTTAAATATCTCTCCATGCCCCAAATTGTGAAAAAAAAATTAATTTTGTTGCTGTCACAAAAAACTGGCTCCACTCCGTTACCACACTGATCAGTGTCTCCATCTATGAACTGAAAGGGGAGGCAACAAGTTAGCCCCTGCTAAAATGTATCTTGTGTAACCCCCATAGATAAAACAATGGAGCATGTGGAGAAAGTCCACACTCAAGTCCAGATTTTGCTGAAATAGTTGAGAAATCAGGTGAGTATGCTTTTTTCTTTCCACTCCGTTACCAGCATTCATATCCATGGAAACCAGAGAACAACTTTTTGAAGTAAATTTTTAAAAAGGCAATGGAGGACTTGAAAGATTGCAACAGGAACCTTTGAGCTGTACCTCATTGTGTTATGGCTGTGACCCACTTTCAGGTTTACCATTCCACTCCGTTACTCTACTCCGTTACTCAAATATGGTAACGGGGTGGAGTGATTGGTAACGGAGTGGAAATTTTCGCCAATTCTATCATCTGACTGGTAGAATGAGGTGTCATTCAAGAAATAATAATGTACACTAGCCATTAGATGATTGGTACTTGAATCAGGGATGTGATTTTTCCGCGAATTCGTGGATTTACGCATTTTTGTGGTCCAACAGATTCGTTTTACAACAACAACGACCTTAACCAGTGGAAAACAATTAAACTCCTTGGATTTTTTCAACTTTTTTCCAATGTATTCATTAGAATAACACCTCCACATGCCCCAAAATTGCTAAATAAAACAACTAGTTACCACATTCTGATGCTGTTTGTACAAATTAGGTATTTTCGAAAGGCCACGAAAATTGGACCATCAGTGATCTCTTGAACCCAAAAAACATTTCCTATTTTTTTTTTTTTTTTTTTTTTTGCTTGACTGATCACATCCCTGATGTATCTGCATGATCTTATGCTGATTTAGCTGATTTTTGTTCTAATATTTAAAAACTAGGAAAAATCTTCAGAAATCAGCCAAACATATTTGATTTCATAAATTTCATAAAATCTTGTGATCCCTGATTACTATGAACTGAGCATTTTTTATTCTCTGTCTTTTTATTCCACTTCTTCTTTAGCCATGCCTCCCAAGAAGAAACAAATGACATCAGCAGAAAAGCAGAGGGCTTATAGGAATCGTATAAATGCAGACCCAGAAAAGAGGGAAGCAGCCAAGGAGAAGGAGAGATTAAGGTGGAAAGCTAGAAGGGAAAAGAAGAAAGTAAAATACGTAGCAGATATGACCAAACGGGAGGTTAGAGCCACGCGGAGAAAATGGAGGATAGCCTATCATAAACGCAGGGCTGAAAAAGATCATTTGGCTTGGTTGGAAAAACAAGAAGCAGCAGTGTTGACTGGAACTCCACCGACAAGTCCACCTCATAATCTGCCACAGCAAGAGCCACAGCGACAGCCTGAACCCCAACCAGGTACCTCCGCGAATCCCACTTCGTCACAGAAAAAGAGAGGTCGGAAGAATGTTCGTAGGGACCGCACGGCCTGTTATAGGATTAATAGAAAGTTAACAGAAAAGCTTGAGAATGAAAAGCGGAAAACCCAGAAATTACGCAAACAGCTCTCTCGGACAAAACTGAAAATCAAAGTCCCATTTGGACAGAACTGCAAGGAAGGCGATGTATGTGCTACCCATTATGCTTCACCACGAAAGAGGGCTCGACAAACGATAAATGCTGGACAGGGCTTTATAAGAAAGGAACTGATTTTCCATTATGCTCTCACTCAACAAATAAAACAGGGCAAAGACACCTGTGAAAAAAATCCGAAGCGGGCACAACTCTTCGCAAAGCTTTTTGGTTTTGGAAACATCTTGTCAAAATATCGATTGCTGACCAAAGCACAGAACACTGGTCTCTTGTCCAAAAAGCTGCTGAAGACAAATGCTAAGCAAAGAAATGAAAATCTGCTAGTTTATGAGAGAGCTAAGAAACGCAACTGTGTCACAGATGCTGTAAAACAAAAGATTCAAAAGTTCTTTGAAAGGGATGATGTCAGTTGGTGTGCTGCTGGTAAAAAGCAAGTCATCACACGCAACAAAGTTAAGAAGCAGAAGCGTTTCCTTTTGGAATCGTTGAGAAGCACTTATAGAAAGTATGTGCATCTACATCCCGTGAGACCAGTGTCTTTCAGCCAATTCTGGAAACTGAAGCCGTTCTGGGTAGTGAAACCTAAACTCGCTGACAGGGAAACATGCCTCTGTAAAGTACATGAGAATGTCCACCTCTTGCATAACAAGCTAAAAAACTTGGGGTATTTAGCCGAAGGGTCCGCTGACGAGACAATAAACCAGATTGTCTGCAGCAGAGATAACAAGGGAGGTATGTACAGGGACTGTGCAAAGTGCAAGCATGCTGAGGTTGTTTTCACTCAGACTGAAAGTACAGGCCAGGATGAAAGCCAGACCTGGTGGTGGCAGTGGAAATCAGCAGACCACACATACAAGGACAAAGAGGGAGAGCTAAAAACAACAAAGAAGACAATCAAGGAGAAAGTTGAAGGAACTGTCGCTGAGATGAAAGAAGAATACAATAAGCAGATTCAGAAGTTCAGTACCCATGTTTACAACATCTTGCACCAATTTGAGGTGTGCAGAGTGAAGAAAAGTCAGTTAGGAGGGGACGAGGTCCTACTTCACATAGATTTTGCTGAAAATTGGACGATGAAAAGCCTGCGTCAGATCCAGTCGGCCCATTATGGTGCATCCAATTCGCAAATAACACTACACACAGGTGTAGCCTACATAGGTGGTGAGGCAACAACAACCACACTCCCATTCTGTAGCTTGAGTGACAACAATAGCCATACACCAGCAATGGTCTGGTGCCATTTGATACCGATTCTGCGATTCCTGAGGGAGAACCATCCGACAGTAACTAAACTGCACTTCATGAGCGATGGCCCTGTAACCCAATACAGGGGTAGACACAATCTCCACCTGCTGTGCAACATACCCTTCCAAATGGGTTTCAAAGAAATTTGGTGGAACTTTAGCGAAGCAGGACACGGGAAAGGAGCCTGTGATGGAGTGGGAGCAACCATCAAACGCCTGGCAGATGAGGTGACCATGACTGGCACAGACATTCATGATGCAGAGAGCTTGGTAAAACATCTGGAAGATAAGACAAGCATCAAATTATGTCTGATTCCTGAAGATGTGCAGATACATGTGTCAACAGCGGTACCAGCAGTCAGGGGAGTGATGAAAGTACACCAGATCTATTCACAGAGGCCTGGTATCATCCTTACAAGAGACGTAAGCTGCTACTGTGGACCACAGTGTGATTGCTACTCTCCAGTGGAACATGATGTACTGCAGTCTAACTATGATCAACATATCCCCAAACTAGGATGTGAGGTTGGCCAAATCTTAAAGCAACCCAGCATCCAGCAAGCAGAGGCCCTGGTGATCCATCCTGATGATGATACCCAAGACACCAACAGTAACAAGTCTGATCCAAAGGTAAGAGCTTCAGAGACTCCTGTTACTAACCTAAATTTATCATATTTTCAGTTAGTAGAACTAGAATTATCAACAAGGTATTCCCATACATTATAAATTACTTTATCTTTATTTTCAGCATGACAACTCTTGGCCTAAGATTGGATGTTACGCTGTTGTAATGTGTGGAGAAAAATATTACCCCGGGACGGTGATATCGGTAGAAGGTGATTGCTTTGAAATGAAGTATTTGAAACGAACAACAACAGGTAAGCTTGTTTGATTCTAAACACATGAAATAACAATTTGTAACATGATTTCAAGTCTCTTAGAAATTTTAAAAGTCTGTACTCTTATCAATTTAGCATCATATTTTATTCTTTTAATCAACAGGATCCTATCATGACTGGATGAGCGGGTTTTCGTCATCTTCATGGCAGCCACGAGAAGACCTTCTTGAGCCACTCCACGTGCCCGACATGGACAGAAGAGGTCATGTTATATTCACGAAGAATGACTTAGAGACAATAAAAAAGTACACAAAGTGAATAGTCGGCAGCTGTGAATCGTGAATCTTGTTTGCTACATTAAGATTCAGTAAATGGAACTCGAAATTGAGCTGATTTTATGTCATTGCAATTGAATTGTCAACTCCAGAGAAAGGCAGTTCTTTTGACCAGGTGTCATTCTGTTGATTTTTTTTAAATTTTAATTTTGATAGTGTTAATGTTATAAAATGTTCATTACAGGTATTCACATTTTATGTTTACTTATTGCAGGTAAGCCAGACTTCAAATACCTGTATGTTAGTTGAACTGTTTCTGAGTTTAAGTTGTTCATTGAATGTATTGACTCATTGACTTCTTTGTTCACTGTATTAAAAGTTAATAAAAAATCAGAACTCTAAAATTATACTTGTGTCATGATTAACATTGGTACACTCTACTCCGTTACAAAATGTTCCACTCCGTTACCAAATGTTCCACTCCGTTACCAGTTCTTCAATAAAATTTATTATTGTCCTTCTAGTAAACTTTAAATTCCATTTGCTAGCTGTCATCCAATCTTAATACAGGCGAAATTATCATAAACTTCAAAAGCACAAAATATTGGCACTGTTAAGTGTGGCAACATCACAAAATTAGGTAATGTAATGAAAAGGTAACGGAGTGGAGAGGCTTAAATATTTCAAACCCCCATAAAAAAATTTGTGGAGGACATTCAGCTCTGCTGCTATGCTGGCTATATAGAACATGACCCCTATGACCAGCATGGAAGGTTAGGTGAGTTTTCTACAACCTCTTTGGTCTGTGACTTTCAACACTCAATATGTGCCCGTATTGAAAAATCCACCCATATCGCCCAGCCTCATATCTCCCACTATGTTTGTTTCAAGTGGGCGTAGTTATCTAGCTAGTTGTTTACGATCAGTCTCACTAGAAATGACCTGGAAGGAACCTGTAGTCAACACTGATCAATAAAACACTTCGCCCACAATTATAAAAAAGATTAACCAAGAAATTCAAAGAATGATAGTTGTTAGACATGTGCCATTTAGTACGCTATTTGAAGGTAGTTTGGTTTGACGTTGGCGACAATCAATTCTAGCGTGGCGCAGACCTCTGATATCGGTCCCTACAGGGAGGTGCACTGCTGGGCACTCCTTCAGCAGTGTAGTACGCCTTGCCCATTTATCGATACGAGTTTTGTCGCAGCGTTGCTGTATTTCATCTTGCACGAATGTTCAATAACCTTAAGATAGACTGACGACAGGTCGCGTTTCACTAAATAACTGCAAACACGAGGACGTATCAGTTCTGTACTACTCTGCCGCGTAATGGCGGTATTGCCTTTATTTGTAGCCTATTCCAGATCGTTCCGGTAAAGAATGGGTATGGTGGCGCCATCTGTGTTGCCAAGTTGTAATAATAATATATCTATTTTAAAGCTTAGAAGCTCAATTACTCTTTTTAACACCGATAAGTAAGTAGGAAAACGTCAAGAGAACAAAAAACATGGGTATGTTGATGTTTTCGATGACAAAATGTGCTATGATAGGCGGAAACATCAGTGGTTCACACCCTATTCCATGTAACGAAAACTGATCTCTTAGTAGTTCCCATAAGCGTGTAAACCGCTTTCTTCGTCTGTTAACACTACGTCACTCCCTACAACGGTAAGGTTTGCCTGTAGGATGTGGTAACTTTATCACACAATGAGTGCGCACATGCCGTGTAGATTCCTTCAGCGGGGACTCAATATTAAGAACTAGGAAGCTAAAGAAGTCCACCACCTGTGGACCCACTTAAAGAGATAATGATCATACATAGTGCAGTCAAATCTTGTGTAAGAGTTACCTGGTTTTTGACTGCTGTCATATAGAGACGTGTGTACACATTTTATATATTTAAAGCGGCATGCCACCGACTTCCAACGAGCAGTAGGCTTTTTGACAATGACCTAGAAAACAGGTGCATGTTGTGTGCTTCAGTACTTGTGCTACAGCCCTTACATGAAGTGTGTTCGTGCCATATTAGTTCCCGTTTGATCCCACTACTTCCCACACTCGGCTATGTTAAACACTCTGCTCAGTGCCGTTGCACCTGAGGTTTTAATGTGGTACCATGGCTGTCACCAAGTGTGTCTACTGGATGAGCTCTATACTTAAGGCAGAGAATTTGAGGTGCAGGACAATATGGCCAATATCAGTATCCATTGCAATGGAGATAATCATGGAATGTTTATCAAAGCTTATTCAAAGGGCTGTAGGATAGAATGGGTGTGAAAGTAGATCCAGCCCGTCATATGTACACGACTTAAGCTTAACACATTTATTTTTGTGTGTAGTGCTACTAGCATAATCTAGGCCTTGTTATCACTATAGAAGGCATACCGTAAACCGGCGTGAATGTGGACAGTTTTGCCTGTATTCTTAGTAGGGTGTTTTTTTTTGTTTTTTTAATGGATTTTGAGAAATGTGATTATGCCGATGTTATTGGCATGTCCGTATTCTGTCGTCCGTCTCCTCACTATGGCTTAATATCATTTTATGTTCAATAAATGCATCTGTCATGAAAAGTTGCTTGTTGAAATAAGGCCAGGTGACTTGTGACGACTTGTCATATGCAGGTTTTTTTTTCGTTTTTGGTTGGGCATTCATATGCTTTCTCATGACATTCTTCAGGTATTTCTAATGGCCTTTACATTCATTAACTGGAACGAACGAACACACACACACACACACATCTTTGATTCCAAATGGAGACCATGTTTCAAACCTGGGTAAATGGGGACTTTGTAACTATTGGCAATTCAGCAATCTCCCGTATAGATCTGTAGTATAGAGGCCCTGTGGGGTCCATTTTGACCATTTAGCATGCTGCATTGTTGAAAACATCAAGTGATATTTGCAGTCAAACTGAGGACACACTTTAGTCCCCGAATGTTTGTGTGTCCCCATTTACATAGACAGTGATATCTCCCCCAAAGTCTCTATTTAGATAGAATATACTGTATGGATGTGCAAGGTGTTCCCAGTTATATAGACTGTGTCACTCTACAACTGATGCAGAGTTAGTGTGCTCATTCACTAGGCATAGAATAGGTGTGAAATGTGACTATAGTGTGTCTTCTTAGGCAGGATAGCTTGCTAAACACTAATTTGGATAGTTGCCTGCATTTACTAAGTGTAGGTCAGAAGAATGTGAGTCTGTAGCATCCCCGCTTTGGCAGGATGGTTCACTAAACACTATGCTTGAGAGATGTTCCCATTGACCCAGCATAGGTCAGAAGAATGTGTATAGTGTGGCCACTTAGGCTGGATAGTGCATTAAACATTGTGTTACAGAAGTGTCCCCATTTACCCAGCATAGGTCAGAAGAATGTGTATAGTGTGGCCACTTAGGCTGGATAGTGCATTAAACATTGTGTTACAGGAGTGTCCCCATTTACCCAGCATAGGTCAGAAGAATGTGTATAGTGTGGCCACTTAGGCTGGATAGTGCATTAAACATTGTGTTACAGAAGTGTCCCCATTTACCCAGCATAGGTCAGAAAAATGTGCACAGGTTCCCCACTTTGGCAGGATAGTTCAGTGAACACTGTGCTGGAGAGGTGTCCTCGGTTAATAATTGTAGGTTAGAAGAACATGTATCTATTGTGTCCCCACTTAGGCGGGACAGTGTATTAAACACTGTGAGAGAATTGTTCCCATTTACCCATCATAGGTCAGAAGAATGTGTATAGCGTCGCCACTTTGGCAGGATAGTTCACTGAACACTGCTGGAGAGGTGTCCTCATTTACTAATTATGGTAAAGAAGAATGTGCCGCCACTTAGGCAGGATAGTGCGTGAAAAAAACACTGTTGGAGAATTGTTCCCATTTACCCATCATAGGTCAGCAGAATGTGTATAAGGTCCCCACTTAGGCAGGATAGTGTGTTAAACATTGTGATGGAGAAGTGTCCCCATTTTACCCAGCATAGTTCGGAAGAATGTGCACAGTGTCCCCACTTAGGCAGGATAGCGTGTTAAACACTGTGTAGGAGAAGTGTCCCCATTTACCCAGCATAGTTCAGAAGAATGTATATAGTGTCCCCACTTAGGCAGGATAGTGTGTTAAACACTGTGTTGGAGAAGTGTCCCCATTTACCCAGCACAGTTCGGAAGAATGTGTACAGTGTCCCCACTTAGGCACGATAGCATGTTAAACACTGTGTTGGAGAAGTGTCCCCATTTACCCAGCATAGTTCGGAAGAATGTGTATAAGGTCCCCACTTAGGCAGGATAGTGCATCAACCACTGTGTTGGAGAAGTGTCCCCATTTACTCAACATAGGTCAGGAGAATGTGGATCTATAGTGTCCCCACTTAGGCAGGATAGCGTGTTGAACACTGTTGGAGAAGTGTCCCCATTTACCCAGCACAGTTCGGAAGAATGTGTATACAGTCCTCACTTAGGCAGGATAGTGCATTAACCCTTTGAACCCTGGCCGTTATGACGACATAGACCCCCCCCCCCCCCACCCTGAGCTCCCCGTTAACTAACAATAAAAAAACAACAACACTGTTTACGTTTGTTTAGTGATGAAAAATATCTTATATTCTGAATAAAACACATAATTACTGTTTCCCACTGCTTTGACTTACTTTATCTCCAGTATTGGAGTTTTGAGTACCAGTCATGAAAGCAAGTTTTGGAAGGTAACCCTATACACAAGAATACTTTACATCGGGCACACCAAAATACAGTTTTGCTCTTTTTTGGAAGATCCTTATAAGGAGCATCTGGGTTAAAATTTTTAGCCCTGGTGTGCTTTTCAGAACAAACCACACATCTGTTATTTGTAGTAGCATGAGGGGCTCTCTGAATATCATGTTGCCCATAGTCAATGAGGCGGTTCTCAATGTCTTGGCGGGGTTGTGGTGTTGGACACCTACGAAAGTCGCCAACTAGATTATGACATAGCTTCTCAATAAACATGTGGAATGTAAGCTGCCCGTGGCCCTGAGACATATGGGGGTGATAAAAACCTAATATTACAAAGGCATGATATGCAACCCACATAAAGAACTTCGTCATCAAACGCCTAGGCCATTTATAATGCCGTCGATTTTTATGTAGTTTGGTCATTTGGTCGTTTTTGTGGGTGCCTCCCATAAACTGTTTGTAGGCTTGAACTGCTTTGGGGCATTTTACTGGCACCTTTTTGTGTTCTGTGCCATCATACCTGTTCACATGTACTTCAGGTTCAAAAATAAATTTTGATGACACAAAATAAATTGGCTTTTTGTCACACCAAACTATTGCTCCGACAGTTCCGTTATACACAATTTCTGAATCCCCACGGTTCATGTCTTTTTCCTTTTGATCAAAGGTTTGGGGAAGTGTTTCCGGTTGGTCATAACAGTCCCAACAAGTTGTGTCCCCATATTTTCAACTAAATACTGGCACAGATTTACACTGGTATAATAACGATCTACATAAATACAGTAGTTTTGATCCCTGAATGGTTCTATAAGCCTTACAACTAAATTTCCAGTAACGCCGAGGTTGGGGATGCTTTCAGAATCATCTCTTCTACCTGTGTACACTTCAGCATTGGAAATGTAACCGTTTGTGCTGTCACACACCAGAAATGTTTTGATGCCCCACTTGATCGGTTTGTCCTTTGTATACTGTTTTATTGACAACGCGTTCTTTGTTGGCACCATGCCTTCGTCAAGTGAGAGGTTGCTATCAGGTTTGTAATAACGTTGGAATCATTCAAGAAGATATTTGAAAACCGGCCAGGACTTGTAAATTTTGTCTGATTTATCTAACTCTGGATACTCTTCGTCAACACAGTGTAACAGTGTCCAAATTGCCAAAAATCTGTCCCGCGGAAACACTTGCGAGAAACCAGGCGTCACAGTTAGAAAATTGTCCTTCATTCGCCAATATTGTTCATAACGGTCTTTATGGATCAGCATCTCCATGGCAACACGGCAACCAAAAAATGCTTTCATTTCAGTTACACTGACAGGGGTAAAATTCTGAGCATAATAATGCTTTGGTCTTTTTGTCTGTTGTCTGACTGCCTCTTTGTTTGTCTCATCGACAAGAAGTTGCCACAGTACGTCGTCCCAGAACAAAGACAAAAACTCACTTGGCAAGCTGTCAGCATTTATATGATCTGGGATGTTTTTTTACTCCTGTCGGTTCATTAGGCTGAAACTGTTTGTCCACAAAACCTGATACATTAGTCCATTTCATTTGGTTGTCATTCACTGAATTTCGAACATTTCGCCTCACCTGTCCCACAGGAACACGTGCGTTACCTGTACCACGTTTATCACCATCACCTGTCCCTCCAATTCCATCACTGTCTGAATCTGAAGAATCGTTGTTCACAGCGTTGTTGTTGTAACTACAACTGTCCGTGTCATTTTCCGATTCAAAATCACTTTCATGTCCGTAATCACTCTCATTTGGGTCACTTTCGCTATCGGACAACACCATCTGTAGCGCTTGCTCAGCAGTAACAAGTGCGCGTCTCATATCGGCAAAAAATTCAGCTCAAACTCGACAAAAAACGTACAATGTGTTGCCTATCTACGGTAACACATCTGTTAGAACTTCCGCCACATATCGAGGCTAAAAGCTATATGTAAAACGCAAGTTGATTGGCTAAAACTCTGCCACAACTCATGTTTATTTATAGGCTTATGTCAAATGCCGGTAAACTGGCCTTTCGGGGATAGACGTTATAAAAGCATGCCGCAAAACCGGCCTCTCGGGTTCAACGGGTTAAACATTGTGATGGAGAATTGTCCCCATTTACCCAGCATAGTTTGAAAGAATGTGTATAGGGTCCCCACTTAAGCAGGATAGTGTGTTAAACATTGTGATGGAGAAGTGTCCCCATTTACCCAGCATAGTTCGGAAGAATGTGCAGTGTCCCCACTTAGGCAGGATCGTGTGTTAAACATTGTGTTGGAGAAGTGTCCCCATTTACCCAGCATAGTTCGGAAGAATGTGCAGTGTCCCCACTTAGACAGGATCGTGTGTTAAACATTGTGATTGAGAAGTGTCCCCATTTACCCAGCATAGTTCGGAAGAATGTGCAGTGTCCCCACTTAGGCAGGATCGTGTGTTAAACATTGTGTTGGAGAAGTGTCCCCATTTACCCAGCATAGTTCGGAAGAATGTGCAGTGTCCCCACTTAGACAGGATCGTGTGTTAAACATTGTGATTGAGAAGTGTCCCCATTTACCCAGCATAGTTGTCCCCATTTACCCAGCATAGTTTGGAAGAATGTGTATAGGGTCCCCACTTAAGCAGGATAGTGTGTTAAACATTGTGATGGAGAAGTGTCCCCATTTACCCAGCATAGTTCGGAAGAATGTGCAGTGTCCCCACTTAGGCAGGATCGTGTGTTAAACATTGTGTTGGAGAAGTGTCCCCATTTACCCAGCATAGTTCGGAAGAATGTGCAGTGTCCCCACTTAGACAGGATCGTGTGTTAAACATTGTGATTGAGAAGTGTCCCCATTTACCCAGCATAGTTCGGAAGAATGTGTATAGGGTCCCCACTTAGTTCAGAAGAATGTGTATAGGGTCCCCACTAAGGCAGGATAATGCATTAAACATCGTGATGGAGAAGTGTCCCCATTTGCTCAGCCTAGGTCAGAAGAATGTGTATAGTATTACCACGTGATTCGCATTGGTCACTATTTGTTATACATGTACTGGCATACATAGTTAACTTATGTGTTATGTCAGTGGTAGAACTGCAATTGCTTAAATGCATCAACTGCTCATGTCAGTGTTGATCTTTTAGTCATTATTTTTTCATCCTTTCTTTGTTATATATTGTTACCGGGGCCTCTGTGGCTCAGTTGGTTAGCGCGCTAGCGCAGCGTAATGACCCATAGTCTCTTACCAATGCGGTCGCTGTGAGTTCAAGTCCAGCTAATGCTGGCTTCCTCTCCGGCCGTACGTGGGAAGGTCTGGCAGCAACCTGCGGATGGCCGTGGGTTTCCCCCGGGCTCTGCCCGGTTTTCACCCACCATAATGCTCGCCTCCGTCGTATAAGTGAAATATTCTTGAGTACGGCGTAAAACACCAATCAAATAAATAAATAAATATATTGTTACCTGTTTTTTTACCTAGTTCAAACATTGTTCAGTCCATGTTGGGATTACCTATGGCAACCATGCCAAGCAGCCTACACGTGGACTAATATATAAAAACATTTTCAGCTTTCACTCTAGAGAGTAAAATGTAGTTAATAACGAGAAGTACTACTTTCAACCCAAGTGTCCAGAGTGCCTTTGTTCATGTCACCAAGAGTTTGAAGACCAGAACCCCTGGTGATAATAGCGTCCCCACTTTGGCAGGATAGTTCACATAACACTGTGTTGGAGAGGTGTTGCCATTTACCCAGCATAGGTCAGAAGAATGTGTATACACGCAAACTCAATAATGGGGTGCATTTGCCAGACGGTAATTTCGAAAAATAAAGTATGAGTAATCCACCATATTTTGTTTGTTTTTAGTCATTCATTAATAGAAGAATCTCCATGTGAATTATTTTTATCATCACTTCACCAGTTTTCTATGAATACAGGATTATGTTTTGCCTAATTAAGAGGTCAGTTTCCGCCAGAAATGTACGTTACTGATCGACTGAATTGATTCACCCATCAGAAGATTCCTCTGATATTCACCGAATTTTCTCTGAAATTGCATTGATACACTTTTACTCATTTTGTTCCGCCAGCGAACTGTGTATCTGGAGAGAACAGTTCGATTTGGCCGATATGTGCGCAATAAAAAACCGAGCACCCTGTACATCCATAGTTGAAAAAGTAGAATGGCTGAGTTAGCGTTCGTGTTGTGTCTGATGAACTAAAATTAAACGGCTGGAATCCAATTATCAAGTCTGGAAAATCAAATTAGATTTATTGATGAACAAAACTAAAACAGCTTGTTACCGCTATTTTGAGTGGTATAGCAAATCTCGAAATAATATTTTCGGATGAGCAAAGTAACGAACATTTCAGAAACTGAACGAAACTGAAATTTTACATCTCCGCTACATCCGCACTTGATTTATACAACTATATCTCTCTATACCGTTAAAAGAAATGAAGATACACACAATGAAAACGTTCTTGTCGCGTTTCAAATCACGATGGAGAACTTTACACCAAATTGTAATAATTCAATTCATAAAGCACGTCAAGGTCTATTATAGGCCTAGCACCCTGCTTATCAAACAACGGAATTATAGATGTAAAGTGTTTAAGATAACTTTGTGAAATGACATCATAGTAAAGGTAAAATTAACATATTTAGGCATTACATATATGCTTAACAAATGTTTTTCAATGTATTTTTGTTTGTCACGCTCGAAATGTTCGTTACATCCCCAAAAATATATCGTACCATGCCTCGAATGTCCGTGTTTGCTACATCCATGAAAACAAAAACGTGTCAGTCACTGTTTCTTTCATTATTAAAAAAAAAGTAGTTGTTTTCGGTACATCGTTTGAAAATGTTTATAATTCCTCAGCGAAAGTGTCAATTTTATCCCAGTCCTCTTTTGGAATGACAAACATCCTCTTGGATTTGCCGGATGCCACTGGTTGAGAAACTTTGCACCTTACATCGTCCTTTTTGCACCAGATCACGTCCTCTCGCACCGGCCACTAAAACGTTTTCTTCATCCTTTTCATAAATGAAATCAGATAAATGTAACCAGATTCATCCGCTGGGTCGACCTCCAGAATCTTGCCAATATACCACGTGCCTTCATAAAAGGCCACAACAAAGTCGTCAACGTTGTATACCTCAGGTCCAGTGGACAAGTCAGATCCTTCCCTTTGGTCATCACGCAGGCAGGGTTCAGAAGGACGCTCCACGTTTTCCTGTGGACTCTCCGCGTCATCCAGTGAGGTGTGTTCCTGTCTCCACTGAGAACAATAATTTCCCAAAAGCAGCTGTCTCCGAACCTTACGACCTTGTTCCTCGTTGAGTCTGGCTTCTCTGATTTGTTTCTCCGTTTGACTTCTTGGTGACTTGGGTGATTTCTCAACTAACTTTTTCTTCAGGCGTTGAAACTTGCGAAGTGTTGTTCTGTGTTTTCTATTTAAGCCGTGGAATTGAGTCCGTAATTTTGATAATTCTTTCGCTTTCTTTGACAAACTCCTGCTAATTCTTTTCCTAGATCCATTTCGCCTATTGTTAAAAGGCAATCGTACAATAAGATTTGATGGACCGGCTTGTGATCCAGGGCTGTCATATCCGCTACTATCCATGTTTTCACCAATCCGTTGATTTTCGATGGCGGCTTCTGCTGCTTCTGCTGCAAGTCTAGCTTCTTCCTTCCTTCTTCGGCGATGTCTCTTTAGCGTTTCGTTGTTCTTCACGTTCCTCCTAATCCTGTCTCTTCTGCTGAGTTGTGCTGATGGCACATAGTTTCTTCTCCGTCTCTCCCTTTCCTTCTTCAAATATTCTTCATTATTCTTTGCTTTCTGTCTTTCTCGGTACGCCCTTTGGATTTCAGCTCTCGACTTTGCCATCTAAAAGGTAGGTAAGTTGAATAAAAGAAATGAAACATTTGGAAAAACCCATGCAGATATACGTGGGTGTCACTGAAATGTTCGTTACCATGCAAAGCATTAAATTCACATCATTTTCTTTTAACATGCACATAGAATTTACATAAAAATGACAAATATAAACACGCTAATTAAACAATCTCACAGATGTGCTAAAAAAATAAAGATTTCACTTCCGCAGAATTGCACCTAAACCTTATCAAGTATACGCACTTAGAATCCTGTAAATCTTACACTATTTATTGTGCAACTTAACTCAAAATTATCACATTATTAGCGTAATTAAGCCAAATCAATTACGTTTGGAAACTTAAAAAAAGATGCTTTAGACCAGTAACAAAAATCTGTTAAGTCCAACGAAAACAAAAGACGACAAAACAACCTTTAAAATACCAAGAAATGTTCGTTACTTTTGGTTACGTACATTTCATTACAATAAAAACATGCTAGACCCCAAAACTCCCGTCGTTGTGTAGAATTTTGATTTCTACAGCCTGCAGCGATATACTTTGCACCTTTACAACGCGTATTTATTTGAAGAAATCGTTCCTATAAAAAAGGTAGAAATTCGTTGTAACCATACCTGTCATCGAAAGGCTGGAAATCTCAAATTCAAGTCGGTGTGTACGATTTCGTCCACAACACGCTTTCAGAAATATGGCGGGAGACAACTTTGTCATGCGCAAAAACATCCAGAGCTGATTATCTGCCTTCAGCGTGCTACGTCACCACAGTTTCGTATGACCTGTCACGAACATTTCCGTAACGTACATTTCGGGCTCCATTATATCACGTGTTCTGCTGTATATCTTATGAGATATGCCTGGTTCTCTGTCTAGATTCTGTTTCCTATGCGAAAGGTCTATGTACTGATAAAACCATTTCAATGATATTTTGCGTCGTAGTGTAGTATTTTGGTAACGAACATTTCATCCCCTTAATTATACGCCCATACACCAACAGATGTGAATACAGAGGTACAGGTAAGGGATTATTTGTGCGTAATTCTGTGATGTTGAGTAATGAAAAGAAGCCAGAATGGTTAGAAACAGCATGTCCTGGACATACATATTCAATTTTTAAAAGATTTTATGGTACCAGATCATAATGTAACGAACATTTCATGTAATTCAGCGACACCTATATTTCGTACCGCATGTTCCCTTGTGTGAGTGTAATCAAGGGGATTTTTCATGGTAAGTATAACTGAAGATCTACTGAATAACAACGGCACTGTACAGTGCCTACAGCCAAGTTCTATTCGCCCAGTTATTTGCGCATTGTTGACATTCAGTGCCGGCGTCAGTAACGAACATTTCATTTACGGTTGTTTGTCGCCGTATCCAGAGATAACACTCGATATGTTTACTGGTTTATGTGTGGGAATATTAGGGCACGCACACATATGATAAAATGGCATGCATTTCCAGCAGTTCCATTCGTCCATTTTCCATGTAATCCCCAGCGACATCGATTGCACCCCATTATTGAGTTTGCGTGATAGTGTTTCGTCGCTTTGGGTGCTCCGGGAGTTGAATAATTGAACAGACTTCTGATAGTTCGAACGAGTCAACTGTTTTACTCCAGATAACATCGGAACCCTACAGCAGGGTCCTGCAACGTCGGACCAGGGGAGTATGTAAAACTATACTTAGTGGAAACGGACTTACGTTAGGCCAATTACGTGACATATAGGGTCCCCATTTAGACAGGATAGTGCATCAAACACTGTGGTGGAGAAGTGTCCCCATTTGCCCAGCAAAAGGTCAGAAGAATGTGTATAGCATCCCTACTTAGACAGGATTGTGCGTTAAAATTTTATTTATTTATTTGATTGGTGTTTTACGCCGTGCTCAGGGATATTTCACTTACACGATGGCCGTAGACCTTCCCACGTACAGCTGTACATTAAGCCGCATTGGTGAGAGACTCCTGGGTCATCATGCTGTGCTAGCGCCGTAACCAAATGAGCAACGGTGGCCCCCTGCATAAAACACTGTGTTGGAGAAGTGTCCCCAGTTGCCCAGCATAGGCCTGAAGAATATATATGGTGTTTATCAAATTGTGATTAACCAGACGTGTCTCCATTTACACAACATACATGTAAGTCAGAAGAATGTCAGCAGTGTTTATAGACAGGCTTAGTCAGTGAACATTGTTGGAGGAATTGCCCATTTTACCAAGCATCACAAGTTGGCTAAAGCTGAAGCTGTAACACAGTGTGATCTGTAGTATCAGCTTGTAGGTTCTTGACAATCTGCAGTGTCTGAATTATAGCCATCTGATATTAGATGCAAAGCACAACACCTAATTTTATTTTTATAAATACCCTCTTTCATGCAGGCTAATGCAACAAAATCCTTCCAGGTGTTCTGACTGCGTCAACTGGATCATTAATATACAACAGTTTAGCAAAGACTTGACAGAGTAAATACAGAGCCGAGGCAAGTGTTATAGTTGGAAAATGATCACACGTACTTTGTGATATCGGGCATTTTGTCAAATTACCGCAGGTTATTTTCTATCTGTGCATGTCAATGCTTAATTAATAAATGTAGTAAGCCATTTCACAACACAGAGCCTTAAGTCATGTACTTTGCACGGGCTTTCTTAACCCTAATTGTGGTATGAAGAAATTGCTCATATGGTAATGTGCATATATTGAAGAAGCATGACCTATATTATGATAATTGACATGATCATAAGTGGAGGAAACCACATAAAACCATATATTTCCAGAAAGCTTATTACTTCCTCTAGGCAGTAAGACGAGTTTCACCTAGGTGGCGCCACTAATGAGGTCATGTGACCACAAAATGGCCGCCATTTCTTATTTTGACAAACTTAACAGTGATCTGACCACATAACATCGGAAATATAAAATAAATTAGACAAACAATTATATGCATTTGAAAGAGAATTTATCATACTTTCAGAAAATTATAAGTTTGCATGTCATGTAATATATATTCTTGTGATATGTCAATAATAAAACATAGTGTAATGGAAACTGTCTCGGTGTTTTCTGTTCATTTTCAGTAATTGTGATGCAAATTCAATGAAACTTATCAACTGTTTTAAGAAATCATGTTGTCAATAATTTAATGTCATTGAATAATCCAAGTCTCAATTAATACATAGAATATTAATCAGATTGTTCAATTTACACGGCACTGTATGGCCTACGAGTCTCATTCTGTCACATCGGCAGCTTGTCGACGTTTTCTGCCGACTCGTGCAAGTCTCTTATAGTGATCAAGATTAATCTCGTGCTTCTCATGACATCCAACACCACAGCCTGGACACCAGTGCCTTGATCTTTTCCTAACACCCCCACCATACCGGTCACTGCATACAACACAGTCTTTCTCTTTTCGCCTGGCTAGAAGAATAAGACGGTGCAGCGGGACCGCGGGCCTCTCGGGATTTCGTTCTTGGCCATTTTCATTTGAGCCACACAGACTTTCCACAATTGAAACTACAGAGTCGTATTTATCAAGCTGTTTCTCTTTGTCAGTATTCAGCTTGTACAGTTCAAACGAATTAAGAATGGCAATGTCCAACAAATTCCGGAAGATTTTGACCCAGTAGCGATGGGTCGCCCTTTCAGCCGAAATATGACAAATTTTCTTGTCACTTAAGTCCACTCCACCCATATGTGAGTTATAATGGAAAATCATGGACGGCTTAGTTTTTTCCTTTCCCGTGATTTCCTTTTGAATGTTTTCTACACCATGATAGGTGCTGAGTACTACGACTGGCTTTTTCTGACTTTTTTTTCTCTCTGAAGGCTACTGCCAAAATATTGTTCTGTCTCGCATATAATGTCTCCCCTGGCTGCAACTTGGCGTTGGCTATGTCTTCTGACAGGCCTTTGGAATTTGTTCGGACGGTTCCAGTGAGGAGAGTTTTTTGCTCAAAGAGTGTATCAGCCAACTTCGGCTTTGTGTAGAAGTTGCCAGTGAACAAATGGTAACCTTTGTTCAATAGATTAGCCGCCTCCATCAATTTCATCACGACACCATGAGCTTGACCATCATTGTACGCGACATTTAATTCTTTGCCTGCGTACAATTCCACATGACAAACATAACCGTTTGTGTCACACAATTGAAATTTTTGTACACCAAATCTTGCATGACGTTTGTTTGGCATATATTGAATGAACACACATTTGTTTTTCATACCAATCATACTTTCATCAATTGAAACTTCCCGAGTTGGTACGTAGAATGTTTTAAATGCTTCGTTCAATCTGTCTAATACTGGCCGCACTTTGTACTGTAAACCGGGGCTACTTTAGTCCATTTGTTTCACACATTTGTCCTATCATTCCTTATGTTCTACCAATAGACTTGCTCTGTTGATTGTAATTAAGCAAAACAAAAGTCCAATTAGTAACATGAATTACAACGTTTATTTGGTCAATAATGTTGGTCTTTTTTTCAAAACAATCTCTGGCCAAAGTAACCCCAGCTTTGGGGATACTTTGGCCGGTGCATTTGTATTACCTTCTGAACCTAAAGTAGCCTTTCACTAAGGGCTACAATGGCCTCCACATGCATTTTTAACCCTTTAACGCATGGAGCCCTTCCCACCATAAAAATACTGATTTTTGGTATTTGAAGTTGTTTTTACACCAAAAGAACAAAAACCATCATTTTTTTTTCAATATTTCATGTTTGGGGGGTATATATTTGCCTCACATTTGTGAGGCTCATGCATACGGGGTACTTTCAGCCAAAAAGTAAGGCAAGAACAAAAGAGTTACATACACAGTAAAAAAAACAGTTTATTTCTGAATGTGACCTCGAGAATGTGGTGCAAACATACAACAGCAGACAAAATACTTCTGTAGCTTCAGTTCTTTAGTCTTTCCACAAATCGGACTGATTTAATCAGTCAGATGATAGTTGTGGAAGCAGTCGGTTTTACCATCAATGCAAAGGTAAACTTTGCACTTCACACAGAAGTAGCGAGTGCGGCGAGTACAGTCTGGGAACTTGCAGCACTTTGGGATCTTTGCCATTTGTCGCGGCAAATGGTTGACACCATCAAAGCGAACATGCTTTGGAACATACTTGGCACCAGGAGGATCTTGTGGAATATCTGGCATTTGATCTCTTCGCATAGGCTGTGGCTCTACTGCACTCTTGACAAGGCATTCAGCGATTGCAATCTTGAACTTGTAGTATGGGTGTGAGTTTCCTGTCACTGCCTTCTGTGCCAGGCATTTGAAAGAGCCAAGTCAACCATGTGAAAAATCAGGCGTCTGTACCATTTTCTGCTTTTCATTTTGATCCGGTACAAAGAAAGCATCATGTCACATTTGTCGACTCCCCCCATGCATTTGTTGTATGCCTTGATAAGGGCAGGACACTCGATGTTCACGTAAGTCTTAGTTTTGTTATCGTATCTGCGAACTTCTGTGGTTGGTTTGACAGAACATTTGTTTGAAGCAACATTTACAACCTTGTTGTCATACCATGAGCACACCAAAACCCCTTCAGCTGATCTGTAATCATAGGACCCCCTGCCTTTCTCCTCAAACTGCTTTTTAGTGAGGGTTGGACATATCCGTCGTCTGTTTTGACGCACTGTGCATGTGGCATGAAGACCTCTTTTCTTCAGTTCTAGATGAAGGTCTGGAGAGGCGAAATAATTGTCAAAATAGATGTGTGTTCCCGCAGGCAAATGACGAACCAAGTTGAGGACAACTTCACCAGATTTTCCAATGCCTTCAGGCAAGTTTGGCTCACCCTGAACAAGATTATCGCCCTGTATGTAGAACTTGTGCATGTATCCAGATGCACCAGCTGAGCCCCAAATTTTGTAACCCCATTTGTTTGTTTTTTTCTCCATTGAAACCTTCAAATTGTGATGTCCTTTGAATGGGACAATCTGTTCGTCGACTGACATGTGTGCCTCAGGTTCTGCACATTTTGCGAAGTTTTCATTCAAGTTGTCCTGAAGGGGGCGTATCTTGTGCAACCTATCATACCCAAATTCACACTTTTCCTTCATTTGATTTGATTTGATTTGATTTATTCACCAGAAAGTAGAAAAGGAAGAACATCTCAATACCTCTCTGTACCTAAACCTCTTGTATCCGCATGGTTATATATAAATATATATACACACACATACACACATACATATACATACATATACATACACACCTGCAAACACACAGGCACACGCATATGTATGTACATGTACGTATATTCATACAAATACATCTTAAATATTATCGTAATGTGCACAGTATAAGTAGGCCTATATAATAATGGTTTTTCTTAATCAAGGTTAATACAAACAGGTATATACACACACACATAATTACATATGTACGGATACATCAGTTTGTCAACATAATACAACTTGTAGCACTCTGGCGGGAGCAGAAACCCCAAAGGGCTTATTGCATCCCATACCATGTTTAAATTTAATTGACAAGAGATGCTGACTGGTTAATACTCATATGTTGGAATGAAGCACTTGCACATACGTACACGTGTACCTAATTATGCATACACATAGTAGTTACTACTGTAGCACCCACTCCTAAATGTAAGGATATACAGACAGTAAAGAGAATTTACATGCGTAAATATGTGTACAAATATGCACACGCACACATGTGCACTTATGTATTAATATTCATATCAATCAAGGCGACAACAATATACTATCAAGAGAAAACGTTAAGCAAGCAACTACGTGTCGCAACTGAGTTAATTCAAAACGTATGTACAATTGTGGATGACTTGGTGTAGTAATGATTATAGCTATATGCGTCATCAGCTGTATATTTTTCTCAGGAGTAAAGTTTTCAAAGACGATTTAAATAATGATAAAGAGGTGATTTCTTTTAAATTGGAGGGCAGTTTATTCCATTCGATCGGTCCTTTTATTTTACAAGTGTGTAGGGATAGATTGCTTCTATGAAATGGTCGGTGTAAGTTAAAATATGATGTTCTAGTTGGATAGCAGTGAATATCAGACTGTTTTGTAAAGTAAGTACGGGTGTATAATGGAGTAATGCTAGGGTTGTAGAAGTATTTGTGAACTAACTGGACTGTCTGAAAGGTGTTAACCGCGGTAACAGGTAAGATATTATACTCAGTAAAAATAGGCGCGGTGTGTTCGTATTTATGAGAGGAGGTAATAATGCGTAATGCTCGTTTTTGAAGACGGATCAGGGGAAGAAGATGTGTTTCATAAGTATTTCCCCACACAGCATTGCAGTACGTAGTATATGGGTTAATAAGTGCATAGTACAGGATGAACAGAGTATTTTTCTTTAGGGCATATTTAATATGATTTATCACCCCTAAATTACGGGATATTTTTTTGCAGATATTATTTATGTGGTTTGTCCACGTTAATCTTTCATTGAAAGTTATACCTAAGAAATTGAAGGTCTTGATTTTTTCGATATTTACGCCTGCTATAGCCAGGAAAGGAGTAGCATGATTATTTATTCTGCGATTGGGAGCGATCTACATAAATTTGGTTTTCTTAATATTAAGAGACAGTTTATTGCAACATAGCCAATCGTAAATTTTTTCAATTTCACGATTAAAAGTTTCCAGGAGGTGTGCTGGATCATCATTGCAAAGGACAGCACTAGTATCATCAGCAAACAATATGATATCAAGTAGAGATGAAACATCTTTAATGTCATTAATGTATATTAAAAAGAGAAGGGGTCCTAGGATTGTGCCCTGAGGAACACCAATATTCATGTATTTAGTAGTTGATCGGCAATCGTTGTATAAAAGGCAATGTGATCTGTTTTTCAGATAATCATTAAACCATATATTACTAAGACCTTTGCCACCGTAATGGTCGAGTTTTTTCAACAATATATTGTGGTCTACAGTATCAAAAGCCTTTGCAAGGTCTAGAAAAAGAGTGATGCTGTACTTATTTGTTTCTTTAACAGTTACTAGTTTATCATATAGAGCAATTATTGCATGTGTATTAGAGTGATGCGATCTGAAACCGAACTGTTGACTGTATATAATATCGTTCATTTCGAGGAACGTCGTCAGACAGTTTACCACCAGTTTTTCGATGATTTTGCTGAAACACGGTAAGACAGATATTGGTCGGTAATTTTTAAACTCCTTCATTTCACCCGATTTATACACTGGTGTGAGTTTAGCACTTTTCATTTTATCAGCGAATATTCCAGTTTGAAACGATAAGTTTATTATATGGGTCAGCGGTTTCACTATTGCTGTGGCACAATACTTTACAACTGAAACACGAATCTCATCTAGGCCAGGAGAGCTATTCTTCAGTCCCATGATAACATCTACAACTTCTGCTGAGGAACAGGGATCGAGACTGAAATTTGGTACTGATGGTGTTTTGAGAAAAGTTTCAAAATTTTGCCCCATCTGCGGTATCTCCCCAGCAATAACACTTGGGGCTGTGTTAAAGTAACCATTAAAATTGTCTGCTATGCTCTGAGGATCACTGTCTTCAATATCATTTATATAAAAAGATTTAGGTAGTACATTATAACGTTTCGTCTGTATAAGTTCATTTATTATTTTCCATGTGCCCTTTATGTTATTGTTGACCACATTAAATTGATTGTCATTATAAGATTTTCTGGAAATACGAAGTGTGTGATTTAATTTATTTCTATATGTTCTGTATTGCTTACTTATCGTGCTGTCATTGTGCTTCAGGTGTAGTTTATACAATTTATTCTTTTCTTTGCATGAATTTAAAATGGCTGAGCTGATGCAAGGTTTTGTTTTTTTTATTGCTATGTTTAAATTTACGAAGTGGAAAGCACTGATCATAAATGGATTTAAATTGCTCTAGAAAAGAGTCATATGCGACATTGGTATCGCTTTCATTAAACACGTGATTCCATTTATAATTATTCAAACATGCTTTAAAGTTAAGCTTATTATTTTCAGTAAAAAGACGTTTATAGATTGGGATAGGTTTGCTTTCGTTCATATCATGTAATGGCTAAAATGGGAAAATGATCGGTTATATCAGTCAAGAGAATGCCGGAAGTCAATGCACTTTGGTGATGATTCGTAAATATGTTGTCGATCAAAGTTGCAGTCCTATCGGTTATTCTTGTGGGCTTTGTAATTTTGGGGAAAAAATGGAACGATTTTAGGTTTTCTAAGAAATACTTTGACGGTAGGTGTGTGTCTGCTTTGAATAAATCAATGTTGAAATCACCAAATATTGTACAGAGTTTGTTGTCAGGCTTGATGGTCTCCAAAATTGAGGACAGTTGATCGTTGAAAGAATCAACACTTTTACCCAGTGGCCTATAAAAGATGCCTATGATTTGTTTATTTTGTTTTTGAGTAGTTTCTATGAACAAACTCTCATATTCGCTATCATCATCAACAAGACTGAGATCTTCTCTAATAAAACATTCACCCAGGCTGGTATGGACAAAAAGAACTAGGCCTCCCCCTTTTCTTTTAGAGCGAGATGAGAAGAACGATTTATAATTAGGGATATCATAAAGGTGTTCTGTTCCTGGGTTGAGCCAGCTCTCAGACATTCCTATGATTGAAAAAGGATAATCTAGACTTATGATGTAGGGCAAAATCTCAGAGTAGTGTTTTTTTAAACTCCTCGCATTTAAGTGTAACACAGAAAATGGTTTGTTTTTGCTATCTAAGAAAGGTCTTGACAAAGTCTTAAAAGACTCTTCAAGAAAATAATTAGCCTGGTGATCGTGGATCTCTCTCCAGTAATCTTGTTCCTCGGAGGAATCGTCATTTATATACTGGGTGCCATCGATTACATTTATATGTATTGGGTTAAAACAAAGATTGTCAAGGTCTAAAACTGCAGAGGTCGATTTTATCACTGGGTTTACAGGATTGTTATGCACAGTGGAGTCAGTAAAATCTATGCAATCATAAAAAGGTAACTGTTCAAGAGTCGATGTGCCCTCATCGTTGTTATTATCAGCCATAATATTGCAAGACAGATTTCAATGATACGGCTGATGAGAGGCATACATACTTTAAGGTCCCAATTTGAATATACACAATAATATAACAACAGTAGTGAAATAAAAAGGTGCAAACATATACACAGTGATCAAAACGCTTACTGTACATCCTCGCTGATCGATGACTCCTGTAGGCCATGTGCAGGGATAAGATTTTAAGAGGAATGAAACAGGAATAAGTAAACAAAACAAAAATATAATAATTGATTACTGGAGTTTAGATTTTCTAAGACATAAAAGACAGAATTACTACAGTATGGCAGATGAGACATTTAAGTCTTACATATTTAGAAGTTTGAGATCCAATTTACAGTACTTGTGTTACACACAAACTGACACTCTGATCAAAGGGAGATTAACGTATCACATGGTATTAATTAGAGTAATTCAGATGAATACTATCAGAACAGGTTTTCTCATTGTTGGTCAAGTACCAAGATATTGAAATGCAAGATCTGTACGTCATGGTCAAGCAGGGTGTACGTGCAAATACATAAAGGCAGTGGCATTTAATATATGATATTTATCTAATTAACTGTAAGAGTTGTCACTCACAGGTGGTCAAAGGGAGATAAATGTAGTGCAACAAGGAAATGCAATACACGCCATGTACACGATATGAGTTAAGTATCATCATTATTAAGTACATAAATGTGGAACTGAGATAAACGTCTGCGTGACACTGTTCAGTAGTGGGTGAAAGGATGTGTTCAATTACCACATGTATAAGGAGCAAAATGATCTGATTTGTTTGTCAACTGAACTCACTTTGTCCCTGGCACCTGACAGATGACCTAGCAATGCACAGCAGCAGATTGAGGGGTGCAGTTTTCAGATGGTTCAGTCTCTCATTATTTTCCATGGACCAATGCCGTTCATGGGCCTAGTTTCCAGGATAACATCAGTATCAACCACTCTAATTCGTGTCTGTTTATTTTCAGTGGACCTAATTTTGTAGGCAACGTTAGCCAATCTTCCTCGTTCTCTTTTCAGTTCTGGTGGAAGATCAGTTCTAACTGACATTTTCTTTCCTCGCAAAACGGACGTCGCCTGTAAAATCTTGTCCCTGTCACTTGTGTGCACCAATCGCATTATGATGGGCTGATGTGGGTTGGTATTACTTGGATGACTTGATTTTGGTAATCGATGAACATTGTCCATTTGCAGTTTTTGTGCCCATTCTGCATCTAGCCCCATTTCGGTTGATAAAAATGTCCTGATAAACTGATGGGTATTTTCAGTTTCACTCGTTTTAGGAACGCCATAGAAGAGAAGGTTGTTTTTTCTATTATGTATCTCCAGGCGAAGTAATTTTTTCTCCAATTCTGCGACGTAATTCATTAGTTTTTGTTCTGTGGTTGGGATGGACTTTTCGATTTCGTCTACTTTGTCACTTAACATACTAACACTGTCCTCCACATTCGAGAATTTTCCTTCCAATTTGGTTACCCTCTCGTTTATCTGTTTCACATCCTGTTTAATGTTTTTCACATCTGACTGAACTGAAACAAGTTTCTGATTTAAGGCTGTGTTCATAGTCAGGATAGTTGCATGTAAATCAGCAAGTGTTACTTGGACAGAGCTTGGATTCTCACTGGCAGTTGTCGTTGGTTCCTCAGGCTTGGGTGACGTTGTTGTTGAAGCAAATAATGTCCTCGATTCTCCTTCGTCTCCAGCTTCATTATTTGAGTTACCCATGCTTCTGGTACTCGCCTGAGTTTTTCTGCTTGTTGGTTTGTCTTTTGGGGGCATCTCTCACCTACTTTTAGGACCTATTAAGTGCGTAAAATCCCTGCACACGCCCTCAGAGAAGCCAAACCTTTTTCACCAGTCAACAACTCTGTCCGCCATATTGACTTTCCCCAGCTAACTGACAAAGTAGCAATCCTCTCAAACTGTGACATAAAATTTACCACTGTACTTGCTCTTTGGTCGGTGAAAAAATTGCAAGATATCTGTGCAACATCTCTTCACTTGCACTTCTCCCATCTGGATGAAATGGTAAAGCAGCACAACTGCTTGATGCTTGCAGGTACCCTGTGGTCCCTTACCCACAGGGAACTCAGTGGAAATTCACTGGCTCACCACGTCTATCCAGCTTAAGTTTGTAATTGTAGGTAACCTGGAATAAAAATGTGATAGTCAAGTGTATGATGTAAATAGCTTAACCCATGCTTCATAAGTAAAGTTTTAAATTTTTGAAAGTCAAAAAAAGCTGTAAAATTCTAATTAAATACCCAAGACTTTATGGCCTTTTTTATCTTTTAAAAGCAGCATTGTATCTCCTGTGTATATATTACCAGCATAAAGAAAGTAATGAGCTGACCTCTGAACAGGTTCACACATTCCAAAGGCAAGTGTTTACCTTGGTTTTCATAGACGTTTCCACAGTGCCAGTGAGGTAAACATACGGTAGTGTAATATACACACTGCAGGACAGCATGCGGTTTCCGGTGTACATCTTTTCACCTTTCTGAAGTGCTTTAATGTCTGCCGATGCCTGTCTGTCACCTGCCAGTTTGTAGAGGAAGTAACCTTCAATCTGCTCCATTGTCACCGGAAGGAACAAAACCCTATGTTGTGCTGTAAGCTGCTGAAAACCTGTTGAAGCTCAATCTGGCTCTAGCAGCTCCGGTATTTGAATGGCAGGGGCCTTACTATTATGCTTTCTGTCATATGCACGCAATCTGTAAGAGTTCAGTACAATATTTCTATGTCATACCCTACAAGTTCATTATTTACTGTTAAAATATTCAAGCATCAGCAGAAGTCACAACAGGATAATTTCAGAAGTTCTGCTGACCTCAAAATGGTGATGAGAATTTATGATTTTGCTATGTTAAAATACATGTACATAATCTCCCTAACAATGCCACTTCCCCCGCCAAAAAAACAAACAAAAAAAACGGCTAAGTTTTATGAAGATGCTTATAAATTTCACAACTCTCAAACCGCCTGTCTTTACTAGGACGTACTTTTTTTTTTACATCATCAGCTGAAATTTCATTTTGACGTATTAACTTTATACTACTTTTAACACGCTGTCGGTAATTACTTGCAAACGTGCTTATTATTGAATGGAAAAAGTTCATGCTAGTGCATACCCTTCAATCAATTCTGTTTTTCGGCCTTTAGTTGTCACAAATCCCTTTATAAGCTCGGATTTCAGCTTTGTAACAGACCATCGTACTAAACCGCCGTGACCACTGCTATGACACGAGCGCCGCCTGCCGGATTAATATGCTGGCGCGTCCCATTTACAATATCAAAATTGAAATTATCCTTTTCGTCGTTAAGGCGGCGCGAAAAGAGACCTTATTCGTCTTTGTACAGATATTGATGCAAATAAGATGTGCCATCAGGACTATCTGCTGTCTCCTTTAAATCCAATGAAGGCGGATAGATGTAGATCTGGACTATGATGCTGTAGCACTTGTATGAGAGTCTTTGTGCCATTGCAGAGATGTAACAAGACGAGTCACGTTCAGCTAATTATTCAAGATTTTACTGGGAACCTTAACAACTCGTACATAGCCTCGTACATTGTCAGTGTGTACACAATAGCGAGTGAGCAGCTACATCACATGTTACATGTCCCTTCTTTTAGAGTTATTCGTTATGCAATTACGTTAAGAGCATTACAGATATAACTGGTTGGGTTCATTTAACCTTTAGCTCAGAACTTTCGAGGTGGAAGCCACAATAAACAGATGAAATGAGGGTTAATGCATTATCAAATGAATTGCAACACTGTGCATTATCAAGTATGTAAAAACACATCGAAGAGGTTACCCAAAGTCAGTTGGATCACCACAGTATAGAATGTAAGTTAGAGTGAGATCCATTTCACTTTAGAGTCTCTGCATCATAAATGTTCATTTATGTTGATTAAATCATTGTATATACAGTTTAAAACACAAATCACCAAAGTCATTTGGAAACGCGTATGACTTCTACGGAATGTCAATATCACTATTGTCACTTCACGGTTTAACAGTCCATAATATGGTTCACTTATTTGTCCATCACAAAGTCCTTACCATTGCGGTTTGGTCACCACACGACCAGACCTAGTAACTCGTTGGTCTGCATTAATGTCACTTGCAGGTGGAACTTCGCGTTCTCCGGTTGGCGTACTTGAAGACGTCGGCTGATCGGGTGTCTGGGGGTCAGTGTGAGGTGATACACTGAAAGTTACACCAGACTTGCGCAGATGACGATGGTTTCTGCGTAATGTTCGATTGTCCTCAGTGACCACATTGTATGATCTACTGTTCACTGATCCGGTAATTTGGGCTTTTTGCCAAGTCTGTCCACGTACCTGACCTTGTGGCTGAATCTGTACAACATCCCCTTTCCTTAGCATGGGAAGGTCTCTTGTACCTCTGTTGTAGTACATCTCTTGTCGTTTTCGCTGGTGTCGGAACTTCGACGAGAAGTGGGAAACACGTGGTTTAAGCTGTTTTGGAATAGTCGGGAGCAGTGTCCTTGTTCTACGGCTCATAAGTCTTTGTACAGGACTAACGTCGACACCTTGTGTCGGGGTGTTGCGGAAGTCAAGAATTGCCAAATATGGGTCCGTCCTGGACGCTTTTGCCTTCCGCACCAGGGACTTAACTGTTTTCACTGCATTTTCAGCCTTACCATTACTCTGTGGGAAACCTGGAGAGGACGTTTTCGGCTGAACTTGTGAAACTCTCCCGATGTGTGGTAGGACGCATTATCGGATATAAAGATTTCTGGGATTCCGTGTCTGGCAAACTGGGCTTTCAGTTTACAGATTATGGTAGAACTGGTTGTCTTTTCCAGGTAGTCTAGTTCCCAGAAATTGGAGTAGTAATCCACTGTGACTAAATAGTCATTGCCATCAAATGTAAACACATCACTGCCTACCTTCGCCCATGGTCTGTCAGGGATTACATGCGGATGTAAGGTTTCCTTTGGCTGCTTGCTTCCATAGGAACGACAAATGTCACACTTCTCAATGAAGTCCTTAACGGCAGCACTCATCCCTGGCCAGTAGACACAATCTCGAGCTCTACGGCAACATCCTTCAATACCCACATGTGATGAGTGGATACGATGTAGCATATCTGCCCTTAGAGATTGAGGTATGACAATTTGCTGACCTTTGAGAATAAGGCCATCTTCATTTGTCAGCTCATCTCTTAGGTTGAAGTAGGGTACCACTGCTGGGGGTTGTAGCATCGTAGACTTGTAAACGAAGCAACATTCGCTGTAGTCGTTTGGGAGCTTTGTTGAGAGGTTTCTTGGCTATAATTTCTAGGGGTTTGTGATCCGACTGTATGGTCACATGTCTCCCATAAGTGTAGTTATGGGATTTCTCCGATCCAAATACTACACCCAACTGCTCCTTTTCTATCTGCGCATACTGGCGCTCTGCGTCAGACAGAGCTCTACTCGCAAATGCAACGGTTGTCCATTCTGTGTTATCGCGGCTCCAAGTCCTGTGTCGGACGCGTCACACTGCAAAGTAAGTTCCTCTTCCACGTCGTAGAAGCGTAGTACGGGATCAGTGTTCACTAAAGTCTTGATTTTCTCTAGTGCAGCATCATGAGTAGCATCCCAGTGCCAAGCGGTGTCTTTCAGTGTCAACTGTCTTAGCGGCCCACAGATGTCACTAAGCTGAGGTAAGAATTTGCTCAAGTAGTTTACAAATCCTAACAGTCTCTGTACAGCAGGAACATCTGTTGGTTTGGGCATTTCGCTTACGGCTTGCACTTTTTCTGGGTCCATCTTCAGCCCTTTGTCAGATATCACGTGGCCCATAAAAGTCACTTCCGGTCGGCGAAACTTGATTTTGTCTAAGTTCAATTTGAGGTTTTTCTCACGACAACGTTCCATTAGGTTCTCAAGATTTCTGTCGTAATCACGTGATGCCTCTTCATAGGTGCCACCTTCTCCATACAGCAGTATGTCGTCGTGTATGGACTTCTCAGTTCGAAGGCTTCGGGTGCAGAGGAATTACCGAACGGCAATCTACACCAACGATACCGCCCAAAAGGAGTATTGAAAGTAGTCAGATAGGAGCTCTCCTCATCAAGTTCCACGTGCCAGAAGCCGTTTTTTGCATCAAGGGTTCAGAAGATTTTAGCCTTTGTGAGTTCAGGTAAAATGTCCTCAATCGTAGGTATGGGGTGATGGCTACGCCTTATGGATTGATTCAGATCCTTTGGGTCAATGCATATCCGGAGTTTATTCGGTTTCGAAACTAACACCATGCTCGATACCCACGGTGTCGGATCAGTAACAGGGGCAATTATGTTTAAGTCAGTCAGTCTCTGAAGTTCACTTTTGAGCTTATCCCTAAGAGCTACAGGGACTTTATGAGGGGGGTGCACAACTGGAGTAACAGCGGGGTCAATGTCAATCTTATACTTGCCCTCTTACAAACCAGTGCCTTGGAACACGTCTCTGTACTGTTTCTTTAACTGTTCCAGTGTTATAGGACTGTGAGTAGATTTAGAGGTGTTCTTACTCACTGACAAGATGTTTTCAAAGTTGACGTGTACTAAGTTCATGGCCTGGATGGCTTGAGAGCCCAGAATCGGCGAACATGCCTTGTCGTTCACGACTACAAATTCAGTTTTGTACCGTTTTCCATCTTTAGGGTTTTGGAATTTCACCGAACATTTGCCAGCAGGCTTTATTGTAGACTTGTCGTACAAAGTTAACAATTGTGAGATTTGCTGAATGCTGTATACAGAGAGGTCACCAAGTTCATGTGACGGGATGACATTGCATGTTGCACCGCAGTCAAGCTGGAACCTTACTGGCTTACCTTTTACCAGCATGGTAGCGAAGATCCGCTTTGGAAAACTCCATTTACAGAATTAACTCACAGAGTTTCAGATGTAAAGTCAACGGTGTTTATTTCAAAATAATCCTCTTCCCCAGAAGACACAGTTTCTGACACAAAGTTGAGATTACGCAAGCTGTGGCACATAGAACTAAAGTGGTTCTTGGAACGGCACGCGCTGCACTCCTTTCCATATGCCGGACACTTGTCGCGTCTTTTCTCATGATGCAGTCCACAGAAATTACATGGCCTTTCTAGCAGGTTCTGTTTTCCAGGTTTTCCAGTTTGTTTAGAATTAGAGGATTTAGAATTTCTGGATTTCCGTGCTTTCTGTTTTGGGTCAGATTTGTTGCTTACTGCGTGTACAGCTGACTGGGCATTCAGGGCTAGGCTCTGTTTCTTGGATATTTCAGATATGCGGCAGATGTGTACACATTTATCCAGGGTGAGGTCAGTAATCTCTCTCTGAGATGGAATTCTGAGATACCACACACAATTCTGTCGCGGACAAGGGAATCGTGAAGTTCACCAAAATTACATGTGGCAGCTAGTATACGCAGATCAATCAAGTATTTATCAAAGCTCTCACTTTCCTGATTACGCGTGAAGAAATGATATCTTTCCACCGTCTCATTCTTTTTAGGATCACATTGTCTGTCAAAAACGGCGAGGACATCATCCAGATTACAATCCTGTTCAACCTGATCAAATTCCAGAGTGGAGTAGATTTCTCTACCCTGCGGTCCTATTAAGTATTTAAACAGTTTGAGTTTCAAATCCTCAGGTTTTCCAATCACTACCAATTCCATGTACAATGTAAGTTCCTCCTTCCATTTCCTCCAATGGTCAGGAAGGTTGGTTGTGTCCATATCAAACTGACGAGGCGGCTTTAGTATAGACATTGGCAAAGCTTGATGCTGATCAGGCTGTTGTACCCGAATTTCTGCCTCGGCCATAATTATAGCTTATTTGATACGTAGAGTACAGTTCATGGAGGCTATTTCCGTTTTAAAGAGTGTTCGGTAATGTTCGAGGACACTACAGCTCATACACACACGGCAAAATAAACTTCCACACTGTCGTTGTTGTGTTCCATGTTGGGGTTACCCGGTGTCCAGTTGTCGAGAGGTTTATAGAAATGTTTTCATTTGGCGAGGTATGAGAAGTTCAGACTAAATTTTGTCTCTACAAGATCTGGAGCGTCTTACAGGATTCCACTTCTGACACCATGTAGCACTTGTATGAGAGTCTTTGGGCCATTGCAGAGATGTAACAAGACGAGGCACGTTCAGCTTATTATTAAAGATTTTACTGGGAACCTTAACAACTCGTACATAGCCTCGTACATTGTCAGTGTGTACACAATAGCGAGTGAGCAGCTACATCACATGTTACAGATGCTTACGCGAATTTTTTATCCATTCCGGAAGCCCTTCTTAAATTTCAGCATCGTTACACACAGTGTAGATAGTACAAAATAAACTTGCCTGATGCGCTCTTCGCCTTTAAACTCCTTGACTCTGCAAGTTGACTGCACAAGAGGCAGTTCTCATTCCGTCATCAGATGTAAAATTCACATCCTTGCAGTCAGAGCTAAAACGAATTTGTGCTGATAAACAGACGGCTTCTTTATCCCCTGTGGGCGGATAGCCATATTCAACAAGAAGCCTTCAATTTTCTTCTGCTTTTTAATGTTGGAATTCAAAAGAATGATTGTCAAAAAGTTTGTTTGGAAATTGCTTCAGTGAGTTTATTTGCTATATCAGATAGAAAAGTTAATATATTATCACCATCTTTCAAATACTGAACCTTTGCATTTTTATGTTTCCCCTTAAGTTTCTGAACTATGTTCCAGGCTTTATGCATGAGTGTTTTTGACGTAACTCCTGAAACAAAGTTCCGCCAACAAGATCTTCTCTTGGACGTAAGTACTCAACGAGCTTTAGCTCTAAAACTACGAACCTGGTTTAAATTATTATCAGTAGGACAACGATTAAATCTGCGCTCAGCCTAAATAGCTGATATAAAATTCAACACTTACCTCAGAACATAGAGCTTTGGTATACTTTCAGCTCTCAGTTGAGAGTGTCCACGTCGACATAAGGAAATTCACCACGAGGGTGGGGAACACAGGGGTGAAATTTAATATTTATTTCTTCTTTATACCTTGCATCAAACTTTTCAAATCTACCTTTCCGATCTTCCTCTCTGTCCACGTCGGGTGCTGATAAAAAAGAGGAAGTTAGCAGCTTTATCCGATTCATTTGATAATAGACAGGACAATTGGCCGGCTTTTATCGTCCTCTCCACTAGGAGTGAACAAAGGCTGGCCTCTAAAATCCATCCTTTTTTGTTAAAAGGGGCATTGGAAGGGGCAGCAGGGACTTTGAAAACTGTTAAAATACTACGATCCGGAGACATTCCCATCGAATGTTTCCGGAAACAACTATCTAAAAATTTATTATCATTGAACAAAATCTCTTATGTACCTATTTATACATCCCCTCGCAATTCCCTGAACAGCTGTCAGGGAATAATACGTCATAGGAATGGTGGTATCATAGACTCAGCTGAAGAAGAAATCTGTGCAGATTTAAAACCACAAAGTGTTGCCAGAGTAAAACGTTTCACAACAAAAAAAGCTGGCAACATCATAAAATTAAATACCTACCTTTTGACATTTAATAGTACCTCTCTACGATCGCATATCTACATTGGCCCGTATAGGGTTAATGTGGATTTATACATCCCTAATACGACACGTTGTTTCACTTGACAAAAAGTAGGTCACGCCAATGGACAATGTAAAAATATTTATTTATTTATTTGATTGGTGTTTTACACAGTACTCAAGAATATTTCACTTATACGACGGCGGCCAGTATTATGGTGGGAGGAAACCGGGCAGAACCCGGGGAAAACCCACGACCATCCGCAGGTTGCTGCAAGACCTTCCCACGTACGGCTGGAGAGGAAGCCAGCATGAGCTGGACTTGAACTCGCAGCGACCGCATTGGTGAGAGGCTTCTGGGTCATTACGCTGCGCTAGCGCGCTAACCGACTGAGCCACGGAGACCCCTGTAAAAATAAACTGGTTTGCTTCAGATGCAGCAGTAAGGGTCATGATGGTTTTGACTGCAGCAAAACAGTTAAGTGTTGCAACTGCAGTGGAGATCACATGGCATTGTCTAGAGACTGTCCGTTTTTCGTGAAGAAAAAAAAAAACAAAAAATCGATATTAAAGTAAAAAACAATACATCATATCAGCAAGCCCGAAAATTAGTCACACCCTCTAATACTTCTCCACGGACTTCGTTCGCGAATGTGGTCAAGCGAGTAGCATCTGTTGCTTGTCGAACCTCCTTGACTTGGCCCATTGGAAACGACAAACCTAGTTTTATATCTTTACAACCTGCTGCTCAACCTGCCCGTAATTCCTGCTCAACCCAGACCACTAAAGTACAGCAAGTGAAACATGTACATATTGCACACACACAAAAAAATAACAAACCTGAACATGATCAAAACAAAACTGCCAGAACTAAGTCTGGAAACAAAGGTCATAATGAAAACAATAATCCTAGTGGTCCCACGGAGCGTCCCTCTAAGGCCACTAGGGTTCCAATCCAAACTTTTAATAAGTTTGAATCGTTGGAGGGTGTTGGTCCTTCAACGTCAGATGCGGATGTGATGGATACATCACCCGCACCTGGAAGATCTTCCAGCCGATTTCCAAGGAAGGGTCGTCCCCGGTCCAACTCTAAAGATAAATCCCCCATACGCTTTCCTCCATAATGTCTTTTTAAGACAAAATTATACAGTGGACTTGTCGAGGACTTAAGGTTAATTTTGTTGAAATAACACAACTAGTTCAATTACTAAATCCTATTGCCCTCTGTCTTCAGGAAACTCACCTAAATACACCTGAGAAAGACAAAATAACCCTACAGCACCTAGTGGATTGAAGAAGAGCGAGCTGCAGGCGGCTCCTCGATTTTCATAAATAAAAATATTATCCAGAGACCTATTGCTCTGCAAACAGAGCTTCAGGCTGTGGCCGTTCGTGTTTCATTATGTCAAACAGTCACATTATGTTCGGTGTATATACCTCCGAACACTTCTTTGTCAGCTTTTCAATTACCTAATCTAAAAGAACAATTTCCTAAACCGTTTATAATAATGGGAGATGCTAATTCCCATAACCTCCTATGGGGCAGTAACAACATAAATGATAAGGGCAAGATAGTGGAAGACTTCTTATCTTAGGAGAAACTGTGTTGTTTTAATGATGGACTAATATCTATTTACATCCGGTAACGGCACTTATTCTGCTATTGATCTCACCATCACAGATCCATCACTTCTTGGAAGGTGCATGACGATGTTTGTGGTAGTGACCATTTTCCTATTGTCCTAGAGGATATCACCTCTAATTCTTTACAACATATAGCTTGGTGGAAATTCGATAAAGCAGATTGGATCGCATTTGAGATTTTCTGTGAGGCTAATATCATTCCAGAGACTTTCAATGCAGCAGATGATCCTATAGTAAAATTTAACGACCTTGTTTTACGAGCTGCCGATAGAACTATCCCTATAACTTCGACAAATCCCAAATCCAAAAGGAAACCCTGGTATGATAAGGACTGACGTAAAGCCATTAAGAACCGCCAAAAGGCCGAGCGAATTTTTAATATGTCCGAATGATAATAATTTAAACCAGGTTCGTATTTTTAGAGCTAAGGCTCGTCGATTACTCAAGTCCAAGAGAAGATCTTGTTGGCGGAACTTTGTTTCAGGAGTTACGTCAAAAACACCTAGGTAAGGTCTGCAACATATTATAAACCAGAAGGAGAAAACAAAATTGCCCTTTTTCTTTAGAAGATTATAATCGTCCTTTTAATATCGAGGAACATAAAACTGCATTAAAAAAGGCCCACGACACTGCTTGTGGTCCTGACAGCGTATATTATAAGTTTCTGAATCATTTACCACTTGAGCCACTGGAGACTCTCTTGGACTTGCTTAGTGATATTTGATAACTGGTAATTTTCCACCATCATACAGGGGGGCGTGCATTATCCCGGTCCCCAAACCAGGTAAAGATCATACTGATCCAAATAATTACTGTCCCATAGCGCTTACCAGCTGTGTCTGTAAGACTATGGAACGGATGATAAACGATAGACTTGTTTGCTTTCTCGAAACCAACAAGCTTTTATCTAATATTCAATGTGATTTTCGTCCAGGTCGATCTACTTTATATCACCTTGTTCGATTTTAAACTTTTCTTCGTGATGGTTTCGTTAATAATGAATATGTGGTGTCAATATTTTTTTGACCTTGAAAAGGCCAACGACCCCACATGGAAATACGGTATTTTAAAAGACCTCGCGGATATGGGATTGAAAGGTCGCTTTATTTATATCTCAATTATTATCTAATCTATCGTCAGATTAATGAACGGGTTGGGTACACTCTTTCTGACTCTTGCGAGCAGGAAATGGGTGTACCCCAGGGCAGCATTGTAATTGTAATTCTTTATTTGTTTATTGAGGATTTCCCACAGCTCTATAGCCACGAGGCGATCTCCTCAACATAACATCAACGTATATACACCAACACAGAAACAAATGACATGTACATGTACAGAATAAGGTGACGGGAACAAAGAAAGATGGGCTTGGATGGTGAATCTTTTGTACATGCTTATAAAATTATGTACAGATTTTATGATCAACTGATTATTATTGTTACGACCCAAACTGCCTGTATTATAAAGAGATGGCTTGTTCGAAATAACCGACAGTTTAGCCGCACAAAAAAGTAACCAAAACCAGCAGATTTTATTTTACAACAATTTATTAGCTTAACAAGAACAGATAATAAGACTTATACAGATACTAAAGTACTTAAGTTTAACAAGAAAGGATAGCAGTATCTATACAAATACTAAGGTACTTACGGTGTCAAGTCCAAACGGACGCATATATTCCACAATATATATCACACAGGCATAAATGCTCAGAGGCAAATTCACAAGAGGGAAAATCCACAGTATAACTGAGTGTATGACGAAATATACACAAAATTCCACACACAGGGTCCGTGTACTAATAAGCACTGTGTATACGAGAGCACAAATTAAACATACAAGTTCAGACTGAACAAGTGCTCGGTGGAGATAGGATATAACAAAGCCTGAGGCTATAAAGACACCAAAATTCAGCACAAAAGGCCTACTAAAGTAATGCACAGCAAAAGCATCCAAACTCTCAATAATTCTCCTTTTTTCCGTTCTCTGTTTTCTCCCGTCTTATATAGCCTGGTGGAATTGTCCAGAATAAGAAAATTCCTGAACACTTGATGTAAACAAACTGGAACCGAACTGAGCGCATTCTGGAATATTCTAAGGTAGAGGCAGACAGCACTCCCTGAACTTAGCATATGTAAACAGTGGCAAGCTATATTTAGAAACTGACGGCAGTCGTGCACATAACATTATTCACGCTTAGTTCAGGTGAACCAAATAAGAGTAAAGTACAAATGTGTTTAGAACAACATCAGATGTTAGATCACGGTTAATACCGTCTTGAGAGTACAAAAAGTTCTTAACTGTTTCCAATGAAGAGGTTTGGATATGAACAGGCAATGAATTCCATTCTTTAGTAGTCTTGGGAAAGAAGGAAGAAGAGAAAATCTGAGTTCGACATTGAAATAATCGAAAGTGATGTCTATTTCTAAGATTGTAGGCATTTGCTTCGCTGTTATACCTTTGAGTTAGTGAGGTCTTTAGGTATGGAGGAGAGAACCCATTGACGATTTTATGAGAAAAAAACAAAACAAAACAGAATGCGCTTGGATCTACGCCGACTGTATAGGGGTTCCCATTTTAGTTCATTTAAAAGAGATTTATATGAAGTTCGACGTAAGCCTCCTGTACATAACAATGCTGCTCGGCGTTGGACATTTTCCAATGAGTTGGATATTGAAACGCTGCAGTTGTCAAATAAAAAATCTCCATATTCAATAAAAGACTTTATCAAGCCGAAGTACAGTGTGATCATACACTTTCTAGTTAGTGTTCGCATGGCTGGACTAATCATACTCAATTTCATATTACTTGTCTTAACTATAGCTCTTACATGCTCATTCCATTTACCATTGTGTTGCAGAATAATTCCGAGATGTTTATGGGACGGAATGCTCTTCACATCTACGCCATCTAAATACAATCTCGGATGTGAGGGAATGTTTTTCAGTGATATTAAGAGATAAATAGTTTTGGTAGCATTAAATGACAAAAGCCATTGACTAGTCCGGTTGGACAGACGTTCAAATGAATGGATGAATGATTATGGCTTAACGCCACATCGGCAATATTTCAGCCATATCGTGGTGAGAGCAAGGTGAAAACATGAGACGGTTAAGGTTTTCGAAATGATAGTGAGAACATCAAAAATAAAACAAAAAGTACGGACATGTTTAAAATCAGATAAGAGAAAAACCAAAACAGTTAAAACTGGAAGACCAGCATATTTAAAAAATAGCATATCTGGAAAGCTATATGTATATAACTTTTTATCTATAAATATTAAAGACTATTAAAATTTATATTTTATGATATAGGCCAATGGCCTTCAAATATTTTATGACAACATTGCCAGCGATGCTGTCAAATAAATCATATATAGAGTTGACCGTGTAGAACCTTTGCCGAACAGGAGCAAAGTCTACACAGTCAACCAAGATATGTTTGATGCTGTATTCTGCATCACATCCAACACACTCGGGAGCACTGCTCCCATCTAAGATGAAATTGTGTGTCAGATGAAAATGCCCAGTACGACACCTCGTTAAAACTACTTGGTCTCTGCGAGACATTAGACAAGTATAGGCATTGTAGCAAATGGCAGGATGTATGGAATGCAGTTTTTGTGGATCTGCAAGTCCCATTCACCCTGCCAAAAGCGACGAATATATTTAAGCATATTAGACTTCAGGCCAGTAAAAGGGATTTTAACCCCGAGATACAGGTTTATATAGGGCAGCTTTCGCTTCCCTGTCCACAACTGTGTTTCCATGGATACCAGTGTGACTTGGTATCCAACAGAATATGATATCTTTACCTCTTTTCATTAATTTTCGGTGTTTGGCTATTATCTCAAGTATCAATGGATTTTTAAATTTATTATTCTGAATTGCCAAAAGGCAAGACAGCGAGTCGCTGCATATCACTGCCCTCTGGGCATGCCCAGAGGAAACATATGATAAGGCCAGGAGTATAGCCCTGGCCTCTGCAGAAAAGATAGAAAAGGAAGGTGGCAGACGAAGAGAAGTGACCCGCTGCTCTAAGACAGCGGCAGCCGTAACCTTGTCCCCATCCTTTGACCCGTCAGTATATATAAACTTATAATCCATATAATCAGCCTTGATTTCAGCAAAACTTTGCTGAATTATAAGAGGATTTGTATTTGATTAATTATATTTACGTAGATCAAATATTAGTTTAGGTTGTGGAAGAAGCCATGGAGGAGACTCCGGAAAAGACACCGGAGCTATGATCTTGTTGCGTTAATTGTGATGACTTTAATCTGCGTCACAAGTTGCTAATTCAAAAACTAGTTTGTCAAGGATACTCCATCAAACGCCTTCATTCAAAGTTTCTCAAATTTTACAAGGAATATAACACTCTCGTTGGCAGGTATGGACAGAGCGTTCAGAATCTCTGGCGATCTGCATTGTGATCAACCACATAGACGGCCAGTGTAACCGTCTATCATGTATGTCATGTGTAACATCATAGATGGCGCCTCTTGTAGCATGAGATCTTTACATATTAACGGGAAAGCCGTAATCGTCCGTTACTTTTGAATCATAATCTGATCGGTTAGGCTCTGTAACGCTCGTCATTTTCAAACTGTATCTAATACCGCTCAACCTGGGGCTAGGGGCTGTAAAGGTAGCCATGCTAATTACATCCGCATGATGCCTTTATGAACAGTTGCAATGAAAGCGCGACTGAGATACTTGTTTAGCTGTTGTTTGACATGGAACTCATTCACGGACTACGAGTTTGAACTTTGATATGGAATTCATGCCTGGAATGTTCATTGTCTGCCCAGCATCATTGGAAACTGATGACCGCTTCTCTCTTGTGTGTTACCGGCTTTATTTCTTATTTGTATAATTTCTTACATACCTTTGTCTTCGGGGGCTAGTGTTAAACGTTGTTGTGGAAATGGATCTTGCGATTATCGACCTGGAACACCCTTTACGGACTACAAATGGTATAGGAATGTCGCACTTGACGCTTATATTGATTAAAACTTAATGTGTATATTTAATATCCAGCACACACACATGTAGGTGACTGGTGTATAAGTTTATCATTTTATAAAAAGTGCATGTTCATACATCCTGCACATGTACATGTAGGTAATTTACTGATGTATAACTTTCTTTTTATCTTACTTGGCATGTTTCAATGAGGAAATAGGCTTCATCCAATAGCCTTGGCAACACTTGGCTTCCAGAATTCTTTTCAAGATCAACCTCTTGTCCTTGAAATGAACAGATACAATAACATATACACATGGTATCCCACAATCAATTCACACATTACCCTACCAAACTTAAACTAAAACTGGAAAAAATCACATTTCACTGTTCCTCATCAACTGATAGCACCAACCCTTCCCCATCACAACAAATATTTATTTGCAGATCACAAAAATGTAATCATTTGCTTTGTACTGATTCAACGTGACTAACAGTATACTGATAGCTCCTACATTTTTTTAAGCAGTGTAGTAGGTAGGCTATATAACTTTAAAAACAGTTTCACAGTTATGATGCCAAAGGGGAATATTACCCTTGTTCACTGAGTTAATTTATACATTGTACATTTCTGGAATGGAAGGCATTAATTACAATAAGGCCATGTAAAAAAAATTAAATAAATAAACAAAAAGACACCGAAACAAAAACAAACAAGATGGGGAATATTGAAGATTATCATCTGTTTTGTAGGGGAAAGCATGTTTTCCTTTCGTGCTACCAAGTGGGTTTAAGAAAGCCTTTAGCATATTATTAGGTTACATGTTGAATAGATAAGTTGTTTGTATTTACATCTAAAGCCTGACAAATCACTCAGAATTGTACATATTTTCTGTTGCCACACAGTGCATTCTGCTATAGATACAGAAAATTTTGCTCCAAACAATTACTATTAAAATATATGAATGTTGTGCATCGCCAATTCAGAGACAAAAATTACAACAGCTAAGATAATCTAACAGACTTCATAAAAGTTTAGTCTGTCGATGTACCTTGAAACTGGTCAGGTCCACAGCGCTTTCCGCTATGGAAAAACTTCAAATTAGCATGGGGACCCTGAATGGTCCTCTTTTTGTCCCTGGACTGATCAGGTATGAATGTGGTCTCACTCAAACCGGAAACAGTATCATCACTAACCCTCTGAATTATGACCCCGTTCGTATTGTGAGTAGTCGCTTTACCTGTGAAAAGAAAAGTTTGTGGAGCCATCAATAGCAGTGTATTTGATAAAAATGTTATATCTAAGGTCTGTTTATATGAGCACAGCTTTAAATATAACATAAAACAGAACTGGAATAAAATTTGTTGGAACTTCAGATGAAGTTAGTAATTCATCTTTGATCTCTGTAGAAATACTGCATTCATAGGACAAATGCATGCAGTAATGAAGAAATAGTTCAGCCTATATTGTTGAGGTGCACATCTTTCAAGTATGCAGATAAACACCAATCAAATACACAAACATAATGTACCAGAAATATTCTAAAGATATATAAAGACAAATGTTACTTGTTAATATTTCTTCACCAAAGTCGTTATTATCCCAAACCAAGGTTGTAAATACACTGTACACTGCTGCGAAACCCATCAGGAACATCGGTATCACGTTCTAACTATTGTGTTGTTAAGGCGGTGTCAAGTTCCAGAGTAAAAGAATGGGAAGAGCAATGTCCAAATGAATTAATTAAGTGCTACAGTTTAGCAGACCCTGTTAGGTGCCTTAGTATCATTCCCAATGCAACTTGTTTTGGCATTAACTTTTTACCTTGAGATGATAAGCTGATAATGTCTTCTGCAATCGACACCACTTTTTTTAGATTGTCTTCTCCCTTCTGAGTAACCCTGTCGGTGCTGAACTGTTCATTTAGCCCATAGCCCATGGAAAAAGACTGTAAACAATTGTCAAATGGCACCTGGTCAGCATTAGGAGACCAAGCTGCTAAGCGTTTTACAGGAATACGCTTGTTTCCTGCATTTAAAAGCACTTTTGACAACATATTATATCGTAGAATGTCCTCTTGAGAGAAATATCCGCTGCAGTGATATCTAATTTACCGTGGTACCATTCATAGCAGAAGTCGCATTAGATCATAAAGGACACGTGATGGGGCTTCTGGCATATGTAATAGACAGGAGTGGTTTGGCTTAGTCGATGTTGCCATTACCTGGGCTGGGTTGTTCGGTCACTGCAGATGTCTTTGTATCCATGGTGGTAGAACCCGGTCAATTCAGGGCTTCATCCGGTCAGTATGCATGGCTTTGATGTCTGTTGGCTTTCCTTTTGCAAAATTCAGATCACAAATTTAGAAAATGTCGTGAAAATGTTGCTGATGACTATAGTTGGACAGTGTTATTTACCACAACTGCCGGTCCAGAAACAACAAAAACATACAAACACACTCACATATTTATATTCCGATCTCGACAGAGAATATGACAGATTAGTAGAATGGCAATTTTAGATTTTGGTGCGGAAGGGTGATGGGGTAGAATTCGAGGTTTTCCTAGCGATGTTAAATATTTGGTGACTAGAATACGATCTAATTAAGACCTACAGCATATTGAGAAAAACCACAACAGTGTGGTAGAGGGCGTGTAAATTGCTATTATTTATGCATTTTTAGGAACAGTTGGAATAAAACCCTGACTGAGGTAAAATAGCAAGAGGCCGTATTTTTACCGGCTCCGCGTGACATTTGCCAGTTATCACAGTGTCGTCGCCTTTGTGTTTTTTTCTCAATATGCTATAGGTCTTAATTAGATTGTATTCCTGCATAAACTAGGATGGACTAAGCACTCTGGTTCCTGGTCCCTGTGCATTGTTTTAAGGGGTTTGTACATTGAATGTGATGACCATACAGCATTTGTAATTCTAAACCAGTGACGTCCAAACACTGCATTTAACATTACTGAATAAAACCCTGAGGTAAATTTACAAGAGGCTTGACCATTTGCCAGGTGTCACAATCGTTTCTGGGTTTACTCTTTAAGTAAGTCTTCAATTATATCTAATAATGTTTTCTTTATTGTAATGCAGAAATGTTGGTCGTCAGAATAAGTTAACAAAGCATTCAACCTAATTCGGAAATGAGGATTTGAGATAAATAATAATGAACAGCACTTGCACCTTTCATTTCAATTGCCACAAATAATAGATTGTCATTGTGTGTTCCGAGCGTTGTGAACGTTTAACACACCGTGTTACTGTTGCATCCCTTATTCTGTAACATATTTTCATTTATTTAGTCTAGTTTAAGATTGAAAATGTAACGTGCAAATCCAACCGTTTCATAAAATGTCAAAAGCTGTATTGACTATCTCTAAGCTTTGTAAATTTTTAACACGGTGAACGTTGACAGCCGTGTAATAGGAGCTAAGCCTTACCTTGGAACACGTGACATTAGTCCCGAAGTTACCTCCCCTCACCCATCAACAGATTGTAAAGCAGGTCGTGGGAATACTGATACACGATGTCACAGAAAATGTAAAAGACTACAGCGTAGTTTTAAGAGTAAAATCAGAGTAGTGACTACAGTGCAATAGTTGACAAATGGCCACACCTAACCGATGAAATACAGGCCATTGTCAGTTTACCTCAGAGTTTTAAATCTAGTCCTTTTTGAAGTATATTAGGCCTTACCAGCTTGGAATTGTTCAGAATGCTATATTGTCATATAATGCATATGCAAGCAAATGGAGGAACAACTGACAGGTTTTTAATCTATCATTTCGCTGAAGGCCACCTGTAAATGTAACCGAGGTCTGCGGGACACGATGTTGCGACGAGGAGCCCGTGAAATTTGAAATTACGATGGATTCATTCAAAGAGAATGGGTCAACAGTTTTCATTGACGATGGAAAAACACAAGAAATCTTTCAAGGTAATAAATTAAACCAGTATCGGAATCGTGTACCGTGTTAGCATAGAAGCTGCCGATATTCTAATCGTGTATCTCAGCTGCGCTTTGATTGAATTTGTTGACTTATTCAGCAGGGCAACATAATTCAGCAAGATGAATTAACAGCCCCTAGCCACGGGTTACGCTGAATTATACATGCTATGGATCGGACTGCCAGAGATCCGGAACCCTCCATCCATATATACTTACCAGAGAGCAGTGCTTGTAAAGGTTCCAAAGGAATACATAAAAGTGTATTTTTAACTGATAATTTGTGTCGAGTAAACAATATGCTTAAATAGTAGCAAATTACTTGCTCCCTGCCACCATGGTATTTAGGTATAACATATGCAGTGATGTTGTTTGCAATTTGTTATACTCTACTGGTGTAGAACTAGTGTTGTATGGTCATCACTGCTGTATTGTTATCACCTTTAACATATAAAACATCACAGGGGTCTCCGTGGCAGAGGAGGTTAGCACGCCAGCACGGCCTAATGACCCAGCAGCCTCCCGCCAATGTGGTCGTTGTGAGCTCAAGTCCAGCCTATGATGGCTTCCTCTCCGGCCGTAAGTGAGGTCTGGCAGCAACCTGCGGATGGACATGAGTTTCCTCCCGCCTGTTATACTGGGCTCGGTCATATAAGTGAAATATTCTTGAGTACGACGTAATAACGCTAATGAAATAATTAAACCAAAAACATTACTACAGTACAAAAGAACCACGTCTTTCTGTCGGTTCCCCTGCGCATCGGATTGTCCATGGCACAGGGATGACTCTTTGGTTTAAAGTCTTTCGCCGCAATGTTTGTTGTCAGCTCGTCTTATACATACTCGCCTAGCACATAAGTTTAGCATAAAAGCTGGCCTAAACTGCATTTCCAAACTTTTAAGAAATATTTTCCTGAAATCCAATGTATCAAAATCCCGAGATCTAATCTTAAATCGCCCTTGCCTTCCACATACATAGAAAATTATAAGCCACATTTATGTATTGACGATGTTAAAGCAAATACAAAAGATAATAACAAGCAGAATCAAATCAAACTTTCGTATACTGGCCGTCGGCCGAAATGGACGTTCCGGGTCTATAATAGGACATGATACGCTGGTTTACGAACAGCTCTTCCACCAGCGGTTGTTCTGGAATGTCCAGGACTGTCCCTGTTCGCGATGCCTTCCGCAACAGCTCGACCTGTGTGATATAGTCACACTTAGTTGTTTGGAATACCCAGGACTCGGTGATCTACTTCGAGTGGGAGGCTCGAATCTATGAGTAGATGGAATTTCTCTAGACTGTCGCAAGTGTTTCCTGTTTCGTCTATAGACACGTCCATCCTCTGTTCTGACTTGGTACAATCTAACATCAACTTGTCCTTCAACTCTAGCTTTAACCCACTGCTTGTCACTCTACCAAATGGCTAGATTCTTACAACTTCCACAACTTTAAGAGTAGGCAGTTCCCTGGCTGTTTTGTTCAAGTACTTGGCTTGTTTACCTCTTTGATGTTCTAGAAGTTCAGGAAGTTTTGACGAAGTAAGTAGACGTGTTCTGGTCCTCCTTCCATACATTCTTTGTACTGGAGAAGATGCAAGTCCTTCGGATGGAGTAGAGCAAGATGTACAACCCTTTCGTCAAACAAAGCTTTGTTCATTATGCGTTTGGCGGTCTTGACAGAATATTTAACCTTTCTATTAAATTGGGGACAAGATGGTGAGCTGGTGACATGCTCAAAATCATACTGCTTAAAAAATCTGCTGAATTCTGAGCTGCTGTATGGCCGTCCACTGCCTGTCACTAGAACCTCGTCAGTCGGTTAGCGCGCTAACGCAGCGCATTGACCCAGGAGCCTCTCACTCATGCGGTCGCTGTGAGTTCAAGTCCAGCTCATGCTGGCTTCCTCTCCGGCCGTGCGTGGGAAGGTCTATCAGCAACCTGCGGATGGTCGTGGGTTTCCCCCGGGCTCTGCTCGGTTTCCTCCCACTATAATGCTGGCCGCCGTCGTATAAGTGAAATATTCTTGAGTACGGCGTAAAACACCAATCAAATAAATAAATAAATAACACTAGAACCTCGGGTATTCCGTTTCTTGCAAAATGTGCTTTCAGATTGGAGATTACAATTATGGCAGTTTTATCGTAGAGTCGATCCACCTCATAGAAATTGGAATAATAGTCCACTGTTATGAGGAATGATTTGTTGTTGAACTCAAATCAATTAAAACTTTCCGTCAGGCACGTGAAGGTATCTCGTGACAGGTAAGTGGTTCCATCTGCAGTTCGCCTTGGAATGTGTTACAAACACCACATTTATTCACGTCCTCCTCACGATTCACATTTGGCCAATGAATAGGCTGTCGTGCTCGTCTCAGGCAACCCTGTACACCAACATGAATTTAATGTACTCTTGAAGTAAGCTCATCTTGAAGGGACAATGGTATCTCTAAGCGTTCGCCTTTGAACATAACACCATTCTGGACAGATGTCTTTTCTAAATGGAAAATAGACCTGTCGAGGCGATCTTTCTGCTCAGGCCAACCATGTAGGATCACTCTGGTGAGCCGAGTCAGTGTCATGTCTGATTCAGTTGCTTGCTGAATCGATTTGAGTTTCTTTTCGCTCAATGAAAGAGTCTGAAGCATGTTGATTTCCTCAATATCTTTCTCGATTGAAGATCTGATGTCCACTAGAAAGACGGCTTAATTCATCTCAGTCTTCACCTTGTAAGGCAAATAAGCTATACTAAGCGTGTCTGCCATATGCATCTCCATTCCTTTCTTGTAGATAACTTCAAAACCAAATGTGTGATGCCTGGGCAGCATTCGTTGCAAACGTTTAGGTGCACCTTGTAGACTTTTCTTACATATGATCTCCAGAGGCTTGTGGTGTCATTTGTCAAGAATTTTCCGTCCGTGCAGATAGGTTTCAAATCTCTCAAATCCAAACACCACGGATAACAGTTCCTTCTCAATCTGAGCGAAGTTTACCTCAGTCGGAGTTAGAGATCGAGAGGCATATGCAATCGGGTTTCCATCTTGGAGTATGCAAGCACCTAGTCCATAAACAGATGCGTCAAACTGCACCACTGCTTCCTTTTGGTCGTCAAAATACTGAAGGACAGGAGCAAACGATAGTGTCTCTGATTCTTTTAAGAGCTTCCCCATGAACTTGGCTGTCTCAGATTTCAGAAGAACACGAAAGTCCTGGTCCAATTAATCATGCCAAGCAAACGCTGCACTGCTGGTTTGTCTGCTGGAGTTGGCATATTCCTAATGGCTCCAGCTTTGGCAGGATTTATTTTAAGACCTTCATTCGTGATCAGATGTCCCATATACTTGATCTGCTTCTTTCGAAACTCAAATTTTGACTTATAGAGTTTAATGCTCACAGCTCTACATCTATTGAACAATGAAAGAAATGTTCGATCATGATCGCGAATAACTTCTTCATCAGTGTCTCCAGTACCACAGACAATGATGTCGTCGTGGATAGGCTTTATGCCATCAAGTACCTTTAAAGCCTCTTCCATGCGCCGTTGAAACTCTTATAGGGTAGGCGAGACCCCAAAAGGCAAGCGTTTCCATCTATAACGAACCCCAGGGGTTCCAAATGTTGTGAGATAACTAGTTTCCTCAGTGAGTTCTATATGCCAGAAACCATTTTTCGCATCTACTGACGAAAACACTCTCGCTTTGGCGAGATCTGGTAGTATATCATCGATTGCCGGAGTTTGGTGATAGTTTCTATCTCTTGAGAGCTTTATGCAGTGGCTTAGGGTCTATACATAGACGTAGATTGCCAGATGGCTTAGTTAAAACCACCATTGACGATATCCAATCGGTTGGTTTGTCCACTGGAGCGACAATACCTAGTTTGGTGAGTTTATCCAATTCGACCTTGACCTTGTCTTTAATAGCAACAGGTAGTTTACTTGTCGGGAGTTTCACTGCTTGAGCATCTGATTTAACCTCATACACAAGTTTTTCTGCTAACTTGCCTTCTCCTTCAAATATACCATGAAACTCAGACTGTATGTCGTTCCGTGTCAATGTAGTTTCTGGACTTGTTGTATTGAGTTCAAACATAAATATTGTTCGAGTGAGAGGTGGAAACGATAACGCACGAGACGCGAAGTGCCAAGTGTGCAAGATATCAGAATGTTAATTAAGGAGGCAGATCATTTAGCTCGCTGAATTACAGGTGTGTCCAACACTTACTACATTGTAAATTAGAACTGGTTCGGCCTAGAGGCCTTGTGTTTATTTTCAGAAAGGTCGAGATTTCACTAGCCTTGCTTTGAGCTAGCTTGAAAAGAGGTGATGAATAGGATAGCTTCAATCTGACTCTAATGTTTACAAGCACTGGACTAGACTAAAGTTCACTACTCCTAGCCCTATGGCGTACATGAACAACTGATGAAGCCTGTTGAACATTTCGTTTAGAAGAAAAAAAAATTTAAAAATATTTTTTGTATGTTGAGAGTTTGGGTAAGCATCTTGATATATCTATATATATCCTCTTCGCATAAGTATGTTCTAAATAAGGATGTGATGTCTGTCTAATAAATTTATTTTGAATGCAAATTTGTTACTTGTATGCAAATGTACTTAAAGACGTACATAAAAGCAAATGCATACATTTAATCTGAATTATGAGAATATTTATAAATGTATAAAAAATATAAATATGATCAAAATCTACGTCGAACTTATTTGCAAGCTGAAGAGACCAAATTCTAGGGCAATTATTTTCCATGGACAGTTTTAATTTTTGTGGATACATAAATACACAGATGACAATGTGTCGCGAATCACATTCATAGTTGTCATGGTTACCAGATTTCCATTTCCCCAATACATACTATGTAAATAGATATGATGTTCCATAACTCCAATTGTTTTCCCCGTAGATTTTTCATTTTTGGTGAGCACATTTGTTCATTTGCGTGATTGCCATGGTAACCACATACCTGTCATCACACCCACGGAGATTGCCCTCGGCGGTTATACTCACCACAATGATGCTGGTATTCTTTTATATATTTCAAACGAATGCATCTGTTGACATAATGACGCAATGGCACAATATACCAGTGGTTCCAAATACCCACCATGCTTAAACAAATTTCAGGTTTCTCATCCTCCTTAAAGAAAACTCGAAGAAAATGTTTTTTTTTATGTTTAAATAGGCGGGTGTAGTATCGTTTCCTCGGATTCCTTCTTGTGGAGGGGAGGTTTCTCCAGCGTACAAACTTAGGGCTGATCTTTTTCTCATTACATCTGTTGAAGAACTGCTCACCAATTTCACCTTTTTGAAGCCTTTAATATTTTTTGTGGTTGGGGCGATCTTGTAAGAGTTGTTGTTCGGTGTCTCGGAGAGATTCCCCAAAACAGCTTTGACCACAGATAATTAGCAAGCAATCACATGGTAACCAGTAAAACACGGTCTGTTGTTAATTTACCTGAGGTAAGAATTTATTCCAAGTGTTCGTGTCATTGCTGAAAAAGTGGCGAATTACACGTCACCCTAGCCTCATGGTTTAATCAGAATTAGACACAAAGAATTGCAATCATGTCAATTTATTAGACGTCGCTGGTCTAGAAGTACTCAAAATGCTCTGGCTTACGGAAGCAGTTGAACCAACCAAAGTTTCATCCGGCCTCGTGGCTTAATTGACCACGGACTGATACATGGCATCAAGAGTGGCGCTTTAGCTAAATGAGTCAGCGAACACTCTAGAAAATTAGATCAAGGATCCAGAACACCTCGCTCTATGATCTACACAAAGTCCATCAGTAAGATCGGCGTGGTATACCAACAGGGCGTACAACTATCCAATCGCCAAGAGCATTCCGAAGGTCGTTCGTGGTAATGGGTGTCAACCGCTCACCAGTGGTTTCTAAGACACCTCGTAATTGTATCGGGTCTTTCATGTTGATCACCAGCACATGGCTCGGAAAAATTCTCCCGAACAATAAGAGGTCCATAATTGAGTGTTACTTCCCCGAGCATGGCCAAAAGATGTGGAGTGGCGAGGCAATTGTCCGGTCAATCTGGATATCACGGGAAACGTCCGCCGTAACGCCCAAAGGCTAAATCCTGCAAATGCCAGAAAGTAGCGGAGCTCTACCCCCAGGGAACCCCAGAAAATTGCCCACGAATGACTTGCCTTTCTTCTCGCCTTGAAATTGTGGAAAAAAACTGAGACGAAGTCGTGTTTTTTTCTGCACAAGCTACTCACGCTTTACTCTTGTAACATTTTTTCACCAGTCCTGTTATAATTAAAACGATAATAAAATGTTGTGTTCATAAATTTTCCCCATTTTTTCTAGATACTGCTGTAAAAATGGACATATTTGGCCAGGGTAAACCGTTGATTCCTCATATATAACTAGGTTCCTGGCCAATCTGTAATTCAACATTTAAAACTTATTAACCTATATCATAAGATACAGCATGTATGTTATACAATAATAAGTTCAAAATATTCCATGTGGCTCTCGAATTTTAATTCTCCGGCATAGCATCTTTAAGCTACAAGGTATGGGTTCAAAAAAGCAATTCATCCGGTCATTGGCTATAATTCATATACATTTGATATGTCTCGTAGAGACCAAGTCGTTTTAACAAGATGCCGTATTGGACATTCTCATCTGACACACAATTTCCTCTTGGATGGGAGCAGTGCTCCCGAGTGTGTTGGATGTGATGCTCAATATGGCATCAAACATATTCTGGTTGACTGTGTAGACTTTGCCCATGTTCGGCAGAGATTCTACACAGTCAACTCTATATATGATTTGTTTGACAGCATCGCTGGCGATGTTGTCATAAATTATTTAAAGGCCATTGGCCTATATCATAAAATATAAATTTTAATTGTCATGGATATCTATAGATAAAGTTATATATATTTATACATGTACTCTAACCCTGGTTTTCGAGTTTTAAATCTTATTTTTCTTTTATTCGATTTTAATCACGTCTGTACTTTTTGTTTTACTTTTGGTGTTCATATTGTCATATCGAAAACCTTAACCGTCTCTTGCTTTCACCTTGTTCTCGCCACGGTATGGCTGAAATATTGCCGATGTGGCGTTAAGCCATAATCATTCATTCATTCATTCATTCAAAAAAGCAAATAGTGCTTAATGGGAATTGTGGAGTATCCGTAAATTTGTCATTTTGAGGGGGCAAGGCTGCCGTTTTTGAATGCCTGGCATCTTCATTTTCATGTTTCGTCTGGCTGTTTGCCTTTTGGTCCACCTTTGACGAGACTCTTCTTAGCCTGCTATTCTTAGACATGATTAATTTACGTTGTGACAGGTTTTCTTGCATTTGAGATTCAGGTATCTGACACTTTTTGTTCCTTTACAAAAACACAAGTTTCTCTTGCAAGACGTAGCTTCTGAGTGAATGCTTGAGGTTTAACGCTTCTGCGTGCAGGCTTGATCTGAATAGCGACTTTGCTTATGTTGGCAATTCTGCAAACTGGTTTTTAGTTTCATCCAAATCACGTAAAGATTAAAACTTGCTGTCAAATAAAATGAAGGCCATAGCCATCTAATTCAAGACGATGAACAGATACGATCAAAGCGCAACTGGTATATTAGATTGGTGCACGATTTGAATACTGATTACACTCCGTCGCCAAGAACATACCTTGCATTTTCCCGACATCACAGGACATTTTGGACTGCTTCTCTATCCATGATTTTGTCCTAATTTCGTACTGTCTTCCATACGTTCTTAGTTTTCTTTCTTTTCTCCTTTTGGGGATCTTACCATTATTTACCTGGAACGCCCATCCTGGTTGACGGCTGGAATAGGAATATTTGAATGTACAGAATCACCCATTTCCATATGTGAAATGTAATGTATTACAAATTTCTGTGGTTTGTCTTTCAGGATCTCTGGTGTGGAGGGACAATACGATTATCCAGCTGACCCCATGGCTCTTCATCTCTTCGTTTTGTATCTGGCAAGAGCAGGCGAATCTTCACTACACCGTCAGTTGGTGCCTTGTGAGGGGTGTCGTTTGGTTGGGGTAGGCGGGTTTTAATAATGTTCTAATCGTAATAACTGTACATCTGTGACCATTTTTCGCACTGTCGTAAATTGATTTTACCGAAAGCAACACTTTAACATTAAACATTATCTGAAAAATTAGGGAAATGAATCGTTTTAGAAATACCTAGTTGTCATGAGAAACATGTTATTATTGGCTCACCGGTTAACATGTTGGTAACTGAAAAGGTAAAACAGACAGATGTTTTGTATTTTCTACAGGGGAGTTTTGTCCAGAGACTTGAGATTTGTGTAGAAATAAGAAAAAGATCAATAATTGTTTTAATGTAGTTAAAGTTAGTTAAAAGTGAAAAAAGAATGTGTCTGGTGAAAGATCATTTTATCCCTGTATGTCTTTGTATGCAAAGAACCCGATGTCACTCATCTGAGTATGGTCAGAAAATACCACCTTAGATTCCATTCTTTGAAAGAAATTTGAATTCCAATAACATATGAACTGAACTATTTTTCAGGACAGTCATAGAAATGTTTGCTTGCCTTTAAATCGTGTGTATTCTAAAAAGAAGAGAGAGAAAAAAAACAAACAGAAAAGGCGCAAAAGTATCAAACATCAAAACACAAATTCTTCACATTATAATCAATACTGATGAATCTATGCATCGAAACAGAACATGTATGTGCATGGAGTACCAATGATATACATGATACAGTGGTAATAACTGTTGAGAAGATGGCAAATAATAAAAATATTATTATTTCAAGAAATAATAATAACATGTTATTTCAAGAAGTATTTCTGTGAGTATACGGTGGATTTCTGTAAGGATATGAGCTGTACCAAATTTACATTGAAATATTTGAGGCACAGAGACAGTGAACGTGGCTATGGCCTGGGTGGATGCAGTGTTGGCGATTCCTAACAAGACAGAAACTTACAAGTGGAGAAAGCATCAAAAGAAAGCGCAAAGTCAGTTGTAGATGAGGTCTTCAATATTTTCTTTGATTTGAAAATAATTTTTTAATATTGGTTATTTGGGACCACGTGGTGACATATATTGACTTTGTGCTATATTGTTATAAATGAGGATGTAAGCACATGCGTAATAAATATTTTTGCCCTAGAATTTGGTCTTTTCAGCTAACAAATGTGGTCAATCTGGATTTTGATCATAGTTGTATTTTTAATACATTCATAAATATTATCATAATTCAGATTAATTGCATGTGTATTCATCAGCTGTCACACCGTAGTCGCTACTCTGGTTTCTGTCTCTATGCTGTACGTCTTTAATTATAATTATTTGGAATATACACAACAAATATATATTAAAATAAATAATATTTAATATCACATCTTCATTTAGAAAATTATTATGCCAAAACGATATATACGAAGGGTTTACGGATTTATCTTCTAAACTTCTGGTTCGAAGTGAAAAGCACGAACTTAGAGATGATATCATGGCTGCTCAAAGGTGGAGTTATGATTTTCTGTACAACCTGATCGTGATATGAATTTTTATGATCACGTGTCCCGTAACCCTATACAGGTTACCTTTTTATGTGTATCTTTGTGAACCAGTATTCTTTTCTTCTAACTTCCGCTATCTATAAATGTCACCGCGTAGAATGTCCTACGAACGAGAAACAATTCGTATATGTTTATGCTGATTAGTACATTGAATTTAGAAGCAGTAGCAAAGATTTCTTTTTAGCGAGATTGAGGCAATAGTTGAACAAGCTTTTGTTCAATACCGGTTCATACAACAAGTCGAAGATGCAAACTCCATTTATTATCAAGTAAGAGAGGTCTGCATCATGGAGAAAAATGAAGGCAGGAAAGAACGTGCTTGCTGTTGAAAGCTCAGTTGACCTGTATTTTTTTTCTCAGGGGATGAACGCATTTGTCTGTACTTATTGCTAAAAAAATAGGTCGTATTCGATAGCTTACATGTGTCATTGCAAAATTATAACGAACGATACCAATATCTTATGCATTACAAATTACAGATAAGTGCCCATTTAATGTGACTCTCTAATACGTGACGACTGAAATTAAACTGTAACTTATTGCCTGTCGCTTCCAGTGAAAAGTGTTTTTCGTCTCTGATATGCTGAATGTCGTTGGAGGCATGCGCAAAATCGGCACGAAGTCCGTCAATCTTCTGGTCTACAGATGCCTCTATTTCACGTTTTGACGACTCGACTTAACGCAATATCTCGTCAAGCTTTCCTATATTACTCCATACTCCTCAACGCCTGATATCAAACGCAAAATATCAGGCCTACCGAGAACAAATCTTGCCAGTGTTTCGGTAAGTGCCACAGACGAGAGTGGACCAATTACGTAAGCAAGCACATTTATTACCCCATATCCCCACCCCCACCCCTTCCCGCAAACGCGGGCTGCCAAGCGGACCCCAGCGCCCGCCCGTCACGAAACAGTACATATTCCGCGTGCTCTCACGCCGTCAGTCACTCCGGTAGTGCCTCCCCCGTCCCGGCTTCACAGAGAGAATAACCCCCTTTACAAAGAAATTTTATTTTAATTCCTGCCTGTCAAACAAATGAAACATTTCCTAACTTTAGCTATGCAAAGCCAAGAATTGTCTGCTTTCAGGGCCCCAAATCAATCAGAAACTTACACGACGGATGATTCTTCTATACGTTGGAAATAGATAAACCACCAATGTTTTTCCCTTCAAAGCGAGGAGACATATCTGTCTGTTTCCGTGTCTAGCTGTGACTGTTTAGACAGCATTTTATTTAAAACGAGAAAGTTTACGTGATTTCGAAGACAAGTACCCAGTAATCAGGAAAATTAAGAAAGCACTATGTTCTCGCGGACACCAAATAATACACAAATACAAAAAGCTGTAACGAAAACACTTTGTTGATGACCTATTAGGTAAACATTATATAGCATATCGATAACCTAAAAACGTCGCTGTGAGTTCCAGTCCACCTCATGCTGGCTTCCTCTCCGGACGTACATGGGAAGGTCGTCCAGCAACCTGCGGATGGTCGTGGGTTTCCGGCACGCTCCGCTTGGTTTCCTCCCAAACTAATGCTTGCCGCCGTCGTATACGTGAAATATTCTTGAGTACGGCGAAAAACACCAATCAAATAAATAAATAAATAACCTAAAAACGAACAGCCAATAGACACAATCAAACTGTTGCTTTAAACACGTATACATATATTTGTAAAGGATTATGTGTAAAGTTTCAAGAAACGGAACATGTTCTTGTGAGCGTGCGTTATATCATGAGTTTGAAAATATGTTTTCTGTGATGACATCTGTACAAAGGATACCGGTGAGTATGCATCTACTATCGAACCCACTGTAACCCACACAACTGCAAAAAGAAGTTACACCGCTGGCACAAAGTAGTGATAAGGTGATCGTGACTTCCTTAAATAAGAGTCGTGGTGGTTGGCCAATGGCGGGAAATCGGCCACATAGACGTACGACAAGAAGGTGCAAATTTCAAAATACCATCACAGTGCTGTAAATTTCTGAATCAGGGGTCAGTTTTACAAAGACGTAATACATGCTCGATAATCGTACATATAGGACAATACTATAGTAATAGTGACGTACAATAAAACGTACCAGAAATGTGCGATAAACAAATGTTGTATTCCCCTTTGTGAACTGGACCCTGAGAAATAAAGCTTTGTCGAAGCGCCCACAATTGGACATCCTTTCAGCTTCTTAAGTCGAAAAGTTTGCAATCAGCCTGAGCGAAGTAAGTTTAGGACTTACGCTTAAAGGTGGGGAAAACCTAAAAACTACATGAAGCTTAGATGTAAGAGTTTCCAAATTTATAGTCTATGAAAAAGCTTAATTTTTATTTTATTTTTCTAGACTGAGAAAAACACAATGAAATGAACATCTCATGGTATATGTTGCCTTCATATCAATGTGCCAAATGAGGATTTAGCGCATGTTTGATAAATATCTTTCTGCTAGAATTTGGTTTTGAGATAACATGTTTTCAGCCTTAATTTAAATCATTTTTTTTAAATTTTAAAGTACACATAAATATTATCATAATTCAGATGAAATGTAAACAAATTTACAGTGAAATAAATTTATTACACATTCATCACATCACATCACAAAGATTCAACAAATTGAACTGAAAATGGATACATGGTTTTATCATAAGTTACAAGACCTCGAGTTTCGGATTCCTACTTACAATTTGGACAAAAATTTGGACGTATTGGCCCACATGTAGACTTAAACTGTTTCCGGTTTGTATTTTCAATTTTTTTTTCATCGTATTGCATTGAAAAGAGGTTAATGCCTTCATCATTACATAACTTCACAATAAAAAAGTACTGATGAAGTTTGAGGGTCTAGGTTCTTGTCCACTTTCAAGAAAATTATGACCATGTTTGTTTTGCTATGGACTTATACAAAGACATGATTTCGATCGCTCAAACAAGCAGGGGCCACGAACAATGTGCTGCACTTCCAGAATGCTTGTTTTCATAGAAATGGTATCCTCTTTGTGTGAGTCAAAGTATTTGATTATTACACGTCGATGAATAACGCATCAAACGGAAGCTGTGATCAATATGTATTTTGACACCATATTACAATTTTTATTACAATTTTACCAATAGCGTAGTTTCTTGACGAAAGGGCGTTGTAAAAAGTGACGACATGCTTTACCGTTAAACTGAAGAGTATTTCATTTTTGAGCAAATGCAACTGCAACCGTTAAAAACAAAATAAAAAACCAAAGACAGGAAATAATGGCGTGGCAAAATCGGTGATGAAGACCTGAACGTTTCACACTTCCGTTACAGCGTCTGTATCGACCTCTATACCAGAGTCACCTCCCTTGTTGAAGCGAATGACCAGATTTTTCTTTAAAATGGCACTATCCCTCTCTGATAGATGGCGCTGTGTAAGCGGCAGGGCGGACGTTCTGCGTTGCGACGACGGTACCGACCCATTTCTCTTGGAATCGGTTATATGAGTCTGATCTGACCAGGAAGCCGTGAATCCCGACAACCGCCGAGCTCCCCGGCCTCTCCGTCGACGCTGACATTGACAATACACGTACTTGGACAGGGAACTGACGAAGCGTATCCTTCTGTAACAGTACAGAGATATCTGTGTTGAAAAGTATGTTGAAAGATTGCAATAATCTCATATTGGAAAGTAGGCAATCGTTGAAAAAGCCATCATTTGGCTAAATGCGAAAATCATTTAAGACAATTTTCTAAAAAGCTACTAGAATATGAATACTTATTTCTTGACGTTTTTTATTCTGTATTCAAGGATACTAGCGGCAGCAAAAAAGTACGGATGGAGAAAACTACCCATTGCACGTTAGAAACAACCACCCTTCGCCAGTTACTGTTATGTAAAGCCAATGTGTAAATACATGTACAACCTTACAAAAAGTAGGGCCCTTCACGAAAAATACTGCAGAAGATGAGAAGTTTGGTGCTTACGATCATACTGACTTCAGTGACATAAGTTACCTACCGTAAATTTCTACAAACTCTTGTACTGAATATCCCATATATTATTGGATTCGCGGCGCTGTTGAGTGGCGCCAAACTTTGTATGAAAGTAGATATGGCGTATTTCTCTATCCCCTCAGGGACGTGTCCGTATATATCCACCAGGTTAAATATGAAATATGGACTCCAACACAAAATGAAGACTAAAAATGAAATAAAATAACTCGAGATTATTAATATCAATGATTCTTATCATCTAAAAGACCAACTGTTTACGACAGAAGTGTGAGTGAATATTAAACGTGCCCAGGTGGGTCAAAAACATTGACCACTTCTCTTTTGATACTCATAATTTACTTATTTGACTGGTGATTTACGCCGTTCTCAAGAACATTTCACTGATACGACGACGACCAGCATTATGGTGGGAGGAAACCGGACTGAGCCTGGGGCAATCCCACGACCATTCGGAGTTGCTCGCGGACTTTCCCACGTACGGACGGAGAAAAAGCCAACAAGAGTTGTGCTTAATCTCGCAGTGGCGACCGCAGTGGTGAAAGGCTTCTGGGTTATTGTGCAGCCCTGGTAGGCTAACCTCTAGGCCTTGGGTACTGCCACCGTGCGAGGCACCCTAAATGATCTGCTATAAGAAGCTTCCGCCTTGAACGGGTGGAAGTAAGGCTAATAGCTACACTAAATCTCAAAGTAGCAAATTATGTGATTTGTGCACAGCTTATACATGGATGAGTAGTCTTCTTACCGGTTTCCCTCTATTCACTCATCTTTTTACACATGGTAGTGTTGTGTCATGGTTTGTATTTAAACCCGGGTCGGGTCATAGAACAGACCATATAAAAATGGTGCTTGTTGCGGCCTAGCTTGGCGCTAAACACTGAGAGATTACAGCAAGGAAACGGATTGGTTGTCCCCATCCGCCGACACCACTAAAGAGCATGTCACTTTTTTTTAAATAATTAGCGTCACCTAAAGCAACGAAGTGCTCTAATGGAGTGTGGCATCATGAAGAAAAGGTTTTCTAACTGCATTTTCTTTGCAATAATGTGGACGTCCAGGGCCCGCTTGGACAAGGCCATCGTAGATACAATCGATTGTAAGACCTACAATTGAGTTCACAATCGGTTGTAAAAATAAATTGCGCCGCTTGTACAGAGGAAGTGTAAGATGTTACCATAGAGACCGTTCGTCAAATTATACTCGTACCTAAAGGTTGCCTGGACAATGTACCAGTCAATAACTTTCTCATGCCTTGATTTTTGAAAGAGTCCAACAACGTAATGATTTAGCAGCTAACAACTTGTAAAAAAATCGTAGCACCTTTTTAAGAATTCCACATCATTGCAAACCAAGCGGACAAGCACTAACCACCTGACTACCTAATGTAAGTATTAGTACTTAGCGTTAGTTGTAAATATTCACAATAGGGACGACACGATTGTTATTTTTGATTGTAATACTTACAACTATGTTAGCTTACAGTCCCTTCATGCAGGAAGGTGACCGTTTTAGGTTAGGTCTACGATCTTTATGTTAGTTATTTATAATCAAATTAATATTACAATCCCTTTGTGCCTACGGCCCCAGCACATCAATGTGCAGAGCTTGTAGTGTTACGTGTCATTGATGAAAGTCAGCCCTGGTATGGAGTATAACTGATTTTATCCATAGTAAAATATAGATGACAGCTTAAAAGATAAGTATTAATTAATCGGTTAATTGACGCAATAGACTAATTATCGCCTTCCCACCTTGTCTCTGTTCTTATGCAGATTTTTGTGAGGCACAATCACTATACCAATATCATATATACAACACGTATTGTTTAGTTTAAGCCATGGTTCGAGCCCATGTGGTTACATATCGTAATTTGAAACCAGGCGGGATTACCGTGGGATCTTACCTATAACGATGATCAATGTCATTTTTATTGTCCGTATTTTGGCTTGTGGTATAACACCTCGTGAGCTGCTACTCTTGGACATGGACCTTGCTCTTGTGCTAACTGAAAATAAAACAGATTTATTTATTTAGTTGTTTATTGTTTTACGCTGAATATTTCATTCATACGACGGCGACAAGCATTGTTGTGGAAGTAAACTAACAAGGTGTAACTTACATTCATCTCGCAGTACTGGTACTAGTATTTATTCTCGTTTTGGTCCATTGTCACTTTATGTCCGTTTATCTTGCAGTACTGGTATATATTCACATTAGGGCGCGCTGTCACTACCGTATATAGGCAGTGCAGGTATATATTCTCGTTAGGGTGTGATGTCACTAACATGTATCTGGAAGTGCTGGTATATATTCACATTAAGGCGC